>NC_137266.1:38407207-38954707 GCF_053477335.1 Acartia tonsa
ATTTAACCCATCAATTTTAAAGAGGCTCTTAAGAGCTTTGACGCACACACACACACACAAACACACGCACACATAAACATAAAGACACACACACACATACACGCAAACACACGCACACATGAATATTCTGTCTGCGTACGTTTAAAATGAGTAAATACAAATACGATAGAAAACAAGGTGCAAAATTAACAGAGAAACAAAACATTCAACGCATTAAGAACATTAAGTTTAAATGTCTTGCTTCGCCTATGGTATTGTAATTTGTAGTCCTAGAAATCATGTTTAAACAAGGATGACAACATCCATAAAAGCGAAGCATCGAAACGGTAGGACAAACGGACATTAACACTTGTATAGTGTCTGAATTGAATAATCAGAACATAAAAGTATAAGGGTCGAAGCAAAATTGTAAGTATATTTGTTGAAAAACTGCTTGATACAGAATAATGTCTATAGACATACTTAAATTTTTAGGACTTGATTATATAGTTGCTTCGCTTATAATATTGTTCTTTGTTGTTCCAGGAATCAATATACCAAAAATTAGATCAAACGGATAATTAGATCACTTAAAAATTTGTTGTTAAAAAAGTAGAAAAATCGACATGTTTAAAATGGACGTTCGGACATTCTGGTAATGATTATAGAGTTGCTACGCTTTCTAAATCGTACCCAACTACTATAGGAACCATCATGCAAAGTTTGAAATCGAAAGGACAATTCTAACATGACTAAATTAACGAATAAAAGCTATCTATCTCGGACGGACGGACGTACGGACGGACGGACGTACGGACGGACGTACGGACCGACCCTAATTATAGAAAAGCTTCGCTTTTAAAAATCTGACATATAGGATAATTATATCACACAAAGAATCAACATGATTTAAAAGAACGTTCTACATTCTGGTAACGATTATAAATTTGCTACGTAACCTAAATCTTAACTTATTGTTACAGGAATCATCATGCAAAGTTTGAAATCGATAAGACAATTCTAACATTTCGAAGTCAACTAAAAGAGCTAACCGTCACATAACCGTTACGGAAGGTCGGACGGACCGACCGACCCTAATGAAAAAGTTTCAAATGAAATGTGAGAAAGTAATACTCCACCCCTGTTAGGGTTGAAGCCCAGGGGCTCTATGTCAATCGACTGGGCATAATATAATAAATACGATGCTTGTCTATGTGTCCGTTAAGATTTCTATGATAGTAAGATTCAATGAAACTAGTCCAAGAGTAGCTTTGCTCCGCAAACTCTTGGTTGGTAAAATGTAAAAATACAACATTGAAGTTTCAAATTTAAATATCATTTTATATTATAAATTAAATTGAAAGATTTTTATGGACACACAAGAAACTAATAACGAGTATTTAGTGGTTCAGGGGGCGATAAGACATAATATTCCTGAGCGAAACATCTCTTTACTCAAATCTAAAATGTACGTACATTTTGCGCAATTTATTGATTTTAAATATGATTTTTATCGAATATTTTGTTAAGACTACTTCTTTTCAATAACAATTGCCCTAGAGTCTGATTTTTTGAGCTAGAGTTTCATGGATATTATCATCCTTGTTTTAAATAGGAACAAGAAAAATAAATGGTACACCGACAAATGTCATAAAGCGACAAAAGCCCTAATGCGACAAACCTGATAAACGACAAGCGACAAATCTTAAAACTCCTAAAACCTCCTAAAAATGGACGTTTGTCCCTTTAGGGGGTTTGTCGCATTAGAACGTTTGTCGCAATAGGAGGTTTGTCGGTGTACCAAATAAATTGCAGAAAATCTATTCATTTTTCTGTTTCATATAAAAACAATAAGACGCTCCACCAAATATGTCCAAAACAAACAACAATGGATATAGGATATACGTGGATATATTGACAGCAGAAAATTTGTCGTCAAATTAGTTTGCTAATAGGGACCCCATTTATTGGTCAGTGCGTTTATACAGTAGGAGGGGAGGGGATGGGATAAAGGGGGTTATCATTATTTTAGCCATCTGCAAGTATCACTTTATCAACGAACATGAATATCTGGGGCGACATCCATGTAATAATATATCGATTTAAAAAACAACAAATCAAAATTTTAAATAATGCTTTTAAATGTTTGTTTTGACTAAATGTTTAGTTTATAAAAAGACAGGGAATTGCCACTAAAAAAATTATCATGCTAAAAGTTTTTCCTAAAAAAAGTGGTAAATGTTACAACGTTTTGCCAAACTATTCCGATTGACGTCATATTATAAGGAAATATGACGTTAATCGGGTTACATCGGCTAAAAGTTTTCTTTTTTAGATAACTTTTATTAGCTTTAAAAAACTTATATTCATAATATAAAGAAGTTTTAAATTTTCCTTATAGATAACATTAACAGCATGCTATACAAGAAAATATAACAACTTAAGTTTTGTAATTATTGTACTTTGAAGCAAAACAATATAAAATCTGAAAAATACACAAAATGGTCATTAAAAAAATTACTATTAACATTACTGCGCCTGCTAATGTGTGCTAACCAATCCTTTCATCACCATGCAAAGTCTCAATCTGATAGAACGATTCTATAGTTTTTAATTCAGAAAATAAGCACTTCGCTAAGACATATAAAATGTTAAACATCTAAAAGATGAATATCATATAATACCAATATTTATTTATTTAAGCCTAAAATTATTGATTTTAAGTCTTAACTGAATGATATATAAGGGTCTTATGAACAGTTAAATAAAATGATTTGAAAATTGTTAGAAATAGTCATGTGTCATTCTAATTCATATTATTAACATGAAAAAGCATCCTTAAGTACGGATGTATGGATAAGTATATGAAAGATAAATAATCTTTTTTTATTATCCCACCAAATAGTCTAAAACCTGCAGTGAGCCAATACACTTGAAATCGGTCGAACTGTTTACAAGATTTTACTGGACATACATTCTTATAGTTACGTTAGCGTGAATTTAAAAAAAATAATTCTTTTTATTAAAATGTCTTTATGTAGTTCCATTAAGATCTCGTGAACAGCTGGACTAATCCTTTCAAATTTTTGTTATTTGCTGCGATTATGAGGAGGGGGGAGGGGGAGATTCTCTACCACACTAAGAGAATAATATTTCTCGCATGTATTATAAACAGCTTTCCCACGGATATAAAATGTACAATTATAAGATTAAAACCTGTATTTTAAGCCCCAAGATGCCGAAGGCAAGGGGTAAAAAACTGATCTTAATCTTATAATTGTACATTTTTACATTCGTAGAAAACTGGATATAATACAATGCTAGACATAGGTTTTTCGTATTTAAGAACAAGATCTAATCCACCAGATATTAATTCGTTTCGAATGAATACGAGAAAAAAATTTAAAACTGAAACCATTAAGCTATTTCAGAAAACTAAGCACTTTAAGGCGAATTTATTCATTATTGTTATATAAAACAAAACTAATTTTAGATAAAGTATGTTTATTTAAACCATTTTTGATTGAAATAACGGATAAATTGAGTATTCTATTTACTTTGATAATGCCGAAAAATGTTATTTCTTTATAAAGAAAAAAAACAAGTATGGTTGATTACAAAGTTATCTTAATAATACAAGAAAACGAGGAATTCAACAAAAGATTTATTTATGCTTTTGAAGTTTAAACTTAACTTATATATCAAATTTGATCTTTTTTGTAACATTCTTTCAATTTCCACATTAAAATAAAGGGGGTACTAGCTATATGTAACTTTACCCACAGGGTGGTGACCCTGTGCCGACTTTCAAATGAATCTTTGAATATCTGCCCGTAGCGTCGGAAATATAATTACATACAAGTCGCTAATAGCCAAATCAATTTGCTAGCAGACGAAAAATGTCCCCACTACTTGTGCCATTTAATTGTCTGAGTTGTAAATTCATTTTTTCCCTTAAAGCACCTTGAAAGATAGACAGACAGAAGGACAACGACAGTAATGGTGTAGATGCTCTTTGGTCAGAAGATTCATCACAAAAAAAACAAATATCTTTAAAAATTATGCTATAATCAATGTTATAGAGATGTTATCCATCTAACAGTAGCGGTGTTTTTCTTTTGCCATATGCATTTTTTGTAATAGAATATTAAATAAGAATTTTATGTTTATACAATATAGAAAAGCATTAGCAAAACTTTAACAATTATTTGTACATATTCTGTACCATAAAGTAGTATAATATCTTTAAGATAATGTAAACTGTCCTTCCATATTTTCTAGACATGGGCATGTTTTAGACTATTTTTCCTACACCCTAGTAGTAATCATATTCAATAAATTGTGGCTAAAAAAAACTTTCTGCGTTTTTACATGAACACTTGGGAATTGCATATCCTTATCAAATGGGTTATGCAAGAATAAATTGGAAAAAAAGTGTAAGTAAATGCTTTTCAGGGGCGCGGGAAAATTGGATATCATGTAAACAGTAAGGTAGGTCAAATAAGGGTAGCTCAGAAATGCATTCTAATTAAAAAAGATATAAAAATAGTTTTAGCATTTAATATGACGAGAAAAAAAACACTTTATGTCTTAAAATGGAGTAAGTTATATGAGGTTCTACGAGGTTCTTTTATTATGGATTTTACATATAGGTCCTGGACAGTTTTTTATATATCTATTTTGAATGATTATAGGTCAATATCCTAAAAAGAAATAACATTTGAAAACATTTTAACTCACAAAAAATGTTAGACAAACAATATTACACGGATACATTGGAATTAATCTAATTAAAGATCCAAAGATCTACAGGATCGAGAAGAAATTTTTAGTGCCATCATAGGGGATGTACATAACATTATCGGCCAGTGTCTTATCCCTTTAGATCCCTAAGTTTAACTTGTAGACATAGGTTTACCAATAAAATATATTATGTACTTTAGTACAAAACATCATTTAGAAAGGAGTATGACATCAATTTAAGATAAAATTAGAGACACATCACCAGAGGTAGATTTCCATCAGGGTCGGCAGCCGCCAATCAGCCGCAAATACGCCTCATATCTAAAACCGCTAAGGTGATAATAGTTATTTCTCGTATCGTATTATAAACGGCTTTCCGCGGATATAGAATGTACAATTATAAGATAAAAACTAGTTTTTTTAGCCCCGTGGTGCCGAAGGCACCGGCTAAAAAACTAGTTTTAATCTTATGATTGTTTATTTCTATATTCGTAGAAAACTGGATATAATACAGGGATCGGAAGCCGCGCGTAAGCCACGTGTAAGCCTCAGTGAAATCGTCATTTTATCACTATAAAATTTAGCTGGATGTATAAAACTGTCTCTTTAGTAGACAATCCTTCTTTCAAAAATTTCTTTTTCTGCTCACAAGCAGGTTTAAAACTGAGGCTTATGCGCGGCTGAGGCGCGGCTTCCGAACCCTGATATAATAGGATGCTAGACATAGTTTTTTCGTATTCATGAGAACCGGTTCCTATCCACCGGATTCAAATGAATACGAGAAAAATTATTAATACAGCTGAATTTTTAAGCTATAATATGAGGATTTCACGCGGCTGACGCACGACTCCTGAGCCCTAATTTTCATTAATTTAAACCATATAATGTTTGCAAAGAAAAACTTTTTCTAAGAAAATGGTTTTAAAAATGGCTACGCGGATAAATTAACTCAAACATTGTATGATTGAAATTTATGAATGTAAGCTTCTTTATTCAAACAAGTAGACACAATAAAAAAATACAACCACAATCACACACACACACAAATACACATACACACACGAACAAACTAATCTTCAATGCATTTTCTGATCTAAAATTGCAAATTGACATGCTGCTATTAAAACGGTCTTCACTCCCATTTTTCTATCTTTCTATCTAATTTCTATCTTTTGTCTTATTAACCTTTCTTTTTATCTCTATGTATATTTAATATAGCGGTTGCGTCCCTGGCATCTAGAGGCTCTTTATTCTAAATCGTAAGGAAATCTAAGACTAAAATAGCCTAAAACCAACCTAGTCCTATGTGTAGATTCTCTAAAATGCAAAACTCAATTGGTTCAGTAGTTATTGAAATCTTTAAAAACCTTACAACTTTATATGATAGGATAAATAACTTTTTTTATTTAGCGCAGCTACTCTTTATCTAGCTATGCAAGAACGCCTGAACATCCATAATTTAACAAACGTTCAAGTCTTGCCTTTAAAATCATTGTTTTATGTATCAATTAAGTGATGCATAAAATATGTTTTTAAAACTCTAAAATCCACCAATAAACATAACGATATAGTTATCTTATGTAACTTACTCTGACGGAGTGAAATTGTGACGGACAGACGGCCGTACATACCCCATTTACAGATTATTTGAATCTCATTATCATTACATTTGGCAAAAATTTAAACAATCAAATCTTCAAACGATTTTGAATTTATGGAATTAAAATTTGTAAATGTATAATTTTTGTACAATATACGATGTAAGCAAATTTTATTTAATCAAATTTCAATAAAAAACCACACACAATTTTATACAGATCCGTAGATTTTTAAAAAGCCAAGCTTTTCTATAATTTGCATCTGTACGTTTCTTTTAATCTTATAGGGTTCTAGCTTTGAAAGAATGGTCTGAATTTTAAAAACTTAATAGATTATTATTAAAAACACTAGTTTCTTATATAAGACAAAAGAGGCCAATAATTAAAATACCAAAAAGTATTTGAAAGAATAATTATAAAAAAAACAGTTATGAATAACAAAAACAAACGAAGATTCTTTTTTATAATTCAGCATATTCCAACTGTATTGCCTGGGGCATACCAATAAAAATAATATCTTTATTTATAGAAACAAGGAGAATTTGGGTACATTAGTAGCGCAGCAATAACAGGCTTTAAAAAAGAAAAAAAAAACAGTAAAGTGTTATTCAAGAAAATAATTATAAAAAGAAAACCAAAGTTAATCATATTCATTAAAAAGTAAGTCGTATGTATCTTTGTCCAGTAAGATCTAGTAAACGGCTAATTAAACATAATCAAGTCTAACTTGTAGATCAGCTTCGCTACTTAAAATCCTTGAAACTAATCCTATTGTTATTTGAATATAAGGGACATGGAAAGAAATTAAGAAAAATCAAATAATTAAAATACTGTAAATTCAGGAATGAAGGGGACAATGGGCTCTTCTAAGTTTTATAATACCGTTTTCTTATTCGTTGGCTTAACAATTTTGGGGACTTTTGTTAAATTTTGATTGGTTAGTTAAATAAAAACGTTTCAATTACTAATTGTAATCTACAGATGGGGTAACTATGTGTGTCATCATTGGGAATGTAAATAAAATCTAAATGTCACTTTGACACAAGCTTTTCATGATTAAAATAAATTTTTATACGCCCCCCCCCCCCTAAAAAAAGGGGATTTTCCCATATATGAAGTGGATCCCCATACACACCCCTACAAAACCAAATATTATATAATTTAAATAAATTTATGAATCCTTATCTCCTCTTCCTATGAATTTTAGAATAAGCTTAAAATTATGACTTAAACAGACAAATCAACTCATCCATAAATATGTTTCTGTAATCCAGCTAATTTTTAGCAATCATTTTCTACATGTAGGATTTGTCTGTCCGTCAATCTGTAACTCTAGTAGTAAATTTAAGCTTTTTAAAATCGCCCTACTTATTTTAAATCTTGCATGAAGCTTCTTGTAACAATGAAATCGAAGCAACTAGATAAACATTTACTTTAAACTTATAAATTTTTTTAAATTTTGGAAATATTATTAAAAGTATTTTTTTAGGGTTAAATTTTCATATAATTTAAAAATTCTATAAAATTTCTGAATTTTCAAAGCTGTTTTTCAGACAAGCAAGTGACAAAAGGAAGCTTAAGAAATCAAGATAATGATAATCTTTTTTCCCAATATCCCCTAATCCGTTAAATCTTTAAAAACAAGGATGGCAACAACATCCGTAAGAAGCGAAGCATAAAAACAAAGTTAGTTATAGTGGAGACAGCGCAAAATGGCACCAACAAAATGACGTCATACTATAAAATAACCAATGACAGGCGAATATACATTTTACCATTGTCAATTACAATGTATACTGGCCTCTCATTGGACAACTTTATGGTATGACGTATTTTTTTTGGTGCCATTTTGCACTTTCTCGTTATAGTGCATATATACAGTTGTCATAGAAGTGGTTACTAACATTTTATAAAAAATAACTAAAGTGAAAAAACTTTTTATTATTGCGAGAATTAAAGATTTTTTGATTGAAGATTAGTTATTTACCCCATCGTATTACAAACAATTTTTTTTTTAAATCATAAAATCAATACTAGTTTTGTTAGCCCGGACTTCGGCCTCAAGAGGCTCTCAAAACTGGTTTTAATCTTATAACTTTTCAGTTTAATATCCGCGGAAAACTGTCTATAATACGATTACGATGCGATTGATCTTCCATTTATAAGAAAGGGAAGGAACAATAAGGGTTTAGTTAATCCACACACCTTTCTTCCCCAAAATTTACCAGCATTCAAACGCCAATTAAAAGGAGTATTAGTTAGTTTATCTTTCAGTGTCCTTTCCCTGGAGGTTAATAGTCTTGGACTGACCTAAAGTACATGTTCAAATAGTCGACATAAAAATATTAAAGTGAACATAATATTGAAAAATCTGCACTGGTTCGACTTGGCAAAATAATGTAAGTGTTTAAAAAGTGTTCTTTCTGGCAATTTAAGGCTAGTTTTTAGTGCTTTGTAGTCCCGCAGGGTAAAGGGCACTCGCAAGGGGTCGGGAATAGAAAATGCTAACCTTCCATCTTTTTAAATTTTATTTTCTAAGATGGGGTAAGTGTTTCTGGACTCGACTATAAAAAGTCAAAAAAAATTTTCTGTTGGCCCAAAAAATGCTGTAATTGTAACCAACAACAACAACTTATCAGGGATCTAAAGAGATAAGACGATAACCGAATAATTAATGAATAAATTTATAGTATAGATGTATAAAGAGCTTACTATTTGATATCCAATTGCAAAGACCCAGAGCGTTGCAGACGAAAATTAATTTCATTAAACTACGCTTTCTAATTTCAGTTGTTTAATGTTTTTTTCTGCTTTTTGAATAAGAAAGGGACAATTTTTGTGTAAAATTGCCATTTCTGTCTTCACCCCTTTAGACTTTGAAATCTCTTATTTTACACCCCACAAGTTTTTTAAAAATACGTTAGATTTACTTATTCAAAGTAAAAAGCTTGGGCGTCCTTGTTTTCACATTAGTTTCCAATTTGCTTTTTGTTCTTTTGCCAGCACCCGGTTGTATTTACATTTTTGAAAGATTCAGCTGATTTGAAAGACCCAACCCACAGACGGTACAAGGCCTTTGAGAAAGGAACAGGGTTACAAATACTATTTATCACTCTATATATATTACTTTAATAATTAATGTTTATCCCCAATGATTATACATAAAATTTAACTCCTTCTGTAGATAAAATTATTGGTTGAAACTTTTGAACACTCAACTTAATGAATCAACCAATAAAAATTCACTAAAGTTTCCAAAGTTGTAAAGCCAACGAATAAGAATAGTTATTTCTCGCATCGTATTATAAACGGCTTTCCGCGGATATAGAATGTACAATTATGAGATAAAACTAGTTTTTTTAGCCCCGAGGTGCCGAAGGCACCGGCTAAAAAACTGGTTTTAATCTTATGATTTTACATTTTTATATTCGTAGAAAGCTGGATATAATACGATGCTAGACATAGTTTTTTCGAAACCGGTTCCTATACACCGGATTCGAATGAATACGAGAAAACGTAATTATAAAACTTTGGAGACTAGTGTAATAAACAGCTCATTTTCCCCTCTCTAAAACAGTCAATTTTACCTCTGTTATAAAGACACGAAATACGTGTCAACAAAAATAAGATCTTCACACACACACACATACATATATATAAATACATACACACATACATACACACATAAACACACTCACACACATACACACACACACATACATACATACATACATACATACATACACACACACACACACACACACACACACACACACACATACATACACATACATACACACATACACACACACACACACACACACACACACACACACACACACACACACACACACACACACACACACACACACACACACACACACACAAAGTTTGAACACTGCTTGTATGAACCATCAAATCAAGATGAAAAGTACCCAACGTTTTTTAGCCAACGAATGGACAACGTAATTATAAAACTTTGGGTACCAGTGTATTAATAGGTAATTTACTTAAGCTTCTGTTTCCAAAAGAGTATCTCTAAGGAAGGGAATGAAATGTAAGAATAAAATCGATCTAAATCCAAATCTTCACTCAAACAGTCAACAGCTACCAAGTTCAGAATTTGTGCAAAATAATTGTAGGATGTCTAATTAAACCCATTTTTAACCCGAAAGAGAAGTAAGTTTTCAACCATTTGAAGTTAAATCAAATTGTAAATTCATACATAAACCCTGTTTTAAAAATGACAATTTTAAATCCTTCCGTTTAACTGTTTTGATTTATGTGTTTTTTAATTATGTGACTTTTTAAAATTCTTAACTACCCTAGTGCACGACTTTTCATTTAGACAGAGAAAAAGGGGATAAGTAATATGACATAAAAAATATTTTATATAAGAAAAGGATTTGCTTTTCCTGAAATCAGTTTGCTGAATTATACCTAGTTCCAAAATTTAATTACCAACACTAAGCTACAATCTTCTTAGTAGGGAAGCTACACTATAATTCACTTTGACTATCCGTCCGTAAAGAAAACAGTAAAAGTGTCGAACTTTGACGTCAGAAAAAATTAACAATTAACCAATGAGAGGCCGCTATATATTTTAACACAGTGAATACTGGCTTCTTATTGGTTAATTGTTAATTTTTTCTGACGTCATAGTTCGACACTTTTACTGTTTTCGTCCGTAAAACGATATATGGTGATTTTTTCGGCTGAAATTTAACATCGACAACTGAAATTTTTGTTGAAGATTCCTATTCCTGCTCCGGTAGCTCTTTTTGCTTCTATACTTACGGATGTGTTCATCCTTGTTATCTTAGTCCTAAATTGATAATTGACTTGGCTTAAAAATTTGGTGGGGAGGGGGGTTGGGTAAATTTTTTTTTTCCTTTTACCAATTCCTTTATTCTTCAGTAAAATGTAAATCTTTAGAAAGGTGTCAATACATCCACGTTAGAAAATTTGTTTTAGCACAAAATATACTTTGCAGAGTTCAAACTTTTCAACAAATAATTTCAATCCACAGAAAGGGTAATTTTGTTTATCAATATTGTGGATTTATAACAATTTATCGTTCATTGTCTTATCCCTTAAAATCCCAGTGTGTTTTATGATTGTTTAAATGTCTAGCTGATGAAAAGGTGGTAGGTAAAGTTATGAAAAATGCTCTTTTTAGAGGGGTTTTGCTTAAGTTCTAGGGGAGACGGGGAAATACTCAACCCCCCCAAAAAGTTGCAAATGTCTCATATTTAATATTCTTAAAAAGCTTTAATTTTTTTGTTTTGGTTAAACTGTTTGAACAAATGTTGAGTTCTAATTTGTCACGGGGGGTTAAACAGTATCATCAATCTAATAAGTTCCTGGACTTGTTACACAGGTAGGGAGGGGACATTGGGCTGTTTATTACACTAGTCCTCAAAGTCTTATAAATAACGTTTTCTTTTTTGTTGGCTTAACAACCTTGGTGACTTTTATTGAATTTTGATTGGTTGGTTCAGTCACTTGAGTGTCCAAACGTTTCAACAACTAATTGTAATCTACAGAAAGGGTAGTTTGTGTATGATCATTGGGGATGGACATCAAATTAATGGCCATTGTCCCCTCCCTCCCTAACACTTGTACAGGAACAACAGGGATACAGGGAAAGGACAATGACAATTTAATTTTATTTCAAATCACCTAGCATCAAAGGGCTCAATGTACATTGAATATTTGTGGACATTATGACAGGGGAAAATTGTTATCAATTTAGGTTGCTAACATTAAACTCATTTATTAGTCAGTGGGGTGGGGGTTAAGTTATTTTAGCCCGCTTTGATTTTCACTTTATAAGAGAAAATGATTATAAGATACAAAAAAAAACATATACATAAAGGGCTCCTTATTCAAAAGGTGGTTGGGCAGAAAAAACCTAAAACCATAGAAATAAAATAGCCTAAAACCACACTAGGACCTGGGTGAAGCTTTGGTTGCAGGGGCGTCCAAGCTTTTTATTTTGGGGGGGGTAAAATTTTTTTAAGGGGGGGGTAAAATGGCGCGCGAAGCGCGCCGCAAATTTTTTTTACCCCCCCAAAAATTTTACCCCAGGGGTTAAATTTGCTTGGGGGGGGTAATTACCCCCCTGAAACCTGTTGGCAGGGGTAAATTTAGTTTACCCCCCCCAAAATTTACCCCCGGGGTAAAATTGTTTGGGGGGGGTAATTTAAATTTTAAGATTTTTTATTTTGGGGGGGGTATTTACCCCCCAAAAATTGTTTGGGGGGGGTAAATACCCCCTCCTAAATGGTTGGGGGTGCCTACGGCACCCCCAGGGTAGGGGTAAATTTTAAATGGGGGGAGTAAAATGAAAATGCCTACAGCACCCCCAAAATCGTTTGGGGGGGTAATCGCCCCATTACCCCCCCCCCCTTGGACGCCTATGTTTGGTTGGGAGGTTGTTTTAAAAAAAAGATTTTAAAAAGTTGGTTATTTTTTCTATGGTGATTTCCCTTGGGGGGAAAGACCTATGAGATCCATAAAGGTTCGCTACATACAAAGACAGACATCCTGTTACTTTTATATAAGAATGATGAAATACAATTTTACATCCTTGTATGAAAGATCTAAACATATTTAATTCCTAAATTACTTGGTTCAGTGTTATTTAAACATTTCCCATTAGGAATTATGCAATTTTCTAGCGAATATTCCACAAAAATTGTGCTTTGCAACATATAGCCTATGCGGTTTATAACATAGAATACTTCTGTAGATTTATAGATAGGTATTTACATATAATTATGTAAAGTGGTAAGGTTTTTTGTTTTTGTTTTTTCGTTAAGATCTCGTTAACTACTGAATGATTAGAGTTCCCCATTTTTAGTAAGCTTCATGTAGGTCCCGGGATGGTTTTAGGCTATCTTATTTCTAAAGTGTAGCAGCTATATATTCATTATCCAAAGATAATAAATTAATACGACAATTGCTGAGGTGATCAGACATAATTTTATTAGCGTATAATAATTTCTAAAACTAGATCTAGAATGTGCATAATATCAATGCAATTTTAGCAAAAAGCTACATATAGAAAATTCTATACACTTTTTCTGTGTGTTAAAACACAGATTTTCTAAACACACATGGAGCTTCGCGCAAAACAGAGAGGGATACTTATTCTGAAGAAAAAAAATAGAAGAATACGTTTATGTGACCAAGTGAAGGAGGGACTATAAATTATATATACTGGTACCCAAAGTTTTATAAACATATGTTCTCTTATTCATTGACCTAGAAATACAAAGTATCAGTGTCCAAACTTTTCAACCAATAATTTTAATTTTACAGAAGGGATAAAAAAGAACATGCCTGTTTAACTTGAAAACATTGTAACTTGTTTTGTCATAAAAAATAGATTTTTAATGTTTATGTTGACTTTTAAGGTCTTTTAAGTTTTCATTACATATCCTATTTTATAAAGGTTTTTTGTCTGAAGCTTTTGAGTTCCCCGTATTAGGGAAGGTTGACATAGGTCTTAGGATGGTTTTAGGCTATTTCATTTTTATATTCAAGTCTTTCTATGGTTTTAGGCTACATTTTTGCCATTCACTGCCCCTTTGGATATAGAGCCTCTAGATGCTAGGGTCGCAGCCGCTAGTTATTGTATGTAGATATCAAGGACGTCCAATGGGGAGGGGGGAGGGTTAAGGGGTGATTGCCCCCCCCCCCCCCCGTTGGGCACCCCCAAAATTTTGTATTTTAATTTTAACCCACCCCCCCCCCCCAAAAAAAAAAAGCTTGGACGTCCTTGCTTATATGATATAAAGATTAATCCCCCCCCCCTCTATAAAAAGGACAATAATTGTGCCTTTTTATTTCTAACTTTTTGTTTTTAAAAATATTTCTCTCCATCCCCTAGTTTTAAGAAATTCATGAAAAACAATAATTATAGAAATGCAGATTCTTTACATGAAACCAGGGAATTGGGGATGGGTGAATGGATGATAAATTAATTTTCTTCAAAAATGACAAATTTTTAAATATATTCCTTTAATTAAAGACTAGCGACTGTGTTTTTTAATTTCAAATACAGGGTGGGGCAAATAAGACCGGACATTTTTCAAACGGCCATAGCTCCAAAACTACTTGACCAATCAGGACGTTTGACCCCACTATAAAAAGCTTAGGTAATGACCTTTATGCCCATAAAAATCTTTGGATGATTGAGGACATGTAATCCGAGCTGGCCGCGCATATGTTCAACAAGGCGGATTCGGAGTGCGCCCTTACTATATCCTGGATTCTCGACTATGGTCAACTAAATCTGACCTTAGTTCATTTGTAGATGAGATGGACCTATAAAACTTGCTGGAGTTACTGTTGAACACATAAGTAAGACACTAGTAAAGATTAGAGCTCTCTATCCCAGCTGGCTTGGCCGTAGTACTCCGGCAAAGTGAAACGTGGCAGATTTTGAGATGTAAAAACGTCTAAAATCTTGAATATTTCTCGGTTCTGGACTTCAGGGGCCTATATGGAAACCTAAAAATCGTTTTAGACTATGGGTTGCGCTAATAACCCTAGATAAATCTTCATGCCATTTCTTAAAATGTATATAATTTTGTTCTAGCTCCACTGTGGCCCAAATGAGAGCTGCCGTGTCGAAGGTTATCTTGAAAGATGGGTGAATTTAAATCCTGCGGTTACTCACGTCTGGAAGGAGATGTGGCCTCCCAGCAGCCCCTATCTTATTCCAATGGACTGTTGGGCCTGGGGCTAATTTAAAGCATGTACCAGTAGACATGCCCATTCCACAAAAACCTCCCTCATTGCCATTTTTAAGAAGAACTTCGCCATCTTGGATAGGGACATGGCTGTCAGAGCCTGTGGACGGTTCAGGGGGCGGGTAGAGGCGGTGATTGGGGCTGGTGGCGATTTTATTGAATAATCTAATAGTATTATACCCAATTTGCTTCCCAGTTTTTGAAATTTAATAAAATCTTAAAAATTGACGATTTTATGTTTATTTGTCTAAAAAATAGAATTTGTCCGGTCTTATTTGCCCCACCCTGTATATATCTCTATGTTGCGTTCAAGTCTCTACGTAAAGCAAGAATATTAAAGAAATAAATTTCTTTATGATTTCTCTTGGAAGGGTGGTGGTACCCTCCCTCAAAATAGTTATAAACCTTCCCGGGACCTATGAGAAGCTATCTTGTTAAGGAGAACCCGATCGGTTCAGCGGTTAGCGAGATCCTTTGTTACAGACAAACAAACAGATAAACAGACATCCTGTTACTTTATTATAAGGATTCATTACATGAAACCATACATATAAGGAGGATTAAATGGATGATATATTAATCATCCTCCAAAATTCTTACTTTTTAATGTCTAACACTTTGAAATGATGATACAATGAAACCAAGACTATAGGTATTAGTATACCTATGTATGATAAGTTAAATTTTTCTCCAAAAAAAAACAAATTTTTATATTTATCCTTTGAAATTAAGATTCTTTACATTAAACCATAGATATATAGAGAGGATGGATGATAAATTAATCATCATCCAAAATTCTTACTTTATTATATGTAACACTTTGAAATTTAGATTCTTTTAAACATGAAACCAAGTATAAAGGGAAAAGTAAATGGACGATATATTAATTTTTCTCCAAAAAATACAAATTTATATATATTCCTTTGAAATTAAGATTCTTTAGATGAAACCATAGACATAAGTAGGGGTAAATGGATGACAAATTTTTATTTCTATTCTTTAATTAAAAATCTTTAATTAAAATTAATTTAAATATTTTAAATTTTAATATAAATTAATCATCCTCCAAAATTCTTTTTTGTATCAATCCTTTTGAAATAAATATTCTACAACGACCAAGCTTATAATGCTTGATTCACTTTTACAAGATAATTGAAAATGATTGCTAAAATCTAAATATATCTTCAGAATAGTGTATATTTATTAAAGACTTTAAAATATTGAGATTCTATACAATGAAACCAAGAATTCGGAGATTGGTATATGGACAGTGGCGTGAAGAGGTTTTTGAAAGAGGGGTATTAGCTTTAGGTTGATTTGGGTCTTTTCGTATAAAAAGACAAACATGTTTAAAACAGAAAATCTAAATTTTTCCATAAAGAAAGTATTATTTTTGTTTGTTACTGTTAATAAATTATTGGATTGTTTACTAAAGCAATTTATGTTTTTTTCAAAGCGAAACTTTGCTATAATTAGGGTCGGTCGGTTCGTACGTCCGTCCGTCCGAGACGGATAGATTTTTTCGTTAATTTAGGCATGTTAGAATTGTCCTATCGATTTTAAACTTTGCATGGTGATTTCTGTAGTAGTTAGGTACGATTTAGAAAGCGTAGCAACTCTAGTTGAAAGGTGTTAAAAAAAACGATCACTGTACTTTTCTCAATTTAAACCCTACAGTTTTGGTCAGAATCTAATAAAAAATAATCCAAGAAAACAATATTCAATTTTGAATCTACTCACCTCTCCATAGCACTACAGCTCGAAGCCTAGCCCTTGTGGAGAATTTTGCTCTGCCAGGAGAGTGTTATTATAAATATTAAGACAGGTTTGTCTTTAAAAAAAAAACATATTGTAAAAATTGATGCTTCATATAGTGCCTCTAATTAATACTATAAAATTAAAAATTTCAAAACATTAAAAAATAACTAAATTAATACTATAAGATTTGAAATTTCAAAACAATAAAATATAACTAAATTAATACTTTATCTATTTCACCATAGTTGAAAAACAAAATAATTACTCTAACCCCACCCCCCCCCCATTTTTCAAAATTAAAATACTTTATTAAAAAATCACATATTTATACAGAGAAAAGCATACTTTTAAAAAAATAGTAGAACAACTGGGACAAAAAATACATTATGTTGTAATGATTTAACTATTTTTTCTGTAATAAATTTTTTGCACTATTTGTTCTGTAATTCAAATTATTTGAACGAAAATTTTTGCTTCATATGTTCTACTATTTGTTTATAAGAATACTTTTCCCTGCGGGGGTTAAATGCGCGCCTGACATTGCAACTGTGCACAACTAATACAATTTTTATGTGTTACTCGCACGACGGCTCGAACGTAACTGAGTTGAGCGTCCCCTCCCCGGGTATTTAATATTTTTATTTGTGAGTGTGTAAGATAAATGGATATAGTATGCGTGGATATATTGACAGGGGAAAATTAGTCGTCAATTTAGGTTGCTAATATGAACATCATTTATTGATTAGTTCGTTCATCTATTACGAGGGGAGAGGGTAAATGGGGAATCCTTAATTTAGCCCGCTTAAAAATTCACTTTATTGGAGAATATGAAAATATGGTGTAAGATAGTTCCAATCGATTTATTATTGCTTGGATGTTGCACTAAATTCTCACACCTGGCTAAAATAACGATTCCATTTAACCCATCCACTCCTAATGGATGAATGAGCTGACCAATAAATAAGGTCCATAATAGTAAGCTAAACTGATGAAAAATTTCACCTGTCAATATATCCACGTATACTATATTCATTTGTGTAAGATAGTTCAATAATCATGCATATACGCAACTCAGGATGAATGAGCTGACCGTTAAATAAGGTCCATGATAGCAAGCTAAGCTGACGACTAATTTTGCCCTGTCAATATATCCACGTATACTATATCCATTTGTGTAAGATAGTTCCATAATCATGCACATACGCAACTCAGGGTTGCCTAGCGTGCTCTTAGCATTTGTGTAAGATAGTTCCATAATCATGCACATACGCAACTCAGGGTTGCCTAGCGTGCTCTTAGCATTTGTGTAAGATAGCTCCATAATCATGCACATACGCAACTCAGGGTTGCCTAGCGTGCTCTTAGCATTTGTGTAAGATAGTTCCATAATCATGCACATACGCAACTCAGGGTCGCCTTGCATGCTCTTTGCATTTGCAAAAAAAGACAAATTCCACAAATATGTTTTTGAGAGGTTCTCAGTAATCCTGTAAATTCTAAGGCAAGCTGACAATTGTATAATTACAAATAAAATTTAAGTGATCTAAAAAAAACAAAGTAGAACGATATATAAATATTTAATTGGCTGTCCTTCCTTCCAACCCTCTAAGATCTTTTTTGATTGTACTTTAAGGTGATGTTCCTACTTAGAGGTACTTGGTGATTTTAAGCTAAAATATGCCCATCTGCGCAATGTTTTTTAACAATCGAATGAATTTTGCCTGTTAATATACAGAAAATGGGGTTTAATTCTACCCCCCCCCCAAAAAAAAAAAAATGGTTAGTCATTCTCTTTCCCGCCTGAATGAACTTTACACCAAAATAAAGAATGCTAACGGATACTGAAAACTTTTAAATTAAACTGAACTTGGTGATTAATTAATAAAGCTACAAAATGATTGTTTGTAATTTTCAAAAATGGATTGTGTACACGTTAGTTTGTTGTTTAACTGTGAACATGGTTTATAAAATCATAATACAGTTAGGGAGTTGAATCCATTTTTATAGAAGCAGAAATATAATCTATGATTATGGTTTGGACCCTCTAAAACTGTAATCTACCTTTCCACTTTCCCCTCTCTTGGTGAAGATATCTTCAACGCCGATACGATTTTTGAAATGTAAGATTCTACTTTCCCCTCTCTTGGTGAAGATATCTTCAACGCCGATACGATTTTTGAAATGTAAGATTCCACTTTCCCCTCTCTTGGTGAAGATATCTTCAACGCCGATACGATTTTTGAAATTTAAGATTCCACTTTTGCCTCTCTTGGTGAAGATATCTTCAACAAGAGAGACAAAAGTTGAATCTTATATTTCAAAAATCGTATCGGCGTTGAAGATATCTTCAACAAGAGAGGGGAAAGTGGAAGGGTAGATTACAGTTTTAGAGGGTCCAAACCATAATCATAGATTATATTTCTGCTTATATAAAAATGGATTCAACTCCCTAACTGTAATAGTTTACATAAAAAATACAAATTACTTTAGCAAATGAAATTGTTTCAAATATTTAATATTTTAGAAGGTTGTATTGTAGAACTGTCCCCTTTTCATAAGCACATCTTTAGTATGACACGAACGTATCACATTTTTGGGTCATTGATCTTTAATCTTTACTTACAGTTACACGTTTCCTTAGTATGGATATTTTTGCTAATATTTAAGAAATGGTATTTACTGTAATTTTGTATAAACACCGTGTATATGGTGGTGTTATTTTTTATGTCCTGAATGCGTCATTGCGTATGCGCAACATCTTTATTCTCACTAAGGTACTTTCGTATAGCGTATTTGAATTTAAAGTATTATTGCGTTTGTTACCGTAGATCTCTCAAAAAGCTTATTGAATCAAGTTTTAAGTATACAGAGGGTTATTTTCTTTCAAAGTTATACAGTAATTTTTTGTGTAGTATGAAGATGATTTTATAGTTGAGCGCGAAGCGGATAAATATTTTCACCACACTGCTTAGGAGCAAATTCAAGACAAGTCGCAAACTATCCTTGTTTTACGTTTTTCGTCCACAATTTCTATACTAAAAATGATTTTTCTTCACGTATCGTATTCATCGGAAGAGTGAAATCTGACCGAAATGTAAAGATATTAATTATAAGATTTACTTTTTAAGTTTTAAATTTGAAGGTTGCGTGATTATTCTTTTTTGAACTAAGAAGTTTCGCTAAGAACAGTTATCCAAGAGCAGCTCGATTCGCGAGCAGACTGTGGCTCGAAAAATCAGCTAACTAGCGACTATTTTTTGCATAATGTAAACAGAATTGTAGCTGTCGGACCTACAATAATTAACGAGTAGATCCGCAACTAAACAGGGATGAATACATCCATAAGAGAAAAGCTCTATAACAGTAGGACAAACCAACATTAACACTTGTAGAGTGTCAGAACTGAATAATCAGAATAAAATGTAAAACAAAATTTGTTGGAAAACTGCTTAAATACAGGTTAATGTTTAGGACATGCTTACATTTTCAGGACTTTATTCATAGAGATGCTTCGCTTATAACATTGTACATTGTTGCCTTGAGAATCAGTATTATAAAAATCAGACCAATCGGATACGAGTTTGTTATTAATAAAGTTAAAAATAAAAGTTTTAAAATAGACATACGGACATTCTGGTAACAATTATATAGTTAATACGCTTACTAAAACGTACCTAACTACTTACAGGAATCACCATGCAAAGTTTAATATGGATAGGACAATTCTATTAACATGCTAAAAAGCTATCCGTTCTGGATGGACGTACGGACCGACCCTAATTAAAGAAAAGCTTCGCTTTAAAAAAATTAACTAAACCAGAAAAACAAATGTGGATATAATATATATTGAATATCCTTTCTTGGGAGCAGCACACTTGTGGCAGAGCATATAGCTTACAGCAGGAGCTATACTACACATGACCACAAAGTAATATTACAGTATAGTAATAATAGAATTATAATAATAATAATAGTAACACAAAAAATATTCAAACTTATTATCATTGTAGAAAAAAAATTCAATGCTTCCAAAAAGATTTGAAGAGAGACGGATTAATCGCAAGTAGCGCTAACTGCCGTGTCTATTTTCTTTCTAATCATCAGTTTTTTTTATTAATAATATAAATCTAACCCTTGGATAACAACAATATAGAGCATGTATTAACCCCGTAGGGGAGCATAGTTTTGTCCTTGGTTAGCCTAGCAATTCATATGTCATCACATTAGAGGGGGGTTATCATTGGCAAAGGACAAAAAAGTGCTTTTCCCAACGGGCTTTTTAAAGCCAGTCTCAAAAAATTTGACCAACTGC
Source organism: Acartia tonsa (assembly GCF_053477335.1). Lineage (NCBI taxonomy): Eukaryota > Metazoa > Arthropoda > Copepoda > Calanoida > Acartiidae > Acartia > Acartia tonsa. The sequence continues at coordinate 38,428,360 of NC_137266.1, forward strand.
AGCATTTTTGGATTTCATTTCTAAGACTGGCGTCAAAAATATGCACAGTTTAATTTTAGGGCGATTGTGTTTTTTTTTCGCGCGATAATTCATATTTTTTTGTTTGTTGATATAAGAAGTACAACAATTAATATAATGTTAATATTTGAAACCATCATTTTTAATGAGATATAACACTAGGTTATGTATGATTAGGTAATTTTTAAAAATTTACATTTTTAAGTGTTTTAAAAGCACATTATTTTTAAACACTTTTAAAAAGTAATTTCAGATGTTGACTTTTTTTTGTAAAAAATAACCTAAATATACATAACAAGTATTTGAACAGCGAACTCTAAAATTGGACAAAAAATTATCCGTTCATATTTCTACAAAAAAAGGATGTTTGAATTGTACCTTACGTTTTTTTTTTGATCAAGTAAAAATAATTTTCAAATACAATAAAATTCTTTCTTTTTTAAGCAGCAGATAGTAGTAAAAGAAAAAAATAATGTATTTAAAATTTATTCATTACCTAAATCTTAAAGGTCTTAATAAGTTTGTAGAAATAAGAAGGGACTAAATATGAGCTCTAAGATGTTGAAGCCCAACTATTCGAGATAATAATAATAAAACTGGGTTCATAGCTGTTCATATCAAGAATTGTTACAAGATAGAACAGTATTATTCAAGGAGAATCTCCACCAATAATTCAGACAAATAATAAAAAGATCTTTTTTTGACTATAATTTTACATAATTCATCTTTTTTTTTAATAATATAGGGCATTTTTTTCAATCATTAATAAAACCAAGACTTGAAATAGCAGTATAAAGAATGATTTTTTTTATATATAAAATCAACGCAACAACTAATATTTTTTATGCTAAATATTCGCAGATTTTTTTAGCAGCTTTACATTTTAGAATAAGATACAAGATAGATAGATAGATAGAGAGAGAAAACTACAAAATATAAAACTAAACACGGATTATAATAGGTGTTTTTTTATCTTCTTCATATCATAATGATGAAGATCAGTAATCCTCTTGGTTTGAAGAGAGCTTTGTCAGCAATGTATTATTTTTGTTCTTGTTTATTTATTTATTCTTCGGCCCAATTCTTTGGCCACATCGCGTTCTGATTCTGAAAAAAAAAGATAATATATATTTTCTCGTATCCATTCGAATCCGGTGGATAGGAACCGTATCTCGTCCATACGAAAAAACTATGTCTAGCATCGTATTATATCCAGTTTTCTACGAATATAGAAATGTACAATCACAAGATTAAAACTAGTTTTTTTAGCCGGTGCCTTCGGCACCACGGGGCTAAAAAAACTAGTTTAAATCTTATAATTGTACATTCTATATCCGCGGAAAGCCGTTTATAATACGATACGAGAAATAACTATTCTCGTATTCATTCGAATCCGGTGGATAGGAACCTCCATACGAAAAAACTATGTTTAGCATCGTATTATATCCAGCTTTCTACGATTATAAAAATGTGCAATCATAAGATTAAAACCAGTTTTTTTTTAAACCCGGGGCAAAAAACTAGTTTATATACGATGCGAGAAATAATGAAACTATTCTCGTATTCTCGAAACCGATTAATGTATGAAAGATTAGAACCGGTTCGCATCCATACGAAAAAACTATGTCTAGCATCGTTTTATATCCAGTCGAGGGGGATAATGCCAATATGCCCAACAAAAAAATATCCTTTTATGCTTCTAATGGGCCAATTCAATATTGTTTTTAGAATGTGATTAAAAAACTAGACCGCACACGACTTTAAAACGTATATAATTATCAAAACAACACCCTTTTTAATTTGTCAGATGTCATAAAAAAAAGAATAAATAAATACTTAAGGCATTTTTGTAGTATAACTCATAATTTTATCCTAAAATCTCTGATTTACAATAAAGTTAACTTATTTTTTATACAAAATTGTCTAGTTTTTCATTAATATACTTATCTCTTCCCCCTTGATTAATTAGATAATTAAATTAGCTTAAATGATAATTTAAACCCCACCCATAACATAGTTGCCAAAATCAACAAACTTTTAAACATTTTTTATACCTAATAAAAAATATTAGGTATAAAATTTTTGATCTATTGGAGGATTTTATTTAAAAAACATTCAAAGATTTTTATAAAAAAATATTCAATCTATAAAAGGTAAAAAATGTTATTGTCTAAGTAATTTGAAACCCTAATTTACAAAGTATTTTTAGATGTTTGAAAAGTTCCGTTATTTTTATTGCAGTATGCGATTTGAATAAAATTCTTGAAGAGTTTTTGTTTCTACAAGTGTTTTTTTTCATTCTTTTATATTTTTGGAACTAGGTATATTAAATCCAATATTTTTGATGTAAGAATAGTTATTTCTCGCATCGTATTATAAACGGCTTTCCGCGGATATAGAATGTACAATTATGAGATTAAAACTAGTTTTAATCTTATGATTGTACATTTTTGTATTCGTAGAAAGCTGGATATAATACGATGCTAGACATAGTTTTATCGTATGGATAAGAACCGGTTCCTATTCACCGGTTTCGAATTAATCCGAGAAAAAAATGTGTTCGTCTGTTCTTTCTCTTTTTATGTCTGTACGTCATCCCTTTGATAATGTCTGTAGTATGTGTATTTTTAAAGTTCTGTACAGTAGGATATATAAGTTGGAAAGAATTTTAATGTTAGAGGGAGATTTGAAATCTGCATCAAATTTTAAGGATTTTTTTTTATAAAATTCGTTTTTTGTATAATTCTTTATCAAAAAGCGGAAATACAATTTAAGTTAATTAATTTTGACATCTGTGATTAGTGAATTGAAAATTTTCTGCGCTCTGATGGGAGAAGCATAAGTGTCGCACATCATTCAACCAATTAGAGCGCAGGTAGTTCCCAATCCACCTTTCCTATTGGTCAAAATTTATGAACTTAAATTGTATTTCCTCTTTTAGATAAAGAACTATACAAAAAACGAATTTTATAAAAATAAAATCCTTAAAAAATTCCTTCCAACTTATATATCCTACTGTACAGATATCTTTCTTAAAAAGAGGAACATTGGACTGTAATTAATTTATTAACACATCCTCCAATTCGGTAGCCCATTTTTTTTTCATTTCTATTGAACTCGGTGGGTTGGTTCAAAATTACAATCTTAGATTTAATTTTAGTTGTTAATAATCATCAATGTGATTGTGGAAGCTCTCATCTTTTATTGTCTTATCCCTGAAGTTCTTACCGTGACAATATTTCTCCTGACATGTGTAGGATCTCCTCTCTCTATGTATCCAGCTCCACTTATTGTCCCACCAAGCACATTCTTGTTACCAGAACCTGGAAAATATTTTTATCTCATATGAAGAGAGATATAGTCTCATATTTCAGAAAGGAATAAGATATCGGATTGAAAATTACACCGGTACCCAAAGTTTTATAACCACGTTAACTTACTAGTTGACTCAAAACAATGGGCATTTTAATTTAATTTTAATTAGTTGCTTTCAAAATAATAGTTTATTTTAGTTGCTTGTACTGAATGGTAACAGATCAGTTACTTATTTTTAATCTCTAATTAAGTACAATAGAGATATTTTTAATATAGGCTCAAAAAAATCTGTTACTTTACATACCTGAACCTACGGGTGGGACACTGGTGGCCACACCTCCCCCAGAGCCCCAGTCTGCATAGTCAACTTTGCTCGGGGTCAGATTTCCCGGGGGGCCAGACATCCCAAAGGCGGCTGGTCCACCGACTGAGACAGCCGGCGGAAGCAATCCACCTCCCGGTCCACTAACAGTATGGCCTAGAAAAAAGTTTTGTAATATTTTTCAATTTAAGATTCTAATAAAAGGGGGGGGGGGGGGGCGAAAGTGACACTTTTTGAAACCAAAACTAAAAGTCAAAGGAACTCAACTAAAAAAAGAGTTACAGGTCTGACATTTTGCATGGCAGTTGCTTTATAGGGGTACAATATGGAACTGTGAAGAAACGGCGGCGCAACCGCCGAAAACAGCCGAGAAAAGGCAACAAAAATTACGGCGGGAAACGGCGGTTTTCGGCGGTTGCGCCGCCGTTTCTTCACAGTTCTATATTGTACCCCTATAAAGCAACTGCCATGCAAAATCTCAGACCTGTAACCCTTTTTTTAGTTGAGTTCCTTTGTTGACTCTTAGTTTTGGTTTCAAAAAGTGTCACTTTCGCCCCCCCCCCCCCTTTGAATAATTTCTTTTAAACTAAATTTTAAAAACTACTATGTTACTCCAATGTGCATTTAAAATGATTTAATGACTTTCCATGAAAACTATTAATTTATTTCTCTCCAATTCTCGAGCATTAGAGTAATCTACAAATTAAAGAAATTTTAGCATTATTTCTCTTTACCTACTAAAATGATAAAAATCAATATCTTACTTTGTCTAAATAATGTTAAACAATATACTTTTGACAAGATTTTAAATAAAATTTTTCTTTCACAGAACTTATATATTCATGAAATACCAACAAATCTTAAATCTGATAACAGTTATTTCTAGCATCATATAATTTTCATAAACAGCTTTCCACGGATGTTAAAATGAAATATCATAAGATTAAAACCAGAGAGCCCAAACCAGGACTCACAAAAATGTTATTAATTTCATGATTTTTATTTTATTATTTCTAGAAAACTGTTTATAATACGATGCTATACATATTTTTCAGTATGACTGAGAACCGGTTCTAATCCAGCGGATATCAATCGGTTTTGAAGCCATTCTGAAAAATTTTTAACTCCTTATAAAAAAAAAACAGTTTACCTGTCATTCCTATTCCAGAGACGGGGCCCAAGCCTGACGCATCCACCATAACTGGTCCAGGACCAGAATTAAAATTGCCCAGGCCACCGCTGGCCGATGCAGCCACCAGGTTGTCCAACGATGATATAGTCTGACCGCTGAGGCTGGGAATCAGCCGGGTGAACGAGTCGGCCACAGCCGCTGCGCTGGTGTGCAAATTATCCGCCGCGTTGTACGACGGTGGCATGTCCCACACGGCAAATGGATCGCCGGGCATCTTGCGGTTCAGATTGCTGCCCATTAGGCTGCCAGGCGGCATGCCAATAGGCGATGGGGCTGCGCCCCTACGCTCAGCGCCTATTGGCTGTCTAAACTGTGCTTGCTTGTGATGGTCCGATAGGGCATCAGAGTGGTTGCTCATGTATCTACTTTCTGGCATGTCCATCAGTTCAGACAAAGTTTTGCCACTCAACAGATCAGATGGGAAACCGCCGGTTGGGACAGACAAGTCAAGATTGTGGTTAGCCGTTGGTCCAGCAAAACCGCCCAACTGGGATAGATAGGCGTTGATGGATTGGTTTTGAAGGATGCTACTCTGATTTTGTAGGATGCTCTGAAAGTTGTTCAATCCACCGTCATAGGGCCCTCCTCCGTAGCCGGGGAATCCAGAATTCATCTTTTGCGGCCCGTTCATCATTTGCCCAAGGCGGGGCGGCAGTCCTGTGTTGCGCAGCCCTTGCGCGGGCCCATACAGTCCACTTTGATTGAAGTCAGGCGCGTTGGGATTCAAGCCCGGTGCCTTGGGCGCCATACCTAGCGAGTCAGGCATGTGAAGGCCCTGCGAGTAGGTTGGCGCTGTTGAGGATGTCAGTGGTGGGGCTGTAAAGCGTGACATCATTGGATGATGTCCTACTGGACGTGAGAAGGCTGATGACATGTCGGGCATAGCAATACCAGGCGCCATGGACACTCCAATACCTGCCAAGTTGTTGCTTGAAGAAACGGCAGCCAACAGATGGTTGTTGTCAAACGGCATGTTGGACATTTGGTTGTTGGCACCCATTAGGTCAGACAAGACGCTTCCTGTTCCAAATGGATTTTGAAGTGGGGCACCAGGAGCTTTGGCAGGGCTGTTGTGGCCATAGCTTCCAGATCCTTGGCGGCGTGGAGCGGGCAGATCATCATCCAGTGCCCAACGGCGGTCTAGCTCTACATCTGGAGTCAGTGATCTTAGATTGGGTGGCGGCCCAATACCAGCGGCAGATGATACAAGACCAGAGCCAGGCGCTGGCCGGAACCAGCCGCTGTGATCAGAACTAGGCGACCCGCCACCGCTAACAGATTGATGGCCGTGTTGTTGTTGGTGCACACTGGTGGCGATTACAGATGACGGCGGCCCGATGGGGGATGGTACTTGGCCATGTCCGGAGGCCGCAGGTGATACAGGCGTACCCGGGGCTGAGTTGCAGCGCTCCTGCGCGGGATACAGCTGGGCTGAGCTCACCTGGACATGGTTCATGCCTCCAGATAGGTGATCCACATTGCCAGTTGAAGTTGTTATAATTCCAGAGCCGATTATATTAGCAGCTGATGAAGAAACTGCCCTGAAAGGCTGACCGCCAAGGGCAGCACCCGACACTGCTGGTGCATTTATACCAGTGGACCAGTTGGTTTCGGATGTTATGTTGGGTGATCCGTGACGGGCAGCGGCTTGGCCCTGGCTGCTAGGTGGCCTGTAGCCAGGGGCTTTGGACATGTCTGACTGCTGTGCCATGGATGTCATAACCGCAGATCCAGGTGCTGTTGAAAAGCCTTTAGGATTTGCAACACCAGATGGACCACCAACCATAGATTTGTCGCCAAAAGCATTCCAGCCGTATGATTGTAACGACGGCGGCTGGAAGTTCAGAGTCTTGAATGGGCTGAAATCTTTCGGGTCTGTTGTGGTGTTGGAAACAGCTGGTTGTTGAGTTGGAGCCGTGGGGCCTGACTGGCTAAGCATGGGAACAGCTGTTGACTGCTGGACGGTGGTAGCATTCACCTGAAAAATGAAATATAAAACTTTTGTAAAGAACGCCTAAAATTATGATACTTTAGAATGATTGAATTTTAAGTTCAACTTTGATTTAAAAATTGCACTTTGAGGGAAAGCACCAAAAACCTTAAAAATATTAAATTAACATTCTGCTTATTAAGTTCTGATACTACATGATTGTTTGATGAAATATATAAAATAATAAAAAGCTTACCTTATCTTCCTTCTTATTCTGCTGTTGTTGTTGTGTTGATAATTGAGCAGCCGGCTGAGCTGCTGTCGGCTTTCCTATCGGCTGTTGTTGTGGTTGGACGGCAGCTGCTGTTGCCATCTGCTGCGCCTTAGCAGCCGCTGCCATTTGCTGTTGTTGGTGCAACAATTGGGCTTTCGACTGTTGTTGTGCCGCAACTGCAGACGTGAATGTTGGCAGTTTGTTAGATGCACTGGCTGGCGGCGGTCCGGTTTGGATAGACATACCTCCCATTGCCGAGGATGTGTCGTTTCCAGCGGCTATGGCCGCAAAACTGGCGCTGATGACTGTTTTAGCATTGCTGGACACAACAGGAGCGTTGAAAGCAGTTGTTACTTTGGTAGCAGTGCTAATTGTAGCAGCTGTCACTGTAGGCACAGCCTTCTTCGTGTCAGCTTTAGAAGTACCACGCGTAGAGCTTGCTACTATGGTGCCTTTAGCAGCTGGTGGCATTACAACTGCCTGCGGTTGTTTGCTAGCTGTTACAGCCGCTGCTTTATCCAAGACCGATTTGCTGAGCAGCTTATACTGTTGCTTTCCAACAATCTCCTGCAGATCTTTGTCTGGGTTGGCAATGATGGATGAAATCCAGGTGTTGGCCATTCTGGTGGCATCTGCACTGCCCTTGATGATAATGGTTCTGTCGCCCTGGCCCGTGCTCTTCTTTTCAACCTCGATATGGGCGCCGGACAGCTCGCGGATGGCGTTGATGTTGGAACCGCCGCGGCCAATTACACGGCTGATTGCATTGGAAGGCACACTGACCTTCTTACTCTTGCCACGAGCAACCTGAATTACAAATTAAAGATTATCTCCAAACAAATGTTTTTTTTTATACCAATTCAAATTGGAAGAAAAGGAAAACTGTACTTTTATTTTATCAGGCTTATTTAACTATTTCAAATGTATTCAATAAAATTTAAAGTTCTTTCTGTATGGAATAATTTAGTTTATAAGATTATCGCTATGGCTCATATTAATGATGAAGATTCTTATAATCAAGTTTCAAAGAAATTTTTAAACATCATTTACAGTAACATTAACAATAACCCTCCCCCTCCGGAAAAAAAAATCTAAAGTGAAGTGACTCACCCCCCCCCCATATTTAACCCTTAACGGTCGGGGGGGGCGGGCGTTGAACGCCCCCCCTTCCGGTTTTTTCTATCTCATTTTCTGTGTGTGAAAGATAAAGAGCCCAAACTGCTTGACTTTTTAAGTATGGGTATGACACATAACTGAGAGTTGGAATTTTTTTAATATCTCCATCCTGGCGGGCACAGGATGCCAGCAAACCTGGCAGGGTCATCCAGGTAAAGAGCAAAAATATTTTTTTGACTAAAACAAAGCATTTTATCATACCAAAATACTAAAAAATCCTTTAGTAGTACATCCTTATATGAAATACAGGTGTTCAAGTCACTTTCAGGTTCCAGGTATGATCCTGCAGGTCCTGATCCTCCAGGTCTCCAGAAATCTTTGAAAGGCTCCTGTGGCCGCAATTTTTGACTTAAGAGACTTCAAATTTTAAACTTAAGCTTTTCTTACATGTCTACATAACGTATTAAAATTTCATGAAGATCCGCCGCCGTTTTCCCGCCGACCGCGGCGGCTGGCAGCTGCCAAGTACAGCTGCGGCCGCTGAAATTTATATTTTGATATTTCTAATGTACAATTTACATAAAGATAAACATTTTCTGGAAAAAAATTTTCTTCTAGCTTCAAAAATAAGAAAATTACAGCCGTTTGAAATATTTAAGTAAAAAAAGACCTAAAAACAAAGGTTGTTAAATAAAAGGGTGAAGGAAGCGAAAATTGACTTAGACCTATAAAAGGTCGGAAATTCATTATCAAACAGGGGACTTGCACAAAAAAATTTAGCTCTCTAGCTCTAATAGGAACTGAGATAATAAGGGGGGGCGTTGAACGCCCCCCCCCCCCGACCGATTAAGGTGCGGCAAGGGGCCCGACTGTAAAGGGTTAAAGTGCCCTTCAATGCACTAAAGGTTTAACCATTGGTGTTAAAAAAGAATCCTACCTCTTTCCAGCCAGCATCTGTGTTCTGAGGGGCCTTGGGCGCGCCCACAATTCCCGCCGTTTTCCTGTTGGCACCAGAAACCACGCCAGACATTTTCATATCACCATTATCAGAAACCATGCTCCTATTCTGGCCTTTCCTGCCCTTTCGGGCGGTCAGCTCGATAAAGCCGTCATGGTTCAACTTATCATCCTGCTGTTCAATGCAGGGCACGCGGGGCTGGCTAGTCCGTTCTGCCGGGCCGACAACGCCCCGGCTGTCTGGCCGGTCCACAGTCTCTTCGGGACTTTTCTCTTTGCTTTCACCACGGCTGATATCATTCTGGGTGGGGTGGTTTGATGTTCCGTTATTGTTGTTGCTACTATTACTGCTTTTGTGCTCCATGCTTGGGGCACTATTTTCTTTTTCTTCTTGCTCATTTACTTTCAGAGAAACTTGCTCTTTGTTCTTCTCCAAATTTTTCTCATTCTTTTCTTTCTCCTTGTTCTTCTTATTTTTCTTCTTTTTCTTGTTTGATTTCTCGTCCTTTTCATTGCTGGTCGCACTGCCCTGGCTGTTAGCATCAATACCGCTGTCGCGATTAAGGTCCAGATTATTCATCTCCTCCTCAATAACTCCTTCCGGAGTCTTCTCCTTTTCGTCCTCTGTGATTTCGTCTCTGACCCCATTTATCTCACTATCATCTTTTTCTTCGTCACCATCCTTGGTTTCATCTACTACTTGTTTCTCCAACTTTTTCTGCTTTTTCCTTTCGCGTTTGCGCTGCGCGGCCGCTTTTTTGTTCTCCTCCCGGATCCGTTCCTGCTCCAACTCCTCAAGGAGTAGGTTGGCGGCCTTGTTAGCCTCGCTGGCCTGCTTGTCCTTGGCCACGCGGATGATCTCCAAACACTGGTGGGTTTTCTTCAACAGATCTTTGTCGTTGATGGTTGAGATAAATCTGGAAAATTAAGTGTTTTTTTTTAATTGTAATATTTCTAAGCTACACAATGTGGGAAATATTCAAACTTTAAATAGAATTAAGTAGGTATGCTAAATTAGAATATTAAAACCGTTATGAAAACATTGCTTTAGCTATTTTTTAATTAAAAGAATATTTTTAATATAAGTAATAAAATGCAACAATATCTCAACCAGATAAAAATACTGTTCATTAAATTTTTTAAAAAATAATGCAGAAATTTTCAGCCAAAAAACAATAGATTTAGCCATTAAAGGGAGTGTGAACGTAAAAATTTCTCATCTGATTATCAAATCTTAACATTTTCTAAGCACATTTCACTTCACTGATCAACCAAAAACGTCCTATTAACAAAAATATCCAGGAATAATGCCTTGATTTTATGATATTTTGGGAGGGAAAAAGGAAAAAACATAGAAAATCTGAACATTTTTATTTCTTATAATGTTTGTAGGGATATTTAACGTGTCATATATAGTTGAAACAATTTACTTACTGTTAAGGATTTATTTTATGCTATAAAATTGCCAATTAGTTTTTTTATAACGTAGTAATTAGGTAATAAACACCTATTTTAAATTCGTATTATTGACAAAAAAATACCTCACTGTCTACAAAGGGTTTAATCTCATAGGTTATTTAAAATAATAATATCTTTTTTTATTGTGTTGGACAATAAATAACCCACTTTGGAGAATTAGTTTACACTTTTATCAGACTGTTCATAAAGAAATATTGCGTCTTTATTTTTTACAAATTTGTAATTAAAGGTGGGCGAGAGATGGGCCATCTAAAGTTAATTGGATAATAATAAAAAACCTGTTTCTGGCTTTGTTATTGTATTTGATTTTCAATAAAAAATATTGCTTATTTTATCAATTTCTAAGTAACTATACATTGTTTTAAAGCAAGGATTATGTTAAATGTCAGCTTAACTGTTAGGAAAAATCTCGAACTATGTGAAAAAGTTTAATTTTAGCTATAATGGGAGAAAAAAGCAATTTAATGCACATTTTATATAATACGGAAAATTTCTTCCTTTCCCTGTACCTTATAAAAATCGTCGGAAAAAGCCGTTTTTAAGCAAACAAAAGCGCGTTTTGCTCAATCTGTGAGATATTATGAATGAGATGATGTTAAGATTTGATATTAAGATGAGAAAAATTTACGTTCACAGTCCCTTTAAAAAAAATTCCTCTTAAAAGATAGGTATTATTTTTAAAAAAAATTATGCAATTTTTTAAAAACAAGAACACTTCATTCCTAGTGAGCTCAGTGTCAGATGGGAACTGTGTGACGTGCTTCACCAGCCATTTCACCACCTTGCTGTGGCCCTTCCTGAAGGCCGCCATCAGGCACGAGACCTTCCGGTTGTCCTGGCGGATTGTGGATGTAAGAGCAGGAGTAATACTTTAATTTTAAGCTATTGACTTTTAATATGTTCATTATTAAAAAAAATAATAAAAAATGCAACACTAATGTAATTAAAAAATTAGTATTTTTAAACCAAATAACTGAAATCCAAATAAACACAAACATTGATTTTTGTAAGTTGTTGTTTTAAAAATCTTAAAAATGGACAGAAAATTGTTTTTGGATCATGGAGAGAAAACGAAGTAAATGTTAATGAGTGCCCCGCAGGTTTAGAGACCTCCGCAGGGGTTAGAAATATTTAAAAAGCTACTGTGAAAATACTAGGAAACCCGCTACTTTGTTTCCTTTCCATGATCCTTATTTTCTTGATATGAATTCATATCACTCTAATATTTTTTTATTCATTGCTTTATATCCATTCCTGGGAGTCAATATCGGCTGCGGCCGAGTAGAGCAGTTGGACAACGTCTAGATGACCGCCGTTGGCGGCTAGCCACAGAGATGAATTGCCCTTCTTATTCCGCACATCAACTTGAGCTCCTCGTGATAGTAATAATTCAACAAACCTAAAAATAATTTAAGATTTGTTTTTTTTCTGAAGGCTTAAAGCTAACATAATTAAAATACGAAGAAAATAGGTTAAGATACACAAGAAAAATGATAAGTACTATAAAAAATTGTGACACACAAACTTTTAGGATACCTTTGTTTTGGAGGACCCAAGAGCAAAAAAAATTACGAAAAGCAATTTTAAAAAAATTATGGTATTATTTCTAATTAAGATGTAAGATGTTAAAAAATAAAATTGAAAATAATTTGTCTTTGTAATTTGAATCTTTTAAGAGACTGACTAGGAAGTACAGAATATGTGTTTAAAAAATTTCACAACACGCAGGTTTTTAAAAGCTATATCCTGGAAGGGCTTGTAAGTAATATGCCTTTTTACTAAAGGTTGATAAAGGGATAGTTTCACGAAGTGCATTTAAAAAAAAATAGTGAACTGTAAGTTTTTTCTATTTTAAATAACGTAGTAGTACATAATATAAAGTTATTGATTAAAATTAAAAGATTTGACCAGGGATTTTCGTTAAAAAATGAGTTTTTCATTTTTATGTTCAACTTCGTTGCATGTTATATATGGCAAAAACTTTTTTGTCATAAATACAACTTTAGATAGCATTTACTAGTTAATAGAACTTCAAACTTTTTATACAACAAAATACACATAACAACAAAGAATGACCAATGAAATATTTAGTATGGTACTTAGAGTAGTGATCTTTTTATATGTCTTAGTAGAATATATTAGGCATTGGATAGATATGATTGTGATAAAGAATTTTAACATTGACCTGACCAATCTTTTTTATTTGACAATATCTAAAAAAGTTAGTGATTTGCAACGTAAATTACATGAGAATGGTCTTTATATATATATATATATATATATGTTGTATGGTTAGTTGGTATTTCCGCGTGAGATAATGTGTATATTGTAAGTAAACAGGATGGTTTTCTTTATTTTTTTAAAAAGAATCTATAGAAAACCTGTCCTATAATGAACCGGGCGTTATTTTTTATGTTTTTAAGTAACTTGTCCCAAGGGGAACCCCTGTTCAATTTTTTTATAACTCTTGTGAAATATGTGGAAAAAGATTCTCTGATATTTTGTTTTGGCTATACATATTTGGAAAAAAATAGACCATTCTCATGTAATTTATGTGGCAAATCACTTTAACTTTTTTCGATATTGTCAAATAAAAAAAGTTTGGTCTGGTCAATGTTAAAAATTCTTTAACATATAATCATACCTATCCAATGCTCAATATATTCTACTAAGACATATAAAAGTTCACTACTCTAAGTACCTTAACTCTTTAAATACACTTCATAGAACTATCCCTTTAATTTTAAAATCATATTTTGAAGTTCTTTAAATGTTACCAAAATTTTGTTGAAAAAAATGTTTTTTTTTACCTATAATGTCCTTTATCAGCAGCGATGGTAAGTGCAGTATCTCTAGAGCTCGGTACAGGGGCTGCATTCACATCCGCACCCTTATCAAGCAGTACCCGCCCAACCTCCGTATAGCCACCACTGGCCGCCTCCATCAGCGGCGTAAGACCGGTCTTGGCGCGGTGTTCAACATTGGCCTTGCGGTCAAGCAGCAGGGACACAACCTCGTGGCGGCCCTGGAAACAGGCCAGAGTCAGCGCCGTGTTGCGGTTCGTCTCAATCTGGGCGTTGATATCAGAGCCCATATCGAGGAGTAGCTTCACAGCGGCGGTGTGGCCGTTCATCGCGGCCAGCATAAGCGGTGAGATGCCCAGCTTAGAGCCGGTGCGCGAATTGATTTCGGCGCCATGCGCCAGCAACAGCTTGATGATGTTGGTGTAGCCGCCAGAAGCGGCCAAGGACAGCGGCGTGTAATCAGAGACGTTCCGGTGTTCTTTATTGGCACCACGGGACAGCAGGATCTCGACAACCTCATATCGTCCGCCCGAGCAGGCTAGAGACAAGGGGGTGTCCTTCGTGCGCTCGGACTGAGCCTCAATCTCGGCACCGTGGTTCAACAAAATTTCAACCACCTTAAATTAATGATAATTTTAGAATAAATCATTATTTTGCTTTAATTATAAACATATTAAAAAACCAAGAACCACTCAGACAAATATTTGATTAAACCTTTCCCACCCCCCGAAAAAAAGAAGAAAAACAGTCTGAGAATAATGAAAATCTTCCTTTTATCAACAAAGTAATTCAATTCTTATAACTTTCTTAAAATCTAAGTACAAAAAATAAAACAGTCTTTACCAAGAACCTATATAATTTGAAATTGTCTTTTATATCTGATAAATATTAGGTAAAATTGTAAGACATTCCTGAAGAAATTGGATATTAAATTTTATTTACCTTATCATGACCGGCGGTGGCGGCAAGGATCAGCGGCGTAAACCCTTTCTTATCCCGGTGCTCGTTATCCGCACCCCGTGACAATAAGAGCTGGACCAACTCCTCATGTCCGCCCGCACAGGCCAGTGTCAGGGCGGTGTCATGGTTCGAGTCCGTCTCCGAGTCAAGGTCGACCACGGGGACACCGGACACATTACCCGCGCCCGGGTTGGGTTGGTTGGGCTGGATTGGGTTCCACGAGTCGGAGAAGCATGGATAGTCGGAGTAGCATGGATCTCTAGTGTTGCCGCCTGGGTGGTGGTGTTGACCGGCGGGTGGCGGTTGATAGCCGGGATCAAGGAGGGCGGTGGCAGTTGGATTGTTACCGCCCTTTTTATTCTTTCCTGGTTTCTTCTTCTCATTAGGCGTAAGATCACACTAAAATAAAAAAAATCATAAATTAACTAGGATTCAATTGTGTTGAAAAATAGCGCATTAATCGTATTTCTAATCGATTCAAGGACCCCAAAATAAACTTTAATTAGTTTTTGTATTCTTTTACATTGAAAAAAACTTGAATTACGTGGCTACAGGTCGATGGAAAATATAATTTAGAAGCATTTTGGTGTTTGGATTTTAAAAATCTACCAATAAAAAAGGTATATCGTAACTTTTC
This sequence comes from Acartia tonsa, assembly GCF_053477335.1. Lineage (NCBI taxonomy): Eukaryota > Metazoa > Arthropoda > Copepoda > Calanoida > Acartiidae > Acartia > Acartia tonsa. Next base: position 38,443,364 of record NC_137266.1, read on the forward strand.
AATATAAGACTTTATGATATGAGAATATAAAACTTTGGGTTTATTTTTAAATCATGATTGGTTGGTTAAAACTAGAAATAATATTTCAATTTTGTTTTTCATTATTGGGGATGAACATTGAACATTATTCTAACGTCTATTGTCTTATCCCTTAAAATCACTTGACGGATTGCAAAAATGTAAAACTACCTGGGGTAAGCCAATATTAACATCAGTAGGCAACTCTAATGGTTGATGTTGGAAATTTCCAGGTTGTCCCATTGCCCCGTGGGGGGCAGCAGGACCGACTCCACCTCCATCATCAGAAACGGAAACACCTCCCACTCCGGGAGGGTTGAAGGCGCCCAGGTTGGGGGGCAGGAACAGTTCATGCCCTCCAAATCCAGGTAAAGCTTGGCCATGCGGTCCCCCACAATCTAAACGACAAAATATATCATAATTTCCATTAGTATGCTATTAAATTTTTTCCAATAAATTTACGACAAACAAGTTTAAATGCAAAATTTGATACTTACATCCCACATGGGCTTAAGGGGATTAGCAACTTTATATAAAAAGGGGGAGGTGTTTAAAGGGAATCTTTAAAGAGAAAAATGCCCCTAGTAATAATTAAAAGGTGTCAACCCACCTTGATTAGATAATGTTGTAGATGACAGAACAGGTAGACCTGGTAGAGCGGTGCTGTACTGAACGCTTACACCTCCAGATGTAGCAACCTGAATTAATAACATTGACATTAATAAATTACAAGAAAAAATATTAAGGAAAAGGGGCAGGACAATGATAGAATAGTTATTCATCGCGATGTTAAACAGCTTTCCGCGGATATGAAAATGTACAATAAGATTAAAACTAGTGTAAATATTATGATTGTACATTTTTGTATTCGTAGAAAACTGAATATAATACGATGCTAGACATAATTTTTCAGTATGGCTGAAAACCGGTTCTATTCCAGGGATATTAATCGGTTTTGAAGCCATACTGAAAAAATAAATCTACAAATTATAATGTTTAAAGCTAGCAAAGCAAAATTTTCATCATTAAAATTTGTAAGATTAGCAGGAAAAATGTATCATCAATTGCCATATCCCTGTATCTCTGATATACTGAATATATACAAACTAAAAACAGCTGTTAATATAGGCCTGCATGGTTGTAAAAGCATTATTTCTTGTCGATAGACATCATTAAAGATTAAAATTTTTTCTAAAGATCCTAGTTAGAACTTAACATATAGGGAAATATAAATCTTTAGCCATTATTGAAATTATTTGGTATTCTAAATGAGTTAGGTATAGAATTTTAGATTAAATGAAAAATATTTTAAAATGTAAGGGTAATTAATGTATGTAGATATCCTAATAAAGTTATGAAGGAAACTTTTAAAAGCCAAAGCTTAAAAAAATTAAACCTAGAAGTTTATAAAATGCATTTGTAAAGGGAAAAAAGTTAAATATGTAGGTATAAATACAAACTATGTATTTTATAGCAATTTTAGTAATGAAAACATGGATGACAACATCCATAAGTAGCGAAGCACAAAATCTATTGTGAAAGAGACAAACGGACAAAGTGAGTTACAGAGCATATTATATGTTGTCATAAAAAAGGAAAAGAAAAAGAGAGAATATGCAAAAACTTAAAATCACGACAACTTAAAAACTTAGGTATATGTTTTTGAAAGTTGTATAAAGAAGGGCAGCTAAAAAGCTGCTTAAAGTTTCAAAGGTGAATCTTTATTAGGAGCTGAGAAAATCTGTTGTACAAACTCAAAAGTAAAAGCATATAAAAAGCTGCTTAAAAGCAGTCCGACTGCTATGGATGTTTTATACTTAATAAGTTAATTATGCTCCATATTGATGGGAATGTTGACAAGAAGTTTCAGCCTTCAATCTTTTATAGAAGCGGAGAAAACGATTTTTCCCAAATCCATTAATTACGGACAGACGGACGAACATTATAGAGTAGCTTCGCTACTAGAAAACACGATATTATCAGACAAAGCAAAGCACAAAATCGAAGCAACAACACATTAATATTTTTTAGAAATTATTAGTGAATCTTAAAGCAAAGTACATTTTCAAAAATTATGCCTTTCTCCTGAATAAGCCTTGGCTGGTCATTGCAAAGGATAAACTAGGATGGGAATATTCGTAAAAGCACACAAAATTAATATTAGTAGATTAGGTTAGAATAAAACAAATAAAGTTTAGAGGATCTCTAAATCTGATTGTGATTGATTACTTTTAGGTTGGGCTAAGTTATGTTACCAGATGAAAATTGCACATTTCTTAAAATAATCATTTTTGTAATCCTTAAAGTTAAAAATATGCACACTATTTTACAGTATGATAGCAGAAAATAAACCCCACTAAAATAATAGAGCTTATAATAGGAGATTGAAAATTCTAAATGAAAAATTTTCTTCCTTCAATAGAATAAAGTGCTCTATTGAACTACCTTTTTTAAGGATAAAAATGTGTTAAATTTAGGATAACATAAAACATTGTCAAATCAAAACAAAATGAAATTGGTTAGTTTATTCAAAATTATTCAATCTAAGAACTTTTGAAGGTATAAATGTGCTATTATCTAAGCAAGTGCATGTTTGTTAATCTACACATACTGTATCTAAAGGTTGGTAGCTAGTTATGTTTAAGTGTTAAAAGCTGGGAAATGTAAAGCAGAAAAAGTCAATGGGAATATTATTTTTAGATTGTAAAGGGGGGAGGCGGATGTGCCACTTTTTGAAACCAAAACTAAAAGTCAAAGGAACTCAACTAAAAAAAGAGTTACAGGTCTGAGATTTTGCATGGCAGTTGCTTTATAGGGTTACAATATGGAACAGTGAAGAAACGGCGGCGCATCCGCCGAAAACCGCCGAGAAATAGCAAAAAAAAATCGGCGGTTTTCGGCGGTTGCGCCGCCGTTTCTTCACAGTTCCATATTGTACCTCTATAAAGCAACTGCCATGCAAAATCTCAGACCTGTAACTCTTTTTTTAGTTGAGTTCCTTTGTTGACTTTTAGTTTTTGTTTCAAAAAGTGGCACATCCGCCTCCCCCCTTTAAATCACTAGTTGTTTAAACTATACAATGGGCATTGGAAAATCAGCTGTTAAAAGTAAAGAATTTGTTTCCCATTGACTTATCCCTATATCCCTTAGGGGTGATGATAATATAATTGGGGGGTAAAAACCTGGAGTTGATGAGAGTACAGGTCAACCTGCTCCCAGCCTTGACCAGGGGCACACCCAACCTGTGGAGTAGATACATAGTAAATAGGGGGGTCAACCTGTTCCCAGCCTTGACCATGGGCATACCCAACCTGTGGAGTAGATACATAGTAAATAGGGGGGTCAACCTGCTCCCAGCCTTGACCAGGGACACACCCAACCTGTGGAGTAGATACATAGTAAATAGGGGGGTCAACCTTTCCCCCAGCCTTGACCAGGGGCACACCCAGTATGTGGTTTTTTTCTTTGTTTTTGTAAAATTTTAGTTTTGACTAATTGTAAAGTTTATTAATAAGAGACAATTATTTAAAACCTACATATTTATAGCTGAGCAGTTATCACCTTGATTACCAACAAACAGGAATAATAAATTATAGAGTAGCTGCCTTACTATCAAAAAGGACAAACCTGGAGAGAACCGTCCAGCGGAATAGGACAGTGCTTCACCACGTTGGCAACGTTCGCCAGCTGCGTTGCATCTAGAAGGCTTGGATCCTAAAATGATACAATATTAAAAATAATTCATTTTAGGGTAAGTTAACAAAATAACTTTCATCATATAAAATTGATTAAGAATAAAATTATCTTTTAAAATATTGGTAAAATGACATCTAGCTGTTTTTTTCTGTACATAGCTTGGCAGTCTGGCAGTCACTTTTTACAAAAAAGGTAAAAAATGGCAAGGATGGTTACTGGTTAGACTTTGATATGCCTAACAGTAACCACTAATATTTTATTGATCAAAATTACCATTATCTAGCGGTCAACAATGTAACTAACCTGGGTGAGGGGAGTCATGATGGGCGGAGACTCGCTGTGCAGGATCTGGGGCACCGCCTGGACAGCCTGCAGCGCCTGGCTGGCTTGCACCAGCTCAAACGCGGCGGATGTCAACAGGGAAGGATCGATTCCCGCGGGTACACCTCCTCCTAAAAGATAACATTTTATTTTAAGTAAAATACAGAAAATAATAAATATTCTGTTAAGAAAAATGAAAACTAAGAGTTTGAAAACCCTCCAATTTTCTTAAAAATATAAAATAGATGTAATAGATCTTTATATCTTTTTATATAAAAAATTCCAAGGGAGGGAGGGGACATTGAACTATAAATTATACTAGTCTCCACTTTTATGAACATCTTTTTCTTAATTAACTTAAAAACATTTATTTATATTGTTTTAATAGAACGAACTCAAAGTGTACAAAATTTTACACCAACAATTATAATCTGCAGAAGGGGTTGATTTTGTTTATTATAATGAACTAACCAGAATTAATGAGCTGCTCCGTATTGATGATATAGTTAAGGTCCGATGACGTGGGTACCAGGTCCAACTCGGAGCCAGCACTCAAACCGTCAGTTGTCACAGATTGGGAGGTTGAACCGGCTACTCCTAGGATGAAAGAAAGTTGTTAAGATAGTTCCATGGAGTGTAATTAACCAGGAAGTGGAAACGGGGACTGTAAATTACACTTATACCCAAAGTTTTATAACCATATTATCTTATTAGTGAGCCCCAAAACTTTGATTTTTATTGGTTCATTTTCTACTATTAGTGTCCAAACTTTTCAACCATCTATTCTATTTTTACAGGAGGAGTAATTTTGTTTATTATCATTTGTGATGTTTATCAATTTATCGTCCATTGTCTTATCCTTTGAAATCCCTGGTAATTACCGAATAAAGGTAATTAAGAAAAGTGATCCTTTGTAAAGATTTTAGAAAATGATATAATAAGTTAACCTATAAGTTGACTAAAAGAACATTTACCTGTATTTTAAATACAATAAAAATGTATTATTTACTATAGCTTAAGTTACAATTTTAGAAATATGTAGATAGAATAGAATTAAACATTATTAAAGGGGGGGGGGGGGGCGAAAGTGACACTTTTTGAAACCAAAACTAAGAGTCAACAAAGGAACTGAACTAAAAAAAGGGTTACAGGTCTGAGATTTCGCATGGCAGTTGCTTTATAGGGGTACAATATGGGACTGTGAAGAAACGAAGGCGCAACCGCCGAAAACCGCCGTTTCCCGCCGTAATTTTTTTGCCTTTTCTCGGCGGTTTTCGGCGGTTGCGCCGCCGTTTCTTCACAGTTCCATATTGTACCCCTATAAAGCAACTGCCATGCAAAATGTCAGACCTGTAACACTTTTTTTAGTTGAGTTCCTTTGACTTTTAGTTTTGGTTTTAAAAAGTGTCACTTTCGCCCCCCCCCCCCTTAAGTTAAAAATCATTTCGCGGAGCTACCCCTTGAATGGCTAACTTTATTTTAATCTACAGAAGAGGTAATTTTGTTTATCATCCCTGGTTTTATGTAAATAGACACAATACCTTTGATGGCAGTCGTAGTAGCCGTTGTACCACTAGAGGAGAACGCCAGATTAACCGCCTCGGAGCCGTCGCCGCCTTCCCGGCTGGTAACAGCGGAGGAACCGCCGCCGCCAACTCGCTTTTTCCCTAGCGGGGGTGGCGGCGGTGGGCCGGATGGTAATGGTGGTGGCCCACCAGCGGCGGACAAAGGCGGAGGTGGCGGTACTGGGCCGGCGTGCTGCGTGAAGGCCAGTTGCTGCTCAACCTGAACATATTATTTTAGTGCATTTTCATTTTTGTATACCTACATTCTTAAAAACTTTTCATGGCAAAATCTAATTTTAATTTTCATTATGAGGTTTTGATTCGTATATGTCTAATCAATCAAAGAGATAGAGAGGGAGAGAAAGAGGGAGGGGGGGGGGGCGGAGACAATGGACTGAATATTTTTTATCAGTCCAATTGATATCATATTAACTTTTGTCATTTTAATTATTATTTTTTGATCAGTTTCATCTCTTAAATTCAATGTATGATAAAAATAACTAACTACCTGTTGCTGAAATTGCTTGATCTGATGTTGTAGTTGATGTTTCTGATGCATAATCTGTTGAACCCTGTGCTGCAGCTGCGCATGCTGCTGCTGGTGGGCAGCCGTGGTCTGCTGCGCCAGGATGGTCTGCTCCAGCTGCTGCAACTGGGCCACGTTCTGCTGCAACGCGGCCAGCTGCTGCTGATTTTGGATGGCATTCTGCTGCAGCGCAGCCAGCGTCTGCTGATTTTGCTGCTTCAGCTGCCGCTGTTGGATGACCTGCTGCTGCAACTGTTGGTTTAGCTGTTGCAGCTGCTGCAATTGGGCCAGCTGTTGCGAGTGTTGTTGCAACGCGGCCTGGAGTTGGTTCTTTTTGACGCCACTCTTGCCGTCGCCTATCTTCCGCGACGGCTTCGCCTTTGGCCGTTCGCTGGGTGGCAGGGTGGCCAAGTTGCGCCCGGATATGGCTAGTTGGTTGCTCATATGCTTCAGCCACTCGGGGTTGCTCATCTTCTCCAGAGGATCAACAGGGTTACCGGCACCGCTGCCGGTGGCAACGGTGGTTGGTGCTGCTCCAACCGCCATTGCTCCGCCTAATAAAATATTGAGTTAAATAATGGATAATAGTTTGTAATTTCAAGGGAGGTCGGATCTTTAAAGATTTCCCGTGGAACAATAGTTTATTTTATTTGGAAACAATCTTTCTATAATATAGCTTTAAAATATTTGATATCTTAAATCTAAATAGTAACAAGGATGACAACATCCATAAAAGCGAAGCTCTGAAATGGAAGGACAAACGAACATTAACACTTGTAGATTGTCAGAACTGAATTATCAGAATAATAATGCATCAGTACAAACAATATTTTAAGAAAATTTGTTGCAAAACTGCATTAATAGATGATACTGTTTAAGGACATACTTACATTTTTGGGACTTGTTTATAGAGATGCTTCGCTTATAACATCGTACCTTGTTGTAATAGGAATCAGTTTTTAAAAAATCAGAAGAATCGGATAATTTTAACATACAAAAATTTGTTGTCAAAAAAGTTAAAAATCGACATGTTTAAAATGGACGTACGGACATTCTGGTATGGTTTATAGAGTTGTTACGCTTTCTTAATTGTACCTAACTACTATAGGAATCATCATGCAAAGTTTGGAATCGATAGGACAATTCTAACCTGTTTAAATTCACGAAAAGAACTAACTCTCTGTGACGGACGGACGGACGGACCGACCCTAATTATAGAAAAGCTTCGCTTTTAAAAACCACCAATTATGGCTATTTATTTAAAGGGGGGGGGGCGAAAGTGACACTTTTTGAAACCAAAACTAAGAGTCAACAAAGGAACTCAACTAAAAAAAGGGTTACAGGTCTGAGATTTTGCATGGCAGTTGCTTTATAGGGGTACAATATGGAACTGTGAAGAAACGGCGGCGCAACCGCCGTTTCCCGCCGTTTCCCGCCGTAATTTTTGTTGCCTTTTCTCGGCGGTTTTCGGCGGTTGCGCCGCCGTTTCTTCACAGTTCCATATTGTACCCCTATAAAGCAACTGCCATGCAAAATGTCAGACCTGTAACTCTTTTTTTAGTTGAGTTCCTTTGACTTTTAGTTTTGGTTTCAAAAAGTGTCACTTTCGCCCCCCCCCTTTATATCCTCCTATCCTTTCAAAGAAGTTTCTACATGTACACAAAACTTTTTTTCTAGACTCTCTAAAAGGATCTCCTTTCCATTCTCTTAGAAAAACATAATGATAAAATAATTCTTAAAGTAATAGAGAAACAAAAAACTAACCCCCTTCCCTACTCTTTCTTAACTTAACTAAAAATATGGAGGGGGCTTCTAGACATTTTTTTATTGGGGGAAAACCGCCAATGATTCTGACCTGGCACTGGTTGTTGTTGTTCTAAGGTGATGGAGAAAGGAATGGGGGGCTGAATTTCTTCCAGGGTTGCTGCTACCCCCTCCCCCGCCTCTCTCAACACGTCCTCCTTCCCCTCGCCTGCCTCACGCTTGTTGTTATTGTTGTTATGCTGCTTAGGATTTCCTGAAATAAAAAAATGTTAGCATTATGTTGCATTAGGATATCTAAACTTAGCATATTTTCCTTAGAAGACTTACAAATCATATAGATATCGTAAACCAGAGAAGGATTCTTAAAAAAAATTTGGGTCGCTGCTTCGCTGTTGAGGCAAAATTGATTTTGTGAAAAATCCTCCAAAATGAAATAAAAAATCTACGAAAATTAAATAAAATCATACATGGGTTATTAACATGAGAATTTTATAGATTTTTTTTGTGATTAGGAGGATTTTTCACACAAACAATTTTGCCTCACCAGCGATCCTAATTTTTAAAAAAGAATCCAGCTTAGTAATCTTAGGGGATAAATCAAAGTACCCCCAATAATGATGCATAAAATATCCATTATAAAGATGAAAATTGTTGTTGGAAAAGATTAGGTGCAGTTTCAAGATACTACCAACTATAAATCAACTTAAACTCTCAAGTTTTAAGACAACTTATGCCAGAACGTAAAATGTTTATTAATTTCTATAAATTGCAGTAAAGTTTACTAAGAAACATTTTATAGAAGCTTGGATTTTGGAAAAATTCTTAAGATTAATACCTGCGTTGCTGGCCTCGTTGAGCAGGTGTTGTGCCTGCGCCTTCTCCTGTAGCTCCTTCTCCACCCTCTGCAACTCTGCCAGAATCTGCTCCTTCTGGTAGATCTGCTCCTCCTTGCTGCTCCCCTCCGTGCGTCTCAACATGGTCTGGATGTATGACTTGGCATCCAGGCCCTTGCGCTCCAGGTCCTCCAGAATTGGATTGGTGATGGTGCCGTGCAACATGTCATAGTCGGCGACGGTTGCTGCTGCTACCCCATGGGCGTCGACTAGTCCCCCGCCGCCTGCGACGGTTGAAGTTGCAGTGGTACTCAAGGCAGCCGGTGGTGGTTGTTGCATAAACGGCTGCAGGGATGACGAACCGGCTGCAGCACTAGATGGAATTGTGCCAGCAGCCGACATAGGGACAGCTGAACCGTTGCTTCGCATGCTAGGCCGCAGCTTGGTCACCTTGGTGCTGCCAGCGACAGGGGGCGGTACCGCTTCGCTGCCAGGCGGCGGTACACGTTCTAAACCTCCGTCTATGCTGCTCATTAAGCCGCCGTCGGCAGCGGCTGCGGCAGCATCTAAGGCAGCGGCGTCAAGGGCCCCAGAGGTGACAAGGGAGTTGGGGTAGTCGATGAGCATTTGAACTACGGTGGTGTGACCACCCTTCGCAGCTTCTATCAACATGGTGGAATTGTCCTAAATAACAAAAACATTATGACAAACTGATAATGGTTTTAGGCATAATTCTATCACATAAAAAAAGGTTTCCATATCTAATTTGACTAAATAAATTTTTTAAGTTCCTAAAAAAATAGCCAAATGGTAGGTAAGGGAACAACAGCTAGGATAAAACGTTTTTTTTTCTAATTTAATGAAACTATCTTTAATTAGTGAACTAGAAAAGATTGGATTTTAATTTTATAAATAATGTTTCATATATAATAGAATTATAATCACCTTCAACTTATGGAAAGGGTCAGCGCCTTGTTGTAGCAGAACTTCAACAACATTGAGGTGACCGCCAGCGCAAGCCAAACTCAGCGGGGTGTGATCATTGTTGCTGGTCTGCCGCGACACATCTGCGCCCCGTGAAATTAGAAACTGCACGGTGCACAGGTGGCCGGCGCGCGAGGCTTTCATTAAGGGTGTCCGGCCGCCCTCACTCTCGTGCTCGAGGGCGGCACCGTACTGCAGCAGCAGGTCTGCCACGTCGGTGTGCCCGTTCTCGCAGGCGTAGGTGAGGGCGGTGTCGCCGGTGCCAGTGGTCGCGTTCACATCCGCCTTGGCCTCCAGAAGGTATTTGACCAGCTCGAGGTGGCCCTCTTGGCTAGCCTCCATCAGGGGGGTTGAGGCACCTAGCTCGATATCGGCACCAGCCTAAAGAAAAATGTTTATTATCTGTTTTGTCAAATTGTCACACACAGAAAAAATATATATTTTACTAACATTTAATCAAGAGAAAAATAGTTAATCCAAATTGAACTTTAAAAGGTAATCTCAAAAAAGAATGATTAAGGAGGGGGGGTAGGTATATGAGTACGGATTAGACATGGGGGAAAAACACTGATCTTTAGGGAACTTTGAGGAGAATCTATGCATTTTCATAGATTTTTATGTCGTGAATCAATCTTACCTTGATAAGGAAGTCGGCCACTTCTAAAAAGCCGCCGCAGCAGGCCAGGGTCAGCGCAGTCTCCTGCGTCTCCTCCGTCTGCGCGTTGATGTCAGCACCTTCAATAAAATCAGCTGTTGTCAGTAACAAGTTGTTGAGAAAAGCAAAAGTGTACTATGCTCGAACGAGAGCAAGAAATTTTAATCACCTTCCATCTAAGTATTTTTTAGTGAATGTACTAGGTTTATCCTTATACTAAAGTAACAGGATGTTTGTCTGTGTGTCTGTCTGTGTGTCTGTCTGTGTGTACCGAAGGATCTCGCTAACCGCTGAACCGATCGGGTTCTCCTTAACAGGGTAGATTCTCATATGTCCTGGGAAGGTTTTTAACTATTTTGGGGGAGGGTACTACCACCCTCCCAAAAGAAATGACAAAAAAATTGAAAATTTTCTGAAAATCTGGGAGACTTCAACGTCAAATAAGGTGGTATCGTACATAAAAATTAACTTTAACAAACAAAAACATTTAAAGTGCCACTAGAGGCCTCTAGGGGCGTAGCCGCTAGTGTTTAATACTTGGTTTATCGACTATAAAGTTAAGTTTTACCATGGTTTTATATGATTTTTAAAAAAAATGTTAAGCTGATATCAGCATCTCATCAAGTTACTTTGATCTGTATAGGAAAGAAAAAATTTTATTAGTTACTTTTTTCTCAAAATATCATTAATATCAAAACTTAGGAAAAAGTTGTAAAAATAACTTTTCTTTAATATAGCACAATTTTTTTTAAAACTAACAATTCTATGTAAAATGGTATCTCATCAAGTTACTTTGATCTGTATAGGAAAGAAAAAATTTTATTAGTTACTTTTTTCTCAAAATATCATTAATATCAAAACTTAGGAAAAAGTTGTAAAAATAACTTTTCTTTAATATAGCACAATTTTTTTTAAAACTAACAATTCTATGTAAAATGGTATAATCAATCACGTAAAAGATAATTTACATTCTTAATATTTGATTCAAAAATTTTATAAAAGTTAGGGTTTCAGAACAAACGCAGGAGTGAAAAACGTCGGAGTGGACAAACGCAGGAGTGTTCAAATATTAGGTTAAGATATGAATGTACAAATAAGTACCCCGTAGGGGCTAGTCATTAAAAATACTTTCAAATTGTTTAAAATAAGTAAGGTTATGTGTTCACTCCAACGTTTGTCACTCAAGCGTTTGTCCTAGGACCAATTTGACTTCCTGACTCTTCAAGTTCATACTTAGTTTCTTTCAAGTTCATAACAAGGACATACCTTGACTAAGAAGTAAAGCAACCATTTCTTCATGACCTTCTCTACTTGCTTCCATTAGGGGGGTATACCCTTCATCATTCACCTAAAGAACATAGAAAGACATTAGGTAATGATTGATTTCTATCACTATTAAGTGGGTTAAATTAAAATTACTTTATATCCTTAAAAAAAACTGTATTTTGCATTATTTCGAATATTCAGATTTAAAAAGGACAATTTTGTCAATGAAGATTAGACATTAGACTGTAAATTATACTGAGGTGAATTCTTTAAAAACTTTTTTGGCTCACTGCCTCACTAATTTTAGTGAGGCAAAATCATCCCCTCTAAAATTTTGGCGAGCCTCACTTATTTTAGTGAGGCAGTGAGCCAAAAAGTTTTACAAGAATTCACCCCTGGTCCCCATATTTTAGATAATTTGTTTCTCTTTCTTTACCTTAAATACCTACTTTAAGAGGGTAGTGCGGGGTTAATGCGGTAGGGGGGTCTAATTCCGGTCAAACGACCAACTTTTTTAAAACCGTTTTTTAACGGTGTTCTAAACGTTTGCGAGAGATCTTCAGAAAAGCAAAGTTGTAGTTTATTGCCTATACTTTCATTTCTTACTTCAGCTTTTCTTTTGTCAGATCACTCCTTCTATGATTTTTTTGCCCTCAAAAAGTTGCAAAAAATTTGCAAAAAATTTTTTCAAAATAGGCCATGTTCAATCTAAAATTGTGAAAAAATGGTAAGTCCTATTGACCCCCGGGTTTTTGTAAAATGAAAGATATGGCATTCATTTATCGTTTGCAATTGGAGGCGTTGTTCTAACTTGATTTTTTCATAATTTTTTTTTCGTCTCAAAAAAAGGGTCTATTCCGGTCACTTTTTTTACTTTTTTTTTATTACTGTATTTATTAATGTATAATACCCTAATGTTTAATTTAGGTGATCTGGAAGCATAAACAACCCAAATGCATGACCTAAGCTTTAATCATTGCCTTGCCTGTTGTTAGATGTACATTATTAGTCATTTTACTGCTTGTATTATGTCATGTTTTGTTGCCTAAGCTTTTCAATTTGTAAAGACATTAAAAATTTTTCAGACACATTTTTATAGTAATGGGAAGAGTATATCACCCAAAGGAACGCCTTAAATATTTGCCTGAAGATGTATCAGCTGCATTGGCTCTTGTAAGAAGGGGTATGTCTATCTAGAAAGACCGCTAGAAGATTTAAAATTCCATATGAAACCCTTACATCTTTTTCGTATAAGAGGGTGTTCGCGATTTTTGCGCGGTTTGGATTTTTTATGTCAAATCGGCTAGGATTAAGCTAGAAAGGTGTTTAAGGTGTCTATAGAAAGCTCTTTGCATGTCCTAACAAAAACTCCCCAGGATATGGGTTCTATCTCCAAGATTTAGAGTACATATTCAAGATTTTGCATTTTCAAAATTCCTGTTCCATAAAATGTGTTGAAATATTAGAGTTAGACCCCATATCATTTCGAGTTAATTGTCAGGCATGTAATTTTGCATCTTTAGACACCTTAACCACCCTTGTAGGTCAATCCTAGCCAATTTGAGACAAGAAAAAATGTATCAAAAACTGCTGTCAAAACTGGCAGGATTTTTAAAATTAAAAATTTTTGAGGAAAAAATCACTTTTTTCAAGAAATTCCAAGACCTGCGAATCAGAAATTACCTCTGATTTATGTATAAAGCTTAAAAAAACCTAATCATATAATAAAAAGTAAGATTTTTTTTTTAAAAGTTTGCATGAAAAAAATCGATGTTTTTTTTTGCGATTTTACCGACTTTTTTAAAATGGGCAAAATGTGGTCAAAAAATTTTCTGATCTGCATGCGACTAGTACCGTTAGAAAGCTAATGACCTCAGCTTTCTACTCATAGTTTGAAATGTTAAAAAAAAATATTTTAAGGGGGTGTTCCACCCCCCCCAAAGTCAACTGACCGAAATAGCCCCACCGGTGGGGTTATTCCGGTATAGGCCAATCGCCGCCCTTAAAACCGATTTTTGACCGACTTCTAGTTGCGAGATCTTAATGGGACCAAGACAGGCTTCTTCGTTATTGCCATATCGTTCATTTGCACTCTTAAAAACCGGTAAAAGTTTTTGGGAAGTATGTTTTTTTTTAAGTTGAAGCAAAAAATTGACCGGAATAACCCCGCACTACCCGAGTACTTAAAATAAATCAAAATTGGTTGTAAAATGTTAATTTTGCTTTACATAATTTAACTGGGATATTAATTAAGGGTGCTTTTCTCTTATCCATTTGGATCCCATGCAATGTCTATTTAGTATTTAAACTTATTAGATTTTTAAACTGCAAAGAAGAAACTTAAGAATACTAAATAGTAATGACATATTCAGAAAATGTAATACAAAGATTATGCATCACGTACCTCCTCGATGTTGGCTCCACGTTCCAAGAGGAGCATGGCTAGCTCGACATGACCGCCACAGGCGGCCAGAGTCAGCGGTGACTCGAAGCTGTCAGCGGGCATGTTGACCTGGGCACCAGAGTCCAGCAGCAGCCGAGCAACCTCCACATGGCCGTCTAAAAAAGGTTTCTTTAACAGATGAAACAAATACAATTTGTCATCCGCGTAACATAAGAGCAATGGAAATTAAATAAGAGGGGAGGTTAAAGCAAACAGTGCTGTAACTCTTTATAGTAGGTAGAGATCCTTTAAAGGGGGGAGGCGAAAGTGACACTTTTTGAAACCAAAACTAAAAATAAACAAAGGAACTCAACTAAAAAAATAGTTACAGGTCTGAGATTTTGCATGGCAGTTGCTTTATAGGGGTAAAATATGGAACTGCGAAGAAACGGCGGCGCAACCGCCAAAAACCGCCGTTTCGCGCCGAATTTTTTTTGCCTTTTCTCGGCGGTTTTCGGCGGTTGCGACGCCGTTTCTTTACAGTTCCATATTGTACCCCTAAAAAGCAACTGCCATGCAAAATGTCAGACCTGTAACTCTTTTTTTAGTTGAGTTCCTTTAACTTTTAGTTTTGGTTTCAAAAAGTGTCACTTTCGCCCCCTCCCTTTTAATTTTGGTTTCAAAGTGTTTTTTTTCATTTTAGCATGGGATTAAATGCAGAAAACACACCTGACAAAAAAATAAGCAGTCTATCTTACACAACAGCCGAAAATCAAATTGCGTTACAGACGTTCCAGGTGAAGTATAGTGTAGCTTCGCTACTAAATAAAAATATCTTATAGATTTTGACAACTTTTGAATAACCATAATTTCTTACCCATAGAGGCCTCCATAAGGGCAGTATGCATCTCATCGGTTTTATGTTCCTGGTCGGCTCCAGCCTCCAGCAGAAACCTCACCATCTCCAGGTGACCTTTGTAGCAGGCTAGGGTCAGGGCGCTCTCCTGAAACAAATAATGGGATTAAAATAATGCATTAAAACAATATTTGGGTAGTCAGTGTAAATACGACGCAACGCCCCTTAAGAAGCGATGTCACGAAACTGACAATACCCCAATTTTTGAAATGACAACATCCCTGTTATGTATAGTAAATGTATAAGTATAGATGTATAACCCAGACAACTACCTGGCCCAAGTTATGGGGGCCTTTTTCGATTGCTCGTGCATCCTCTATTCTTTTACTTTAATCTTTGTACAATTTAAGAATTTAACTAGGGGGGAGGGGGTGGAGACACCCTCCTTTTGAAAATCTGCTTAATTTTGTGTTAATAAGAAATATATTGAACGTGGGGGTGAGGGTATCGCCTCAATAGGCTGGGGGCGAAGCCAGAAGAATTTAAACTAATGTTAACAATTGATGTTTTTTTAAAGTTTTTAATGGCAGATTAAAACATTAAAATAACAACAATGCATTTGAAATTGTTCATGATTCTTTAAAAATGAAAAACAAGTTGAGCAAAAAATGCGTTTTAAATAACTTTCATTATTTAAAACATGTTTGTTAAGTAATATATAAAGTACAAAAAAAATAATAAATTCTTACATATATACAGTTTCAAGTAAAAAAAAACAAAACAAAAAAAACACCTTTTCTTTAAGGAAAAGTTTAGGATAAAAACTTAAATAACCCAATTAGAAAACAGGGATGCAACAATTGACAATAATTTTCCCCTCAGTTTCTTATTTGTAAAATTCTGCATTAAATGGCTAAAAAACAAATGGGAGGGGAAGGGAAAGGCAAGGGGGTAATGAATGTTGTAATATAACCCATTTAAAGTGATTTCTATTTCTCTTTTCCTTATATCGATTTAAACCTCGCTTCTTTCACTACATTTGGGCAGAATTACACAAAGGAATAAGTAAGTTTTTTTCGTTCATTGTCCCATCCATTAATCTATATTTCTGTTCTCGTAAACATTTCTTCAGAACATATATCCCTGTCCCCGGCTTGTCCTACAGACCGCAAAAAAAGGCTTCTTTAGAACATTCTTCAAGCGTGGAGTGTGGTTTAGGCTGCCGCATTTTTTATGTTTAAAAATCGGCGCACCTTTGGATTGGGACAGAACAACTGAAGAATAACAGTTTTGCTTTTAAATGGTCAATATAAAAGTAACAGAATCCCGCTAGCCGCTGAACCGATATGGTTCTTCTTTACAGTGTAGCTACTCATAGGTCCTGGGAAGGTTTATAACTATTTGGAGGGTGGGCACCATCACCCTCCCAAGAGATATCACCATAAGAAAAAAATACCCCTACCAAATAAATTTAAAATTTTCTTTTTTTAAATAAAAATTTTAAGTGCTTTGGTCGTCTACCTCCTTCCCCCCCCACCCCCCAAGTGCCACTAGAGGCCTCTAGGGGGGGGGGGGGGGAGGGAAGTATCCGCTTGTGGTCAATAAAAGAATCGATGCTTTACCCCCATCTTAATGTACAAAAGCAAGGGTTTTTCACCCTCCAGGTTCATTGCTGTGCACGCCGCTACTGATTATTTATTTGTTTTGTTTAGTAAGAAAAAAGTTGTCCACCCTAGCAGATATATTTATGTATGAAACCAGTACCAAATTGCCATTATTTCCCTATTGCGAAATATATAGTTTGCAAAGTGTTTATAAAAAGCAGCAATTCTTTTTGAGAAAAGTTTGTCTATGGGGAAAAAATTAATCTCCCATAGGAGTAGAATAGAGGCTAAATGTATTTGTTTATTTTAAGATTTTTTAGCTAAAATATATTACCCCCTTTTAAGCTACTTGGTAAAAACACTTGTGTGTTATTTGCAAATAAGATCTATTGATATCTTATTTCAATAGAAGTTTTTGCTTATTACATACACATACATATATATTAAGTTTTATTTATATTTTCTTTATTAGATTGTAATAAAACAAAGAGTGGTACGAAATAAAAATTTAGGGTATAGTCCCTTTCGTGGCAAAGCTACTTATTCGATTTGTAGAAGAAATTGCTTTTGATAGGTTATATTAGGTTAGGTTATATTAGAATAGGTGATTGCCCCGCAGGGCTAGGTTATTGGCCCCGCAGGGTTAGAGCCCCCCGCAGGAGCTAGAAATAGGAGAAAAGCTATTCTGAAAATACGAAGAAAAGGGGCGTGGCCACGAAAGGGACTATACCCGAAATTTTAGTAAATTAATATATTTATTGAAGGTGACAAATTTGAAGTAGCGAAGCAAAAAAATTATATCGACGGACAAACGGACAACGTTTAATATAGAGTAAATGTTGAAAGTAAAAAAATACAGATAAAGAAGGATATAGTTTTGTCTTTATATGCATGACTGCAGACTAACGGACAATGTATGTTATATACTAGATTCTCTTAGGAAAGGGGTAACTTAAATAAAAAAATAAGCATCTATTTTAAAAAACATTTGAGAAGATAACATTTACTTCAAAGCGTTACAGTCTGACGGACAGACAGACAGTGGGAATTAAAGTATAAGATTTTTTTCTCTCTTGAAAATGAACCCTAATAATTTCAAAGTTTAAATTTTGTTTCTAAGTGATTACGATATACTTAATTATATAAAAAAACAAGGACGAAAACAACAAGAGTAGCGAAGCACAAAAAAGAATAAATGAGAATACGAGTAAGGAGATTTAAAGAGCATTTGTAAAAAATAAAAATCAAGAATTACGAAGCCTTTAACACAAAACTTTTTTACGTGTTTCTTTATATTTTATGATACAGACCGACGGACAAAATAAAGGGGGGGGGGGGGAGGTTTAATGCAACCATCTCGTAATCAATATATAAATGGCACTTGGAATTCGAATTTTGATCTGAAATTTTGCATGAGTAATCCTTGGTAGGTCTATTTTCCCTAAATCGAACAAAAAGTTGGAAAAGTAACGGCTAACGGTTCAGCCGATTTTTTTTTGCTATTTTTAGGGCAAATCTGTCATAAATTACGTAGAAATCAACTTTTTAAAACATATTTTTGCTTTAAATCATGTGAAATGATATAAAAAACATTTTTAAAAAAAATTTCTAGTACCAGCAACTAACGGCTAGAATCGTTTGAAAACGTTTTGGAGCAGCAAATAGTTTTATGTGGAGATAGGTTTCGTGATGGATTTGCATTGAGAATACCAAAAAATGGCTAGATGGCTGAGCCGCCAGCCATTAGCCGTTACTTTTCCAACTTTTTGTTCGATTTAGGGAAAATAGATCTACCAAGGATTACTCATGCAAAATTTTCAGATCGAAATTTGAATTCTAAGTGCCATTTATACATTGATTACGAGATGGTTGCATTACCCCCCCCCCCCTTACATGCTGTTTACACATTAGTACATTGATTCTGTAAAAAAAAAATCTCCGTCTATCAGCTGCGAAATCACATTTAGCTTAACGGACTGCCTGACCGACAGACCACGCACAGACAAAGAAATTATAGATAAGCTTCTCTACTGAAACATATCTTAGTGCAACTTTTTGTTCTATTACTTAAACTACCAAAAAGTCATGTAAAAACATTAAAAGGACATTGAACGAAAGATGACAACATGAAAAAATTGACAAAAACTCCAACAAGGAAGTACATTATTAACTTGTTACTGCAGCGCAGCTACTCGATAATTCGACTGAGAGCAAAACTAATTTTGCTATTCATTGGTTTAAAAACTTTGGGTGTTATAATATAATCTATATTAGAATGTATACAGTAAACTTTTTAACTACCTAATAATTTTAAACTACACAAGGAATAATTTTGTTCATTATAATTTAGGGGTACATTTCATCGTTCATTGACACATCCTCTACGAATTCTGTCTAAAGTAGCTGAATGTTTGTGTTTGTCTACCCTGGAATGGTCTAAAATCCTAACTTTGGTCAGGTTTAAGGCTATTAAAATGTTGTATT
Organism: Acartia tonsa; assembly: GCF_053477335.1. Lineage (NCBI taxonomy): Eukaryota > Metazoa > Arthropoda > Copepoda > Calanoida > Acartiidae > Acartia > Acartia tonsa. Next base: position 38,462,319 of record NC_137266.1, read on the forward strand.
TGCAGGTAGGAAGGGAACATTGTATTTTAAATTATACTAGTGCTCAAAGTTTTATAACCACCTTTCTCGTATTCATTCGAATCCGGTGGATAGGAACCAGTTCTCATCCATACGAAAAAACTATGTCTAGCATCGTATTATATCCAGTTTTCTACGAATATAGAAATGTACAATCATAAAATTAAAACCAGTTTTTTTAGCCGGTGCCTCCGGCACCTCGGGGCTAAAAAAACTAGTTTTAATCTCATAATAATACTTGCTATATCCGCGGAAAGCCGTTTATAATACGATGCGAGAAATAACTATTCTCATTCATTGGCTTAAAACCTTTGGTTTTTGAGTGTTAATTTTAGTAATAATTTTGATCTGCAGAAGGGGTGTTTTAATTTATCATTATCAGGAATGTAAATAAATTTCCTGTTTATTTGTTAGACATAGATAACGGTTGAAAATAAAAACGGAAATTGTGTAAAGGGAAATATGAAATATATTAATTTCTTAATAGAAAATACAATGAATATATTTTTATTTAGAAATATAAAAATGCTGATACAGATATAAATAGGAATGAATCATTGAAAATAGAAAATTCTCGAAGTAGCATTTTCTTTTCAACTATGGAAAGATATTCTGTTGAATAAGTATGTAGGTAGTATGACAGATATATTGTATATCAATTGTAATTTAATACCAAAATTCAAAATATTAAGGACAATGATTTTCATAAGTAGCGCAGCACGAGAACAAAAAATTTTAAATAAACCAATAGTAAACAGGCAAGGTAGGTCAGGAAAATAAAATAAAACCAACCCATGATATTTATAAATCTTTCCTGAAGAGTACAACCCATCTACGAGGTCTTAAGCTGCAAACGAGATAACTTAACTACTTTATCTATAACAAGCAGACGGACAGACATCATTCTACTTTGTATTATAGATACAAAGTAGAATGATGTCTGTCCGTCTGTCTGTCCCTTAAGATCTCGGTAACCACTGAACCGACCGGATTCTACTCTTCAGGGAATATACCTACTGGTCCTGTGGTGGTTTTAGGCTATTTTCTTGGGGGGTGGGACACCCCCACCCCCCCCAAAAACAAAAAATCCCTCCACAACTTTTTTTTATTATTCAAAATAGTGGGGGCTCTCCAGGTAATAAAAGATGTAATTATACCTCTTGGGGCAAAGCCCCTAGAGGCTAGGGGCGAAGCCGCTAGTATTATTATATAAAAGTTAAGAAAAATTGCGAAGGGGCTTGTTTACATATGATTGGACACACAGTCAGGGGTATATCCTTATTTTATACAGAAGCTGCGCTATTAAATACGGCAATATTTTGAATATTGAGAAAACCTTTCCCCGCCCTAGTTTGGATTAAATATAGGTAATGCTCCCTAATACTTGTGAGAGAGCCAAAAGTCCAGTATTAAAAGCACTCTAGTCCTTATAGCATATACATTTAAAGGAGATATTTTAAGACATATTTTGTATTAGTTTTACTAATATACAAACTAAACACAATCGGGAATTGTCGGTTTCGGGACCTAGCCTCTTAATGGGCGCTTCGTCGTATTTTCACGGTAGCTTTTGATAGGATATTTTAGGTTAGGTAAATGTCAATGATTCCCCCGCAGGAGTTATAAATAGGAAAAGGCTACTGTAAAAATACAACGAAACCGCTACTATGTTTTCTTCCCATGATTCTGAGTTACTATTAAAATCTTAAGTAAACTTGTTTTAGTTAAAAATGACTCCTTTGAAATAAAAGACACAGGGCCGAAGTGAGTGCATTTCTGAAAACTTGTCTACCCAAGTCTTTTACACACACACACACACACACACACACACACACACACTCAAGCACACACATCCACAAATGAAATCTCGCTTTCCCCATTTTCATTTTTCAACCTCTGTCCTATGTTATATTTAATACCTAACAAATTAAAATTATCTTAATAAAAAAATTCGGCAAAAAAAAAACATTTGAGTTTCAGCATACTTAAACAATTAAAATGTAGTTCTTAATTTTTTTCTTTCTTCATGAATGACCTTTTGTACTTTTGACCCATTTTTTCCTTTCTCAATTTTTACTCAGGTTTAAAAATTGAAATATATTTCACTATCTCCCTTTCTTTTTGCTTTCCTATTCTATTCTTTAGTAGCGAAGCTACTTTATTTAAATGTTAGTCTATCCGTTTGTCAGCTACGATAAGGACCGCAAGTTATTTTTACGGCTGCTTTTTAAAATAGACGGCTGTTTTTTTTGTGATAAGATTATTTTTGACCAATAAAAATCTACTCATCGGTCGGTATGTCTGTAAAACTCAACTCTTAAAGCAATACATAATGAAATTTTTTATGTTATTTAAGATGATTAAAGAATGGTGTTTTTTGTATTGTTATATATAAGAGCTTTGCAAATAAGATAGTTGTCATCCTTGTTTTTAAAAGCGAAGCTTTTCTATAATTAGGGTCGGTCCGTCCGTCCGTACGTCCGTCCGTCCGAGATAGATAGCTTTTATCCGTTAATTTAGGCATGTTAGAATTGTCCTATCGATTTCAAACTTTGCATGATGATTCCTGTAGTAGTTGGGTACGATTTAGAAAGCGTAGCAACTCTATAATCATTACCAGAATGTCCGTATGTCCATTTTAAACATGTTGATTTTTCTACTTTTTTAACAACAAATTTTCAAGTGTTTTAATTATCCGTTTGATCTGATTTTTGGTATATTGATTCCTGGGACAACAAAGAACAATATTATAAGCGAAGCAACTCTATAATCAAGTTCAAAAATGTAAGTATGTCCATAAATATTATACTGTTTATAAGCAGTTTTTCAACAAATTTACCTACAATTTTGATTCGACATTTATACATTTATGTTCCGATTTTTCAGTTCAGATACTATACAAGTGTTAATGTCCGTTTGTCCTACCGTTTCAGTGCTTCGCTTTTGTGGATGTTGTCATCCTTGATATCTTAAATATTTTCAATCTTTTTCCTCTCTCTTCTTTCTTTTTCATTTATCATTTGCTTTCCTTTCCTTTAACAATTACTCGATTTTCTAAGATTAAAATACTGTATTTCTATAGCCTTTATATCAAAGTAGTAAAAGTTTTGTCTGAAGCCTAATATCTCGGGTTATTTACTGTCATAATTGATTGTACTTTACAGGAAGCCTTTAAAAATATCCTGAAATGGGTTAAGGCTATATTGCTTACCAATTCCTATAACATTGAAGATTACTCAAAAATTTAAGTTTAGCTTGAAGGGACGTAAATAATATTCTACAAATACAAATGTTATATGTTTTCATAAAGATGCTGATTTAAAAAAAATATAAGCAGGGATAAATGGCTTGGATAATGGATGATATTCTGAATGAATTCTCAATTTTTATATGAAATTCTTAGGAAACTTGAAGGTTGATAATAGGGTGGAAATTATATTAGACCTATTTTTTTATGTTTTCTATCTTATTTTATCCATTTCTGCTATTTTTTCTATTGGTTGTTTTGAAGCAACACCAACCTATTTAAATTAAAAGAATCTAATTTTAGGTTTAACTTTTTTACTTTTATTTTTGAAACAGTGTAAAAAGTTAAAGCAAAAAATTACAGTTTAGATGCTAATTTTTTTTGCTAGAGTATAATCCTTTGACAAGTGCAGATAAATGAAATGATAATAGTAAGTTTATTTTAAGCAAACTCGTGTATTCACACGTGAAACTTTTATCATTTTAGATAAATGAACGACAATATCCTATTAATCATCTAGTAGACCACTCATTTACACCCCCCCCCACATCCTAAACTTGCTCGTTTTTCTCTATCTAAAACTACGAAATGAATGTTCTGTTTAAACGCTGTCCCCATAGTAGTTGTGTTGGTTAGGTCAAGCTTATTGCTAAATTCCCCTGTGGGGTTGATTTTATGTTCCATTAATAGGGCATCAGCCCCACCACGCACACTTTTCTATAAGATGGGGAATTCACTCATTCTTCAAGGAATTTTGCCAAGTGTTTAGACAATACAACAACAAAAAAAAACATTTTAATGTTGTTGAAATACATTATAACAAAAAAACTTTAGTGTATTTACTATTTAGAGCATTATATTGGCCTTAATAAATATTTGTCATAAACTATGATTAAGCAAGAAAAAAAGGGGGGGGGGGGGGGGTAAAATGTGGTGACTCGTGCCACGACATACCAGCAATTTTATTTTGGGTGCTACGCCCTTAGTTTTAGAGATAATTGGATGAAATCTTTTGGGCTGGGTCACTAATTACCCCAACTATTGATATCTTTTTAAAAAAACGGCGGCGGGACCGCCGCTCCCGCCGCCGTTTTCCGCCGACACCAAAAAAAATTTTGCTACTCCTGTGCTTTTAAAGATATTGAAACAAAATCTTTTTAGGTAGGTCAGTAAAAAAATATTTGAAAATATTTGAATAAAAAATAGCGGAGGGACCGCCGCCGTTTTTCGCCGCCACCAAAAAAATTTTTTTATTGCATTTCTCGCCGAATTAGGCAATTGGGAATCATTTGAGACCATGTTATTTTTTTCAAAAATTTTCCCCTTACAAACACCCCTGCGGGGGGACTTAGTCATTTTTTTCAAATTCTCGTTTATCAATGTATATTCTGAGCTACTCCTGTGCTTTTAAAGATATTCAAACAAAATCTCTTTAGGTTGGTAAATAAAAAGTATTTGAATTAAGAAAACGGCGGCGGAGCCGCCGCTTCCGCCGCTGTTTTCTGCCGCCACAATTTTTTTTTTTGATTTCACGCCGAATTAGGCAATTTGGAATAATATGAGACAAAGTTATTTTTTTCAAAAATTTCCCCTTACAAGCAACCTTGCTCCCGCCATCCGCCGCCGCCGTTTTCCGCCACCGCCCCCCAAAAAATTTGAAAAAATAACATGGTCTCATATGATTCAAAATTGCCTAATTCGGCGAGAAATGCAATAAAAATTTTTTTTTTGGTGGCGGCGGAAAACGGCGGCGGACGGCGGTGCTGCTGCCGTTTTTTTTTGAAAGATACCAAAACTTGGGGTAATTAGTGACACAATCAAAAAGATTTCATCCAATTATCTCTAAAACTAAGGGAGTAGCATACTGTATTTAAGATATACCTTCATAAACGAGTCCCCCCGCAGGGTTGCTTGTAGGAGGAAAATTTTTAAAAAAAAATAACATGGTCTCAAATGATTCCAAATGGCCTAATTCGGCGAGAAATGCAATAAAAATTTTTTTTTGGTGGCGGCGGAAAACGGCGGCGGACGGCGGGAGCGGCGGTCCCGCCGCCATTTTTTATTCAAATATTTTCAAACATTTTTTTACCGACCTACCAAAAAAGATTTTTTTTCAATATCTTTAAAAGCACAGGAGTAGCACTGAATTTAAGATATACCTTGATAAGCGAGAATTTGAAAAAAATGACCAAGTCCCCCCGCAGGGTTGCTTGTAAGCGGAAAAATTTTTGAAAAAAATAACATGGTCTCAAATGATTCCAAATTGCCTAATTCGGCGAGAAATGCAATAAAAAATTTTTTTTTGTGGCGGCGGAAAACGGCGGCGTGCGGAGGGAGCGGCGGTCCCGCCGCCGTTTTTTTCAAAAGATACCAATAGTTGGGGTAATTAGTGACCCAGCCCAAAAGATTTCATCCAATTATCTCTAAAACTAAGGGCGTAGCACCCAAAATAAAATTGCTGGTATGTCGTGGCACGAGTCACCACATTTTACCCCCCCCCCTTATAACAATAAAAAATAAGGAAATATTGTAAATTCATTACAAATACAATTTAGATTACTTTCATATTTGCTATTCTGTAATTTTAGTAGTTTTAAATGGACATAAACGTATTAACCTATGATTCACTAAAAAAAACGCTGTAACGGGATAATACTAGAATTTTTAAGGTGTCATTTGCCCATAAGATAAGATTGAAGTATTTTAGCAAACAATCAAGAATTTGAGAGTAATTCATTGCATGTTCACAAAGATCTCAGAAACTGCCATATCAACGCCCTATAGAAAAGGAAGGGAAGGGATATTTAATTTTCCCCAAAATTTTTGTAAGTGTTAAATTCATCTTTTTTTCAACTATCTAACCCCTATGAATCGATGATTATAAAATATGCTGGTACCCTTTACGATTTATATGTAACAACACCAAATGTATAATGGGCAATTTTCTTCATAGAATAATTGTAAAAGTATAAATATATAATCCAGATAACAACCTTTTTAGTCTGCTTGCAAATTGGTTTCTGCGGTTTTGCAGTGACTGCTGAATTAATATTATCGACGCAATTGGCTGATATTAAAATACCAAATTGAAAGTCGTTACAGGGTCCACGAGGTAGGGACATACATTTAATTAACCCCTACACCCTCTATTTATTTACTTTAATCTTCAAAGTGCCATGTTGACCACGGATTTAGATTTACTTCTGTTTGACTACATGGGTAAGACATGAATAAAAAAAACTACCCCTCATTTATTTCAACAAAAAAAAAGGAGGGAAGAGGGTGGTTCTGTGCTCGCAGATTACTTTTTGGGAAAGCACCAAAGTTTCAAACTAACAAAAATCTTACCTTAAATTCATTGCTATGGGTATTAATGCCCGCCCCGAATTCCAGAAGAATCTTTGCGACGGCACAATGACCGGCAGACGCCGCTTCCATTAGGGGGGTGTGACCGTTTTCGTTATGGTCCTGTAGCGGTAACAAAGGTTCAAGTTTAATTTATTTTAAAAATCGTTGAAAGTTTTAGACAATAATGTCGATTATTAGCACAAAAACTATACCTATGTAGGCTAAAATTAATTCAGTTATTTAATAAAATACCAAAGGAACTAGCATAATTGCGAAATTTTAAAAAATCAAGTGGTGAAGCTGCTTAGAGATTGTATTGTTGTATTTTAATGTACATAAACGTAAACATTCAACTGATGGTAAAAATTGAACTTAAATCCTTCCTCAACGTTAGCGCCAGCCTCCAGCAGGACTCTGACCACCTCCTCGTGTCCGCCAGCGCACGCGTACATCAGCGGCGTGTTGCCCGAGCTGGACTGGGCGTTCACGTCGGCGCCGTGCGCGATCAACAGGCGGACGATGTCGGTGTGGCCAGCGGAGGCGGCCTCCATTAACGGAGTACAGTCGCCCTTCATTCCGCGGTCCTCGACGTTTGCTCTCATTGCTAGCAAAACCTGGGGAAAAAAATAATATTAGATAAGTACCTAGCTATTTTTAAAAATAACTTTACTAATTGTAAAGTAAGTACTTAATAAATCGTTTAAAGAAAACCATTTTTAAGAAATAATGAAACATGTTAATAAATCAAAAACGTAAAAATATTACATAGGTATCTAACTAAAATATGCTAAGGATTGGAAAGGTTAATAGAAATCAGAAAAGAATTAAATAATGACTACCTGTGCTAACTCGTAGTACCCAGCACTGCAGGCCAGGGACAACAAGGATTCTCCCTCCTCAGTGGTCTCGTGGACAGATACACGTCCCTCGTCTAAGATTAGTGATATTTCATTTATTGATTTTCCAAATAATTTAATAAAGTTAGTTATAAAACAAATATAACAGTTATTAAAAATCTTTTTAAATTAAAAAATGACAATCAAAATAAAAAACTGATAGATTTTTCCAAAAATACAACTAAAAGTATCCGGAATAAAAAAAAAATCTTAGTAACAAAACCAATTACTTTTTAAAACTATGTTCCTTTTAACAAATAAGTAGGTATTAAACATGTTATCTTTAGTTTAAGCAATTTTGCTAGGTATTACTATTTCTATTTTCTACATCCATATTTGAATAAGTACCTAGGTAAAAGGACCTACCTAAGCATTATTTTGTTACTAAAGCTTTCCTCGAAAATTAGAATTAAAATATTAAGTAAAATCAGTTTTATTAGATCCTAGGTGACGAAGGGCCCAGGATAACAAAAGTGTTATTAATATTATGATTTTAAATTCTAATATTCATGGAAAATTGTCTGTAATACGATACTCTACATGAATTTCCAGAGAACCGGTTCTAATCCAGCGAATTTTAATCGGTTTCAAATATATACCTACTGGAAAAACTTACCTAGCAGACGGCGGACGCGTGATATATCGCCTTGGGTGCAGGCGGCGACAAGACTCGTTCCCTCGTGAGTGGCGCCGTGCTGTGCAGCCGACGGATCCGTCCTCATGCGGGTCAGAGCGGCGGCGGCTTCGTCCAACGCGGAGCTGACGGACGTCGTTAGACGCTTGAGCACGTCAGGGTCGGCGAGTTGTTTGTTCTCCGCGAGCTTTGAGATGCCGGCGGCCTCGAGCAGGGCTTCTAATCTCGCCTGAAATGATGGACAAAATTAAATTAAAGGGTAATTACTTGAAATATTTTGTACAATGACAAAAAAACATCTCTATATTCAATGCTTAGAATGCAAGTATGTCTCTGTTATTGAGTATTAAGCAATTCTATTTTTACGGCTGGTTTATTTTTGTTAATACCTTTGAATTTTACTTCGCTTCGAATTGTTTAGCTTTGCTGTTATGATGTCGTTATTATTGTTTTAGTGATTAATTTCAAATTCTAGAAAAAGAAACCCTGATGAAAAATTAACCAATTACGCCCTAACAATAACATTATTTCTAGACAATGGACCATGATGATTATTGTCGATAAACAATGATAAAAAATAAATCCCTCTGATGATAAAAATGAGGACAGATCAATTTTAAGTAACTAATAAAGATTCATAAAAGATACCCTTTCCGATTATTGTAAAGGTCCAAATTTGATAGCTGGAAAATATTCAGGATAAAGTTGAAAGAAGGGTTTGTTTATCTTTTACTATACTTTCCCAACCAATGGCAAACATTAATTGGAAAGATCATTTTATTTTCCATTGTTATATCCCTAAAAGAATGGGTGGGTGGGCAACAGTACCTGTGTTTCAGGGTCGATGGTATCCTGCCGGTTGTTTGTCTCCCTGGGTGACAGGGGAGGGGTCCTGGGCAACAGGTATTCAGGTTCAGTATCACTTCCCGTATCAGACACCACACCTACAACAAGATTAGTTTTCATAAAAACTAATTCATTTGAAAAAAATAAAATCACTGCGTCATTTTAAAAAACAAACCTCATAGAAAGTCTATAGGTTTATTTTCTCAAATACAAAAAAAATAAAGATATTCTATAAAATATAAATTGTTTAATCTAAATTAAATTCAATCTTTAAAACATTTATTACATTACTTAATACAATTCTTGATTCTTTAAGGGCGTATGATCAGAAATAAAGTTATTAAACCTTAGGTACCTAGGTATGTTGCTAAAATGTTAGAATACAATACGATGAAAGTTTTGTTATGAGAAAGGGTAAAATAAAGGATATCATAAACCATATTTTATTGTTAAGAAAAAATTGTTCCATCTTTAGTAGGTACCTAGTCTATTTTTCCCCTTTTTTTTTCTACCAAAAATTCTTTTGGAAAAGTATTCAAATTAGAATAAAAGATCAACTATGACACAGAGTCTTTGCTATTAAATGAAATTTATCTTAAACTGCTTGAAAAGGTTTCAGCAATATGATGTTCCCCATACGAACCTTCAATTAAGGAGGAGTCTATTTCAGACACGTCAGATCCTTCTTCGCTAGTGTTGGAGTTCAGGGCCATACATTCTACGAGTCTATACAGGACAAATGTGTTTAAATAATTTTAAACCTAGTTGAATTATGGAAAATACATAATACAACCATGTAGTTTCAATTCTTTTCATTTAATAAAATCAAAGAGGAAGGGTTGGGTTTATAAAACAACTTAATAAATCTTTTGGAATTTGGTAGATTTAATGGCATAATAATACAGTAAGGCCCCTAAAAAAAGTATTTCTTAGCCCATATTTATAATTTCTCAGTGAATTATTAAAAGATGCATATGTCCTTTGTTCTCTGAATCTCTATACAATTTCACATCAGAGGATATAAAAGTATTTTTTTTTACTGCAGTTTTTTAGCAGTTAAATTTTTATGCGATACCTATTAACCCAACACAAAGCAAAATTTAAGTGTTATTACTTTTTTTATGAGTGAGTTCAAATGAGATTTTTATATCTTAAATAAGATTAAGAAGTGTTAGGTTTAAAATGACTTTGTTAATTTCTGATCAATTTCAATGTATCAAACCCTTGAAATTGAATCTTTTTATCAGGCTCTCCAAATAAAATGTGGGAAAATTAAGATTAACACATTCCTGGAAATATCTTCTTCACCACCTACAACTCCACTCCCTCCTCCTGAAAGAAATATAATTTTAGAAATGTAAAATATATAGGAATGAGATACAGCAACTTATATTGTTGCAGTGTTGCCAGAAATGAAAAAAAATATTCCAAGTTATAAAACTATGCAGGGTTCGCATATTTTTGAGTCCAAGGATCCGGATCCTTGGACTCAAAAAAATGCGGAAAAAATGGAAAAATCTACCTAAATTTATATAAAATCTCAGACATTCTCTTGATGAGAGCCAATCTTTAAGGTTTAGGTTCAGACTTGAAAATTAAAAGTATTTTTGACTTCGAATTAAAGAATAAAATTGAAAAATTTTGTGATTCTATTTTTATTGTCAAGGATCCGGATCCGCATACAATCAATGCGGATCCGAAACCCCGAAACTATGACAGTATTACTTTTGTGTTGAATAAAAAAATTTCAAGTGTAAGAATGAGTTAAAACTGTATTATTATATTAATTTGAGAATTTTCATTTAGAGGGATAATTTCCAACCACAGATTGACATTGTTGTTGTGTAAAATAACGTAAATTATGTACAGGTATAAGATACAAACTTAGACAACCAAGACATTTGGTATAAGCTACACGTCCTTATTTATTATCAGACGGAATGAGTATGATAAGTGTTCTACTTGCAACCTTGCTAAAAGAACACAACAGAAAAGCATTTTGCACAGAGCTGTTAATATTAGATCATTCCATTATATTTGTTTAACAAACATATGTAAACATTAGACTCGAACTTGGGGTTACTTTGATACTTCCAACATTTTGACGTGTAAATTCATTCATTTCTTAATTATTCCAAGGTATTCTAGAAGGTAGACTTAATTCTCGCTAGATAAGAATTGTCCAAAAAGTGCTCAAAGAAAATGCTTTTCCTTCCTGAGTATATAGTAAAAATTATTCGAGGGAAGATTAAAATTAAACACCTGTCATACTCAGAGGTCTTAATTGATAAGAAACTGAATGATAAGATCAATTAAAAGACCAATGTCCGTTTCCTCATTCCCTAGCCATACTAACAACTAACAAGCATAGGTAGTTATTATTGGTTAGAATTCGGATTTAAAATAGTAAAAAAATAATTTGTCCATATATTACCAGAACGTGGAGCTTACATGACAAAAATACATTTAGTAAATAAGCCTTATCCTAAAGTCAACACAATAACAAGTAACACAATTTAAATGATATTTTTGTATTATTCCTAAATCAGAGTTCAAATTAGTTTTTAAAACGATCTTCAAACCCGAAAACAGTTTCAATAAAACATTACTTTAGTTACTTAAATATATCGTTTTAAACCTAAATATCCAACGGCAAAAATGTGAAAGGAAAATTTTAAATATAATCTTGATAAAAAAAATCATGAGTCATAAATAAAACGTGTTTAAATTTAGATTTTATATAAAGTTTGAAGAACATAATTCGATCTAATAGTAAAAAACAACGTTAGACCTATAAAAACTAGGTGAAAATAGGCATATAAAAGTAAACTTAATAATTAAAATGTGTCAATATTAATGAATTGTTCAGCAAATTTTGTCAGTTTTAAATATTAAATCAAATTTTGACATAAAATAATCTAAACATATTTTGATAATATTGTCATTTATATTATTTGTTTCATTACTAAGTACCCAAACTAGACAAAAGGTTCCCAATTTTCTAACCATTTTTAAAAAAAATATACCTTTCTGACGAGATTTGAAGGTGTTGTCTATGGCTTTCCTAGCCTGCCCTTCATGGTTTTGCATGGCTGCTGCCCACACAAAATCATTGACTAGCCAACAAGTTCACAAAGGGTTAAACCACTAAATATAATTTTTTTTGGACACAGAGGGTTAAGATTTTCACACCACTTATATGATTATTTTTATATATATAACACTGTAATTATATTTTTAATATAACTATATAATTAATAAAATTGGACGCTTTTTTACTTAAATATCACACTTGATTTGCTTTTTCTTTTTATTGTTATTTAATTTGTTAAGGTTCACTTTTTTTCTATTCATGTATGATGGTATAGGCGGCCATGTTGGTGTAAAAATGTGTGTGTAGTGTAGAGAAGGAGAGATTTTAGTTCCTTGTGTGTATAAGTAGGGGACACCCCAACATACTACCATACCAGGGTGGCCAAACTTTTTTTATTTCACATTTCTTATATATTTTCAATTCTAAAAAGACACAAGCGTAGGAAAAAATATCTTCAATATCTAATAAATTCAATTATTGTACTAAAAATCTGCATTTATAATGTTATTTTCATAAAATTAGGCCAATAATTTTACTTTCAACGGGTGACATGTTAGGGCACTTGAGTGAGTGTGTGTGTGCGCAATGGGAACTAGGGTTGGCCGAATGCGCAACATATTCGAAACTTTTTTTTTGTAGATTTTCGGGATGTGCGCAGTTGTGGGTTGGTTGAACTTTATTCAACGTTTACTAACTTAAAAATTGTAATATTGTATAAGAACGTTTGCATAGTTTAATGTTTTTTAAAAACGTTTTTTTTTTTACGAAATAAAACAATAAAATCACTTTTTTTTATCAATACAAATATATTTTTTATGCAAAAGTACATCTTAAAAACATAAATTGCGTTGCTAGGATTAGAGTATACCCGGCAAGCTAAATAAATCTAAAATATTTTTGAGAGGGTGGATAAAATCTTGTCTTCTCTACAATGTGTTGCCCCCCAAAATAAAAAACCTTTTTTGACATTTTAAAAAAATTATTTATTTATTGGTTACTGTTTTGGGAATGATTTTTGTTTGTTTTCAGAAAAGATGAAAATAATTTCTGATATTTAAATGGAACTTTGGTATAAGGGTTGTGTAACGCAGTGTTGTTTTCCCTTTCTCTGAGAGGTAGGGAGAGGGGGGACGGAAGCTTCTAGAACATTCTACAGATGTGGGCACTGCGCACGTTCGTAAATATGAGGCAGTTGTGTAACGTGTTGGTGAATTTGAGAAGGAAAGAGCAGAGCTGGATCTTTAAATCATTTTAATGGGGATTTAAATCGGGGTGCGCCAAATTTCAGCCAATCCCAGCACAGCATTTTTAAAATGGCATGCTGTGATTGGCTGAAATTTGGTGCACCCCGATCTGATTCACCACTAAAATGATTTAAAGATCCAGCTCAGATTATTTTCTTGTCATTTTCCAGGGGTATAAAGCCTCTAAGAGTATAGTTCTGGTAGTGGTGTGGGTGCAAAACCGACAGATATTAAGTGTAATAAATGTTTTTTATATATGAAAAAAATGATAAAATCAAAAGAAATAACTGCTGAAAAAGATATTTTTTTAGATTTTCCTAAACCCCAGAGTTTTTATATTAAGAGAATATTTTTTTTAAAAAGCCTAGATATTTTTTTTATTTAATTAAACATAGTCCAATTGGTCATAAAACTGAATATTTTTTTGTGTGAAAATAAAGCATTTGATATTGTATTTATAATGATTTAAATGTACAAATTATGTATATTTTTTTAGGATTGTCAACTGCTTATTGTTAGAAATTCAATAAAACTAGACAACCACCTTGTTGATCATTTATCCCATTCCTGGCCAGCTATTCTATAATTACACAGTGATTCTGTGGAGTAATTTTTAGAGAGAAAGGATCAAACATCAGACACATAATACAAACCAATTATGACCTAACAGAATTATTGAGTCCAAAAATTTGGACTCAACAATGATGGTTTTGACCATTATCAACCATGAATTGTCAGGATTTTTGTTTTTTTTCTTCAATAAAATCCTTAAATAAGTGTATTTTTGGGCTTGACCAAGAAATAAAAAGTTTTAGAAATTGCTAAGGATTACAATAATTGACATCAGCAGCATCAGTCTAGAGAGAACTTTTCTGGATATTTTTGAGCTAAAACAGAAAATTGAGAAGTTTAAGGGGGATTGGTGGGTACAAAATTTTGGTTAATTCTGTTAGGTCTTCATGGGTTTGGTTTTGTTCAGACATCCTAATATGAGTCTTTATAATTTTATGAAAGGTTCAAAAATTTGTTAATTTATCCCTACCCTTTCTCAATATTCAGATTTTATATTGATATTCTATTAGAAAAGTATGACAGTTTGATATTAGAGGTCCTATCACCTCGAGAGAGATAATGTAATCCTTTGACACATATATTCATTCTTAAAGCAGCAAATGTGCAATTAATGAACATTTTTTTTACAATTTAGTTAGGTTAGGTTATAGGCTAGAGGGCCAAGCGCCCGCGGCTAGGCAGGCTAGGGGGCCAAGCACCCACAGCTAGGCAGGCTAGAGGGCCAAGCACCCGTGGCTAGGCAGGCTAGGGGGCCAAGCACCTGCGGCTAGGCAGGCTAGGGGGCCAAGCACCCACAGCTAGGCAGGCTAGGGGGCCAAGTGCCCACAGCTAATCAGGCTAGGGGGCAGAGCACTGCAGCTAGGCAGATTAGTCAATGCATTTAATATCTATATGTATTTTGATAAAATCATGCAACCTCTCCTATATCACACCATCATACTTTTTTAATAGAACAACTCTCCCCCTACCTCCCCCCCCCCCCCAAAAAAAAAGCGTTGGTATCCTGAATAGCCTGTCTCAAATTAAAACAAGGATACTCTATAATTAAGGTCTGTCTGTCTGTATTTTATAAGACGACACATTTGCGGCAGCTTCAATTACGATTTTAGCAAGTCTATTAATAGACAATCAAATATTCGTGAAAACCCTAGTTTCAGGCAGAGGATTGCCACGTAAAATATTTTTCTACTAAACACTCTCGCCCATTCTCCTGTCGTCTTTGCTTCGTCAGCTGTTCTTATAAGGGTCAATTTTGTCGATCATAGTTTTGATTTAAAAATAAAATATAATAAATAATATTTTCTTTGGCATCTGCACTAAAAAAATCGAGTGACTCAAAAACATAAAATATACAGCAATTTATAGAATTTACACTCGATTTTTATTTTTCTATGAAAAGTTCTTTTTAAATGTCGTATTTGTCAATTAAAATATGCAACTCAGAAACTATACACTTCTCAATGTAATACGAGTTTAAAAAAAGTAAAAGAACTTAAGTTAAAGTATTGTATGTTTTGTTACTAGGGATTGGGAAATAATACATCACTTATAAAAAAGATGATCTATCATTAAATTGAATCAAATTTCCCCTGTTTACATATAAATTATTGGTGCAAAAGTTTGAACATTGATAAATTTAAACCAACCAATCAAGATTAAATTAAAGTGCCCAACGTATTAAGCTAAAAAATAAGAAACTTGGTTACACATCTTGGCAAGTTCCAAGTTGAGGAGTGAGATTCTACCCCATCTGAAAAAATAAACCCCCCCCCCCCGCCATCTATCAAATTAAACCCCCCCCCCCCCGGCATCATGAAATTTTTACCCCATCTTATGATTTTGTCCCCATCATGTTAATTTATCCCCATCTTCATATTTTGTACCTCTCCAAGAGAAACAAAATAATGTCAGAGAAGGGATAAATTATTGAACAGGGGACAAAAATGAAGGATGGGGTCTAAATAGGAACATGGGGCCAGGATTGTAAGGTGGGGTCTGATTTGACAGATGGGGGAATGATGGGCAGAAGGGGAAATAAAATCTGGGTAGGGGGGAGGGGAGAGTCTGGAGGGGTTTGCGAGGTGAGCCTCGCGCGAAAGAATTTATATTAGGGTAGCATAAGCTACCATACTCCACTGTAGTGAAGCTATGCCTTTCACTCTTCTATATTTTCCTATATTTTGAATAAAATTTGAAAATGCCTCTATTTATTTTTTTTATTTCTCTTTTAAGACTTTTTTTATACTAAATCACCAACATATTCTAATACTTTACTTTACCTAATATTTTCAGATAAAAATTTGGCTCCATTGAAGAAAAAAAACAATAGCTTGTTTGAAATAGGAACATCTAGTGGCAGATTATTGAACTACATAATATACATTTTTCTGGATGTCAACAAACATGATGATTGGTTGAAAAATACAGATGGGGTAGCAACCAATGCTATGATATTAAAATTGAAGCAAGGGGTTAAAACTCACACATGGTGATCAAAAAATTAATATGGGGTTATTTTTTCATGATGGGGGTAGTTTCAAGTGCTTATATCTGGAGAACCGTAAGAGATAGAGGCCTAGTTGCTTGACTGTGGTAACTCAGATTTACATAAGGAAGCCATTTATGCACATGGGGGACCAAAACATGATATGGGGTATTTTTTTCATGATGGGGGTAGTTTCAAGTGCTTATATCTGGAGAACCGTAAGAGATAGAGGCCTAGTTGCTTGACTGTGGTAACTCAGATTTACATAAGGAAGCCATTTATGCACATGGGGGACCAAAATATGATATGGGGTATTTTTTTCATGATGGGGGTAGTTTCAAGTGCTTATATCTGGAGAACCGTAAGAGATAGAGGCCTAGTTGCTTGACTGTGGTAACTCAGATTTACATAAGGAAGCCATTTATGCACATGGGGGACCAAAATATGATATGGGGTATTTTTTTCATGATGGGGGTAGTTTCAAGTGCTTATATCTGGAGAACCATAAGAGATAGAGGCCTAGTTGCTTGACTGTGGTAACTCAGATTTACATAAGGAAACCATTTGTGCACATGGGGGACCAAAATATGATATGGGGTATTTTTTTCATGATGGGGGTAGTTTCAAGTGCTTATATCTTGAGAACCGTAAGAGATAGAGGCCTAGTTGCTTGACTGTGGTAACTCAGATTTACATAAGGAAGCCATTTATGCACATGGGGGACCAAAATATCATATGGGGTATTTTTTTCATGATGGGGGTAATTTCAAGTGCTTATATCTGGAGAACCGTAAGAGATAGAGGCCTAGTTGCTTGACTGTGGTAACTCAGATTTACATAAGGATGCCATTTATGTACATGGGGGACCAAAATTTGATATGGGGTATTTTTTCATGATGGGTGTAGTTTCAAGTGCTTATATCTGGAGAACGGTAAGAGATAGAGGCCTAGTTGCTTGACTGTGGTAACTCAGATTTACATAAGGAAGCCATTAATGAACATAGGGTACTAAAATTTGTTGGGGGTTTCTTTTTTCATGATGGTGGGTAAAAATTGAAAATAGGGGCCATTTGTTATGGTGGAGAGGGAATTAGGTTAGGTAATATTGAGGAGCCCTGCAAGGTTAGGGCCCCCCGGGGGCCCTAACCTTGCAGGGCTCCTCAATATTACCTAACCTGTGCAGGAGACCCTAACTCTGCAAGGCTACTCAATATTTCCTAATCCCTTCATGAACATAGGGTACCAAAATTTGATAGGGTTGTTTTTTTTCATGATGGTGGGTAAAAATTGAATATAGGGGCCATTTTTTATGGTGGAGAGGGAATTAGGTTAAGTTAGGTTAGGTAATATTGAGGTGCCCTGCAAGGTTAGGGCCCCCGGGGGGCCCTAACCTTGCAGGGCTCCTCAATATTACCTAACCTGTGCAGGAGACCCTAACTCTGCAGGGCTACTCAATCTTAAACTAACCTAACTTAACCAATTTTAAACTAACATGAACCAACTAAACCTAATCTAACCCATTTTAATCTAACCTAACCCATCTTAACCTAACCTAACAAACTTAACCTAACCTAACCCATTTTAACCTAACCTAACCCATCTTAACCTAACCTAACCCATATTAACCTAACCTAACCCATTTTAACCTAACCTAACCTAACCTAACCTAACTTCACCTAACCTAACTTCACCTAACCTAACCTAATTTCAACCCCCAACCCCATCATAAAAAATTGGCCCCTATATTCAATTTTTACCCACCATCATAGAAAAATGACCCCCATATTAATTTATGTACCCCCATGTGCATAAATGGCTTCCTTACTTTAATCTGAGTTACCACAGTCAAGCAACTAGGCCTCTATCTCTTACGGTTCTCCAGATATAAGCACTTGTAAGTACCCCCATCATGAAAAAAATACCCCATATCAAATTTTGGTCACCCATGTGCATAAATGGCTTCCTTATGTAAATCTGAGTTACCACAGTCAAGCAACTAGGCCTCTATCTCTTACGGTTCTCAAGATATAAGCACTTGAAACTACCCCCATCATGAAAAAAATACCCCATATCATATTTTGGTCCCCCATGTCACAGTGAGCCCAGGAATCCAACTTTGTGGAAAAAATTATTTATGCCCAAAATCGAACTTTAGAAAATCAATTATTTTAAAAGTCCATGTTAAAATTCATCATATTAGAGGAGGTTTGCCATTTTAAATTAATTAAAAATTTAAAAAATTAAAGTTTTTATGGCCTTCTGAAGTTGTTACCCTGGAATTCACGAAATTTAGATACAAAAATCTCCCAAAAAAAATATTTTTAAATTTTTTTTTGTTTTACTTGCCATTTAATCAAATATTAACTTAGGACGTAATGTAATAACATTTTAAAAAGGTTGTGCAATTATCTAACGCTGGATAACAAGAAACTAAATAGTTTTGTATAAAAAAACCTCTTGAACCCATATTAAAGAAAGTTGATGAAAATGCAAAAAAAAAGCACGTTGAATATTTTTTTAAGCTCTGATTCAAATACCTTGATCTTTTTAGCAACGAGGTGAAAATTTTTAGGATGAAGTTCTAGCATTAATTAGGCAATATATAAGAGGATCCCATTGGTCTTATCAACTTTTACTTAGTTGCTTAACCTCTATAGATATTTTTGTAAAGGTCGTTTTAAGCTATTTTTAGTGTATAATCCTTATATAATTTGTTGCCGGATTTCATTATAGAGAAAAATCCTTTTACAGGGTAAAAATCTGGCAAAATGCCTTTCCGAAAAATCATGGAATAAAATTTTCCCACCAGTGGTGGAAAAGTTAGAGCACCTCAAAATAAAATTTTACTATGCCCTTGTGTATTGGACCCTGAGGGCCTCCTGGAGGGGCTACCAGAAATCTAAAGGTATCTTTAGAACCACATTGGCCGGCTTTAACTGCACTCAGAAGAAGTCAGAGATAATTGCCGGCCGCCTTCCGTCCTTTAATTGGCGGCAAAGTTAGCACACCAAAAAAAATGACAATTTTTTGTTGTGTTTTTTGCACACAGGGCGGCGTGTGTTTGTGGCGCAGCCACGTGTATTACCACTTTTTTGTAGGTCATTCCAAGCCGGATTGGCGGGTGTGCGGCTAGAGGTGGTCTGACCGGCCGTTTGGCCGACAGCCGCAGTTAAAGGTCGCAAAAATTGTCAAAAATTGTCAAAGTTTTTTGGCATGCCAGTGCAGCCAGACTGCTTGGCTGACAGGCCTGGGACACATGTCACCTGACACACTGGGCCATTGCCCATCTTTGCTATTTTGCACAATTTTTTCCCCTTCACTTCCCTGGCCGTGATGGCCATTCAAAGTTGCCTGGGTCAAAATCGACCAAAAACCAATTTTTGGGGGTGATATTTTGACCCCCCAATCATCTAGAGAGGGAGGAAGGGATAATCTTGTTAATTCTGTAAAAGGTACTATAAAAACCTTTTAATTAAAAAAAAAATTGTTTGATTTGGTTGAAAAATAAGGAAGTTATTAATTTTTTCCACAAAATTGGATTCCTGGGCTCACTGTGCATGTGAATAAATGGCTTCCTTATGTAAATCTGAGTTACCACAGTCAAGCAACTAGGCCTCTATCTCTTACAGTTCTCCAGATATAAGCACTTGAAACTACCCCCATCATGAAAAAAATACCCCATATCATATTTTGGTCCCCCATGTGCATAAATGGCTTTTTTATGTAAATCTGAGTTACCACAGTCAAGCAACTAGGCCTCTATCTCTTACGGTTCTCCAGATATAAGCACTTGAAACTACCCCCATCATGAAAAAAATACCCCATATCATGTTTTGGTCCCCCATGTGCACAAATGGCTTCCTTATGTAAATCTGAGTTACCACAGTCAAGCAACTAGGCCTCTATCTCTTACGGTTCTCAAGATATAAGCACTTGAAACTACCCCCATCATGAAAAAAATACCCCATATCATGTTTTGGTCCCCCATGTGCATAAATGGCTTCCTTGTGTAAATCTGAGTTACCACAGTCAAGCAACTAGGCCTCTATCTCTTACGGTTCTCAAGATATAAGCACTTGAAACTACCCCCATCATGAAAAAAATACCCCATATCATATTTTGGTCCCCCATGTGCATAAATGGCTTCCTTATTTAAATCTGAGTTATTACAGTCAAGCAACTAGGCCTCTATCTCTTACGGTTCACCAGATATAAGCACTCAAACCTACCCCATCATGAAAAAAATAACCCCATATCAAATTTTGACACCCCATCATGAAAAAAATACCCCATCTCAAATTTTGACACCCCATGTGCATAAATGGCTTTCTTATGTAAATCTGAGTTACCACAGTCAAGCAACTAGGCCTCTATCTCTTATGGTTCTCAAGATATAAGCACTTGAAGCTACCCCATCATGAAAAAATGACCACATATTAATTTTTGGACCTCCATGTGTGATTTTTGTTCCCCATATTTTATATACTTACCCCATATGTAATATTTTACCCCTATAACTCATAGTTTATTACCACCAAGCTTTGTTTTAAACATTGAAAATTACAGGGACCAAAATTTAAGATGGGGTACAAAATCAAATGATGCCGGGGGGGGGGGTTTATTTTGACAGATGGCGGGGGGGGGGGGTTTATTTTTTCGTATGGGGTAGAATCTCACTCCTCAACTGGGATGGTGCCACACATCTTAGGGCGCCCAATTAGTCTACATTCCAATGTCGCCTTCTTCAATGGGTTCTTTTAATATTCTTAATTTTGAGCTCCAGAGAGAAGTGAAAAATATAAAATTGTCAGCGGTATTCATGCAGTGACCTGCGCTTTCCACAACAAACAAGGATTAGAAGAATTTAGAAAACAGCTTCATTCTGCTTGTGAATTGAAACTTTAAACATTTTAACCGAAATTGCAAATAGTTACGCTACTCTGCAATTCCCAATGTTCGTCTGTACGTCACTTTACGAGAACGAATTTTGTTTTTTAAAGATAGATGTCTGAAATTTCTTGTGAAGATTCCTTTCAGATATTATATATTTCAAAGATGCCTTTCAATGAAGCCTGGCTGAAGACCCTTCAGGATATGGGATTCGCTGAAAATAGAACCAAAAGAGCTTTGAAAGCTACAGACAACAAGGTAATGTTGCATGTCTATCTGATTATTTTGTATATAGATTTGAGCAATAAATAAAACTGTTGTAATTTCTAGTTGTCCTTAGCTTTTTTTAAAGATACGAGTGGCTGGTTTTTTGCCATTTCAAACGGAAGTTAGCTTGTAAATACTTTCAGTTAAAAAACTTCATAGATCATAGAATTTAATAACAAAAGTTAGTGAACAATAACAAATCAAGTTTTTTCTTTATAGGGGGTCGAACCCGCGATGGAATGGTTGCTGGCAAACAGTGATAATCCCACCCTTGACGATCCGCTTTCAGAGAGTGATGAGGTAATAATACAGTGGCGCCGCCTAGCGGTACTTAAAATATTTTTTGACAATATTTCTCTGTGGAGGGTGGTGGTACTTTCAACCAAAATAGTTTTAGATCTATCCAGGACCTATGAGAAGCTATATTGGTTCTCCTTTTAGATCCTAGATCCTTCTGTACAACAGACAGACAGAGACCACAGAAAATAATTCAATTACCTTTAAAAAATAAATAGATCAATTTACAAGACTTTAATATTAATACTTGATTTTAAAATTACCTTTTTTAAAACTAATGTTGTTAGGAGATTCCTGTGACAATGACAGAAGGTGATGATGAGTCCGCGCCCCCTCTTGTATTAAAGAAACCACTCACAGAGGAAGAAAGAAAGGTAGATACAACGTTATCTTTGTGTAAATATTTTTAGCAGCTGGTGTGTTTTTTTGTCCTCAAAGATCAGGAATTGCAAATAGATCGTTTTGAAATTTTAAAAAGTTTATTATTACCCCAAATCCTCCTTAAAACAATTTCTTTGACAGAAAAAAGGTATGAGATTTTAAGCCTCCATCCTCTTTGGAGTGAAGCTTCTAGGGTTAATGTGCAAATCATCCAATATCCCACTAATAATTTTAATCTAGTTCAATATGTTTCTTTCTCTGTAATAAAATGTTTATATTAGGAAAGATTAGAAAAGATGGAAGAACTGAGAAAGAAGAAAAGAGCAGAACGCGAAGAAAGAGAGAGACAAGAGGTAAAACAGTCACTCTCAAATAAATAGATTTCATGTAGCAAAACATAGTTCATATGTAGCCACAAGTTAGAATTATATATTTCAATTGATTTTTATTGAAGAAATATTAAAGTATTATTTATAGGTTAACATTTTATGTCATCTCTTTTACAAATAAGCCTAATGGTAGGGTAGGTTTTGCCAAAATGGGTTAATAAGGGTTATTATTTTAGTAAGTTTATGCAAGCCCCCCGCAATAGTTAGGCTTCTTGTAAAGGTCCCCTTGCATGAGATTTGTGCTTGTATTCTAATGCAAGATTTCTGTTTAATACCCATTCTTTTGTTAAGGCTTTGGAAAGAGAAAGAAAGAGAATCGAGGATGGCAAAGGAATGACAGATATCAAACAGAAATTAGAAGAACAGGTCAGTTATTACCAGGGATTAACATAGAACTGTAAATTGCTCTGGTACCCAAGTTTTATAACTACGTCATATTAATAATGGTATTATCCTCTTAGAAATTTTTTTTTCAATATTGAAAATTTGAGTACCCCCCCCCCCCCCCCCCCCCCCCCCCCCGACAGCGAACTATGAACTCTGACCGCAGCGCTCGGCTCCCTAGCCTAAAACCTAACCTAACCTAAAATAGTTGTTACTCGGGGGGGGGGGGGGTGGGGGGTACAAAATTGAAAAAAATTGAAAAAAAAATTTCTAAGAGGATAACGCCTAATTATTCTTTGCTTGTAAATTCTGGGTACTTTAATTTCATTAGATATTTATTGGTTGGTTTCCACTAATGGTTTAAACCGGTAATTTTAATCTTCAGAAGGGGTAAATTTAATTATCCTATTTGGGGATGACTCTCAATTTATCGTCCATTTTTTTATTCCTTGAGATCCCTGGATATTACCATAATATTTTAGAAGAAAGCGTCGTCTAGCAAAACAGCTAAATCTTTAATATCAACCGGTCAGCTTTGATACTATATAAATGTTCTTTCAATTAATAATAAGTTAATCTTTTTTTATACAGGAAATAAAAAAGATGGCGGAGATAAAACGTCGTGAGAAGCAGGAAGAAAAAGAGGCAAAGGCGCGAGTACTCAGACAAATTGAAGAGGATAAAATTGCCAGAAGGAACGTTTGCATTCTAAATATCAAAATTCATACGAATAATATTACACGGGTACATGATTCAAATTCCAAAAAAAGTAATTTATTTATTAAGATTGATTTATGGAGTATATCTAGTAATGAGTGTATGAGTGAAACTTGGAATGGAGATAGACAGAAATCCAATGATATCATATGCAATTTATACTATTTTTGTGAGTATTAATAGTAAATGTGGAAATTGTTTATTTTTGCACATTAGTTGGAATAAGCTCAGCACCTTTCTCCTCAAACTAATGAAATATCATGCAAACATTTGTATTAGAGCAAAGTTTAACATGCCTGGTGCTCCAGCAGCAGCAGCCCCGGCTCCAGGTAATAGCTTCAAGTTTTCTTTTTTGAATAAATCTTCCTTTTAATCTTTTAATCGAATGATTGTTTATGTTTTCCCGTCATTTGTTTGTTGTATCTGATTCTGCAGGGCTGTATACAGTACAACAGATTATTTTTATTACCCAGCTGCAAAATATTTCATTTTCAAAATTGTAATAAATGTTTTCAGTACTCTTTATTTTTCCCCCTTCCCACATGTAATTTATTTCCCCCCCCCCCCTTAAGCAGGAGATCCCCTGCAGAATATACACCCCTGTGGCTATGTGTCAAAGAAGTAAGAAAGTGTCCTACTGCTACAATTTCATTAGGTATTGGGATATTATTGACAAAAATTTCGTTATATTTTTCATTTACATGGAAACATTTTATTTGCTTTAACTTTTCCCCTATGATGATACACAAAATTTCTCATGGCGTAGATTACAATTAGTGGTTGAAACGTTTGGACACTCAACCTAATGAACTAACCAATTAAAATTCCATAAATGTCCTAAAGTTGTTTAGCCAAGGATTAGTATTTACTAATATAAATTTAGGGACTAGTGTAATAAACAGCCCAATGTATCCTTCCTTTCTGATTAACTGGTCTTTAATTTTAGCAGCAGCCCAGCCTCCCTCTGCAGCCGCTACACCCAAGAAAGATTACACAGAAACTCGGATACAAATCAGACAAACTAACGGACAACCAATCGTTCAGGAAAATTTTATATTTGATTATTTATTCATAATTTTCAGTAATAGCACAAAGGTTTTAGTAATGTTTAGTAAATATACCTATATGCTTTATAGACTATCAGTATCCATAAAGATACCTAAAGCAAAGTTTACATCGTTCATAGGAGAACATGCACTTTATTAATTTACTTAAACGGACTGACTGAAAGACCTTGTTTTAGAGAAGCAATGAATATTATATCTACAAATTTTATCCCACCACCAAAGATTCTATCAATTAAATCTATTTCTAAATAAATGTAAATATAAAATATTGTTGCAGTCATTTGGAGTTAAAGAACAGCTGGCCGCTGTCAGACTTTACATTCAGATGAATAGAACCGATGGACAGGTAGATTTATCGATGGATAGATACAAGGATCTAAAGGGTAAAGACAATGGCCTATAAATTGATGTATTACTCAACTAAAGAACCAATTAGTCAAAATTTATTAAAAGTCCCCAAATTAGTTAAGACCTTGAGGAGAAATAGATTAGTAAATGAATAATATTTTACACTACACATAGGGGATATATTTCAATTTCATTGGTATACCTAGGACATTTAGACAGACTTTAATATGTATAGATACAATGTATATATGCTAATATGACTTAAGATAGAAAATAAGTGAAATGTTGGATAACTAATAATCTATTTAATGAAAGGAAAATTGTATTTTTTTTAATAGAAGATTGGACAGCGATAACTTTTCTAGGTATTACTTATGTTCTGAAACATATTTTTAATCCTAGGTTGGACCAGTAAAACTAATGACGAGCTTCCCTAAAAAGATTTTCAACGAAGAGGATTATGAGAATTCCCTGGAGAATCTTGGTCTAGTTCCCTCTGCTGTCCTCATGGTCACTAAATAATCTGGTTTACACACATTTCACCAAATTTAAAATAAGAATATTTTTGTGAATAATCCTCCAAAATCACATAAAAGATCTAAAAAAATTAAATAAAATCTTATGTTAATAACTCTTTAATGATTTATTAAATTTTTGTAGATTTAAATGTTATTTTGGAGGATATTTCACGAAAACAATTTTGCCTCACTAGCAAGTAGTGAGACAATTTTTTTAAAAGAATCCACCACAGTATGTAACTTTTAGAAATTTAACAAGAAGAAAATGTGTGTTTAATAAGAAAGTTGTGATATAATTGTTGTAATATTTTGATATTTATGAATTTTTATTCATTAAACAATCTACAATTTGATATTAAAATTAACGTCGGTTGGTTATTCATTCTGGATTTTGACTAAATTCCCAAAACGCTTAAGCAATTTATCCCCTTTTGATTGTTAATTAAAATTACTCAAATTTTTGTCTCGTCTTCGTTTGCCATTTTCATATGTTTTGTAAACTAATTTTGTTGTGATTCTTTTATTTATCGAGCTGATCTATTATATAGATTGATTTCTTTGTATAATCCTGCAGGGACGTCCAAGGGGCTTAGCCTCCCCCCTCCCCGCATAAGAATTTGGGTGGAGGATAAAAAAAGACTTGGATGTCCTTGTGATCCTGAGCCATTTTTATTTTTTTTTATTTTGTCTATATTTATTTTCTTTATTTATAGTACCTAATCAACAGGTACTTCAGTATTTTTACCATTTTTTGGGGGTAACCTAAAATGCTCAATCCATTTCAATTTTCAAACCCTTTTTAAGGGGAAAGAGGAGACAGATACAAATCGATTTTAATCATTGTATGATTGTGTTAAACTTTTAAACTTTTAACAACTTTTTACCTGTTTACCTCTCCGTTGTCTTTAATTTTATTGGGGTTTCTCGACTCGACTTAATCTAAGAACATTCAAAATCATGCTAAATAAAGTTTTTCTCAAAAAGTGGAATTATAAATATGAGTTATGGTGAGGATTTTGGTATTATATTTCACACAAACAAATCATACCTAATTAAAACGATTAAATTATCTGTATATACTTATAAATTTCTCTTTTCTAATTTTGGGATATTTTTTACAGTTACCGTATTTTCTAAATTGGTTTCAGGTGAAAATTGTTATTAAAGATGAAAAATGTTTGAAAATGTGACTTCTGAGATGATGGAAAATAATGATAGTACAAATATGAAAGCTGAAATACCATCGAGGATTCAAGATTTCTTTAGGAATTTAAAGCTTGGTCAATAAAACAAAATTGAAAAAATGTGTCGAAATAACATATGTAAAAATACATTTTAGACTTAATTTTATATTGATTTTTTAGCAAACTTTCATGGGAATAGTAGTCACCTAATATTTTCATTATTTAGTAGTTAGTACATATTTTTTTAGCTAGGCATCTCCTTAATAAATAGCTATTTCTAATAAATAGCCATAGATCTCAAGGTTTAAGACAATGAATAATAAATTTAAATGGATAAAAATTATTGGTTAAAAAGTTTGAATGAACACTGCTAATTTGTAGATTTACCTAAAGTACCTAGGTATCTAAAGATTTTAAACCAACTAATAAAAAAAGGTGATTTTAAAACTTTGTTTACCAGTATTCCCTACCTTCCTGCTATGATAAATTGTTATTTTAACTTAATGTTGACCTTAGCTTTATCGTAATGTTATAGTGTTGCTCGTAGTTGGTATCTTCAAGGATTACATACAGGTCTTGTGTTCATTCAATCCTTACATAAAAAAGTTTGCCTATGTAGTATAAGATCTCACTAACTGCCGAATCGATATGGCTACAGTTAACCTTCTCTTGGGACCTGCGAAGGGCTTTAACTATTTTTGGAAAGGGTTCCACCACCCTCCAAAGAAAAGATAGAATTCTAGTAAAGATTTTAATAATCTCTATTTTAAACTTATATCGTGAAATAAACATTAATGGTCTAGAAAAAGAAGGAAATTTCGAGTGCCTTATATTCGGGAGGGTATACTTAACGGAAAATCTTATATAGAAAAAGTGAGATATTTTATTTTTTTTTTTCGTGGATTTTTATATTTGAAATTGAATGAACATTTTATGATCAGATATAAATATACGATGCGTAGCTGATGAAAATAATTGTCAACCTCCTCTGGTTTTCAAATGTCACAAGATCATAGTTAGGTAGGTACATCTCTTTAGAAAGAACAGAAACTTGAAAAGTGTTATAATTAAAGACGTTAAAAATGAAACTAATCATAGTTTGATTCACTTCTACACGAGATAAAACTGATTTTAAATGATTTTTAAAATCGAATAATATCTTTATGTCTTAGATTAGTGTAATTTTAATAAGAAAAGGTTCAAAAAACATTCGGAGTTTAAGATAGAAAAAAGTCTTAAACCTTAATATTATTAGTAAATACATATTTTGTTAACATTTAGCTAAACATAAACATGAATAGTATCAAATTACTTTATTATTATTTTTAAATTTTTACTTTGCTTTGCGATCACTACACAGGGACACAGGTTCAGTATACAGCAATACAAGTCGATTTGCATTATATTATGTTTTGTATACTTTATTTTAATCAAATTTCTTTAATATTAATTTTACAGAATCTTATTTTTATGCTTATTTTCGTTAGTTACAACCAAATAAACAAATATTACAAATATAAATTCATTGAATTTCTAAATATTTGTACCCTTCCCAGGCTTTTGTTTGGTTAAATAAACTTTTTAATTTAGTTTTGACACGTTACTATAAAGAAAAACATTTATAGTATAGATTTAGAATTAGATATGATTATAAATACTTACCTAAATAAAGATTAATTTAAAACTTACTTTATTTTATGACTTTTGTTTTATTTTTCGTGGAAAATTGCCCATAATACACGATTCGATACATGATTCTTCAGTGTGGGTCAGAACCAGTTTAAATCAAATGGATATAAATATATTAATCGGTTTTTAGGCCATAATAGAAAATTCATGCTTTATTCATAACTAACTTATTTGTTTAAATGCCAATTTTATCTTCTGTTTTATAGGGAGCTTTTAGAACGTGAGCTTAGAATCTGTCTTGCTGAGTTAGAAACAACTAATGATGATATTCAAGAGCTTATTCTTCCAGATGTGTATCAACAACAATTTCAAAATAGTCTTAGGTATTAGTTTTATTGTGTTAGTAGCGTAGCTACTCTTTAATTCGAAATGTCTGTTTTTAGGAAAACGTAAATGTTTATGCTGCTAGTTAAGATAGACGACTGAATTTTTGTACAAAGATTTCCCATACTAATGAGCATCTATTATACAACTTACTTGGTCCGTTGGTCTGTCGGTTATGCAGGTCATGGTCAAGGTTGGTTCTTTATATATACAAAGTTTTCGTGATTTTCGACATATCATCATCATGTTCTCTCTTTTTTATGACCACTGAATATCTGTTTTATAACTGATTTTGTTTGTTTTGCCATCCATGACTTTTCGTGCTTTGATACTTATGGATTTTGTCTCCAGTATGGCTAGGAAATCGATTAATATCCGTTGGATATGAATCGTTTCTAAGACCTACTGAAAAATCATGTCTAGCACGGTTTTATAAACTATTTTCTACGGATAATAAACTCAAATCATTAATTTAATACCTACCAGTTTAAATCTATAATTTTTTTTCAATATTCGCGGAAAGTTGTCTATAATACGATACAATAAATTTCTTGTTTTAGCCAGTTGTATGGAATTGAAGAAGATGAAAATAAAACAAGACAATCAAGAAGAATCAAAGAAATTTCTCAAGTTAATATCAAACAAAATCCGTCCAGTTGTAAGGTTGGTACATAAGGTTCTTTTGACACTTTATTTTTACATGGGTAAAGTATTATAAAACATAATTATAATAAAAATACCTTCAGAAAATAAGTATTAAGTACCTACCAATGCTCAAACATACTTAATAGAAGAAAATTAGGTTTAGATTTACAAAAATAATAAAAATATCTTGTTAGGTGAAACTTGAAAATGACACGAAGAGTCAATCAGCCGAATTGTCCATGCCATCTGCAGAAAACCTGCACTCCCAGGGGTTTCAAGCTGGCTACTTAGCTGGCATTAAGCAGGTAAATTCATTGGAAGGGATGGTGATTTCACTTATGCCATATGTATGTACCATTGATTCCTTTTAACCCCCCTATTATTTTACTTTATAGGCACAGCACCGTTTTTCCATGGAAGTTTCATTTTAGCCTAGAAAGGTCTTTGTGAGGTAATGGGGTATGAATCGATGCATTCTGTCATTATTCTTTAAAAAGGTGTGGGATTATGTCTTTAAGTACTGATTTATACACAAAAGGAATATTTTTGTTTATCATTATTGTGTGATCATTGATATGTCGTCCATCAACCTATTTCTTAATATTTCCAGGATCAGAATTAACTTTTATGTCATAAAATGAAATAATAATCTTTTGAAGGCAGCAAAAAATCGAGTCAAGGATGAAGTAAAGAGGTGTCCAGTTTGTGAGAAAGGATTCAAGAAAGCTTATGGTTTATCAAGGCATATGCTACAACATACAGGTTGGTATCCTTGATTGAGACATAAAACCGTACCTGTTAGGAATCTAATCATAACACCTATAACCATATTAATCAGTCATTATTTATCTGGAATTATAACAGAAATATTTAAAAGCAATTAACCTTTTAAACCCTAATTACTTCACAAGATATAATCTGCAATATGAAAAGGACATCTAAGCTTAGTTTAATAAATTAATGCAGTAATGATAACACATCATAACAAAGGAATGAATATTTATTAAACAAGCATAATAATCAATTAATAAAACAGCACATAAATATTTTCATAACACCAGGAAACAATCCTGAAATAAACAAAACATAATTAATAAAACACAAATAGATATTTTATCATTTATATATATCTCCCTCTCCACTATTTCTTCTCCTTGGTTTTCTTCTCCTCCTTCCTCTTCTCCTCGTCCTTCTTGCGCTCGCTATTTACCCACATTTCCCAGACGTGAAGCTGAGCTTCAAGCACCGTATACCTGTCCTTCTCTCGGGCCAACTTCTCCCGGTACTCCTTGTTGTCCTTCGACAGGTCCTCTACCTCCCACTCGAGGTCCGAAATGTCTTTCAACAAGCCATCCCTTTCAACACGCCATTCTTCAAGGTCTTTGTAGCTCTCCTCGTCCAATTTCCTCAACCTTTTCGACGACGCCCGGGACTCATGCTTATAGCGCGCACGCTCAGCCTCAGCAACCTTGAGCTTCTCACCTTGACGACGATTGTGGGCCTCACTGTCATCTAGGCTCTCCTTCAACGCCTTCAAGTCCGCCCTCAACTCCATGTTTTCGCGGAATACACGCTTAAACGTGTCGGAGTCGATTGAGATGACCGATATGGGGGCCAAATAAGTCACCACATTCTTCGCACGTCCGCCATTAACGGCAGCAGCCGCCTTCTCCTTCTCCCCCACCACGGCAACACCATCATCAGGGCCCGCCTTCTGCCTCTTGTTAACCTTGCCCCGTGGCTTACCTCCCTTCCTCTTGGACGTCAGACGCTTGTCCATGTTGTAACCAAGGCCGTTTAAAAGTTCCCAGGTACACTCATTCTCAATGTAAGCCCAGGTGTTCCATAATGGGAGAGGCACAACAGGCTCTGATAGCTGGCAGGGTGGTTCCGCCGACTTGAAACTTCCGTGGTAACGCAACAAACGGGCCGCGTACCTGTACTTGCCATTCTTGGTGAGTTCTGAACCCAGGCCATCGTTGGACACAAACTCAGTGTATACTGAAGGACACACAACCCAGGCCCCGTTCTGCCTGCTGAGAAAAGATTTGTGAAGTAGGAGTATCGGCGCCGCCATCTCCACAGCCTTCTGCCAGATGAACTTGTTGATCTTGGTGACATCCTCCCACAACGGGAATGCCGACGGCACGTATCTCATGGTTGGGATAGATATCAGGTGCCTGCTCCCGCGAACTGCCTCAAGCAGACCATCCATCGCATTGATCAACTCCTGCACCGGAACCACGCCTACAAAGGCTTGAAATGCTGGCAATGTGATTCTTTGTGGAAGTTTACGCTCCAGCAGCGCCAAAACTTCTTCCACAAAGAGCTCTATGTCCTGGTGCTCCAGCACACGCCAGTCAACCTCCTCGGGACAGATGAGGTTCTTCTCCAACTCACTGAACAGCACGTGCTCGGACTCGGACTCCAGCTGCACGACGATGTTGGTTGCCACATGGGACTTGGCATTTCCACTCTTGGCACTCATACTAAACAAGAAAAAGTAGCTTTAACTAAATGCATAGATTAAATAGCATAGTTAAAAACACTTAAACCAAAAACTAGGTAGTTTAAACATACTTTCAAGAAAAACACAATCTTAATTATTAAATAAGATCATGGCTTTACGTTCCTATCATATAACTTAATATAGTTTAGAACATAAGAAATACATATATTAAAGGGAGAAAACAAACATTGTCATGTTAAAGACTACGTTGTTTTCATTTTTAAAACAAATTAAAATTCGCTGTAATATTACTACCAAAAGAAAATATGTGAAGTATTTTATCGGGTAGTTAGGTTATTAAAAACAGAATAAAAACATACTAAAATGTTAATAAAATTGATAAAATCAATTACATATTTTTGATTAAACGTAATAAAGGGTGAATCGACTTAACGAAATCACGCTAAATAGATAAAAACACAATTTATCACGTAAATAAACCAAAAATATAAAATAGTTGTGAATATTTTTAAGAAAACATCCAAACATAATTACTAAGTTTTTAAATGAGAGTTTTATTTTAGAAAAGCGGCATTATCGTTGAAAAAATAGGAAAATCAATTTTTACACAACTAATAGAAATTAAATTCTATATTACTAAGATAGAAATGTTTTACCTTCAAATGAAAGCACTAAAGCGATGTCTGAATTTGTAGGCAAATGAAACGTTAATGATTTTATTGTGTAAAAAAAGTTAAAAAGTAAATTTTACCTATTTTATACGCATTTTTCTCACGAAAAAGTAGAATTAAATAATTTCCGCTTTAAATAAAACACGTCATTGATCGCCATATTTGTTATTGACTCTCATTCAGTTATGCCGCACCAAACTTGACAAAATCATGGTTACCAGGTATAAATTCGCTACTCAATGCTTATTTTTGATTTGTTGATGAAAGTTGTCACCTAATACTCGTTGAGTTTATATTAAATTGGGAATAGTCAGCGGTGGATACAACTAACCATTTTCAAGGACATTAGACAATTATGTGTGTACTCAATAAAGAAAGAAATGCATATTTTTGCATAATGTATTATCATTTTTAGCAAAAATAGAAAAAGTTTTAATTTAATAAATACTTTAGACATATATTATTGATATTTATTTACAAATTAATGTATGTACAATCACAATCTACAGTTAGAACAATTAAGCCCTAACCACATCCAAAATGTCTTTTGGAATTCTCCCTTCTTGCATAATCTTGGTGAGAGACTCAGCATTTGCTCCCACCTTTGTTAAGGGATCGGCCAGCTGAAACTCTCCTCTAGCCCAGATCAGCTGTTCCAAATCTTTGTCTTTAAGCATCTGCTTTACCACACCAATCTCCCTGCGCAGTTTCCTTTCACTGACATCTGTTGTAGAATGCACACTCTCATAGGTGTCTTTGTTGTCGATAACAGCACGAACAGGAATGTTACCGTCATCACCTAGTAACTGCTGCAGAGTCCACTTAAATGCTACAGCTGCATCCAAACCTCTGGTAAGAGCAATGGCCTCTGCTGCAAGCGTTGAGGTCACTACTCGATCAATCTTGTTTGACCTCCAATCTATTAGTGCACATCTGCCATCTTCTGGTCTGACCAACAGCAGAATGTATCCTTGTGTGCTATCTGTGCCTCCATTCAAATTACCATAGGATGCGTCTGTAAATAGCCAAATTTCAGACTTTGCTAAATCACCAAGGTTGGAAAACCTGAGCAAAGCTTTGTTGTCTTTCAGATTCTGTAAGGACTTCTTTGCAAACTTCAGATCAGCAATGGTTCCCCCTTTAAAATGAGTGGAACATGAAATCATGTTAAATGACAGGTCTGGTCTTGTGGATCTTACAGTCCAGTTCAACTGGCCAGTCATTTTTCGCAGGGTAGAAAGTTCTTCATGTGACATTTCATCTTTTGACTGTCTTAGCCTTACTGTGTCAATTTCAGGAATTGTAATATTCTCAACATAGTCTGTCTGATCAAGAGAAACTCCATTCTTATCTTGATTAAGCTGAAATCCAGTATACATGAAACTTCCACGTTCTGACTTGCCAACTTTGAAAGTATCCAGTATCTGTGGGAGTATCTTAGAGTGAAAATATTCTCCACCAGCGTTCAAGAAATCATCCACATGTAAACCAACTAATGCTTCCAGCACGCCATTTACTTTCAGGTAGAATAATCCTGAATCGTAAGTGCACTTCTCAAATCCTAATTTCTCTAGAACATTTTCCACTCTTGTATACCATTGACGACTGGCATCTCTAAGACCATACAAACACTTGTTCAATAACCACAGGCTATTTAAAGCATTGGCTTCCTTTGGGGGTTTAACATACACCTTTCTCTTCAATGTTGTTCCTTGAAGAAAAGCACTTTTTATGTCAACTGTTTCAATTGCCCATCCTTTAGCTGAAGCTATGGTCAAAAGAGTTCTAAGTGAGTATTTCTGCAATGTAGGGGATTCCTTTGGGTGTTCGTCTTCTTCTTGAAAACCCCTTGCAGTAAGTCTTGCTTTGACTTCACTTCCTTTCTGAGTAAGTACCCATGTGGTAGTTATGAAGGGTTGGCCAGCATCTTCTACCACATTATACGTGTCGAAGTCTTTTAGCTTTTGAAGTTCAAGCTCCTTAGCTGCAATACACTCAGGTGTGTTCCTCTTTTCTTTGGGCAACATCACTGCCAAAATTTCTTCATGGATCCAGGTTGCTAACGCCTGATCATCATCAAGCACTATCAAGTTTTGCTCATCCCTGATGGTAATGACTTTACCATTGTCAAGCCTTATGTCAACTCCTGTGTTGTTGCCTAGGGTCCATGTAGCCATTGTATCTTCACTGTCTATTTGCTCTTTCCTTACTTCTTGCTGAGCAAAGTCTGCGGAAAACTGTTTTCCACTATCTAATTTCACATTATACCAATGTTTGTACTTGCCAACCTTCTTTCCAGCTTGTCCTAGGACTACTCCTCTCTCCCATTTTCCATTATCCTTGAACTCTATGCGCTGATTTTTCGCATACTTTTCAGGACTCATGACATTCTCAGCTGACACATTCTTGTCAGTATTTGCTTCTGGTATGTCTTCAGTCGTATCATCATTAACACCATCATCTTCTTGTTGATGCATGTCAATCTGATCTGGATTCCCTAGCTCCACTTCTTCTTGGGCTTCCTGAAATTCTTCTTCATCTTCTGTATCTATTTCCATCTTTACTGGTTTCCGTGATTCACTCTTGCTTGGACTATCACTGTTGACGGGTTTCCCTTTCTTTAAGTCATCAAGCTGCGCTTCTTCTTCTCTTAGCCTCTCTGACAAGGTTTGACCTGCAGGCCATATCCTGTTAGCACTGACCCTAACATAGCCTGAGCTTGTGCGTATGCCAATCACTTTGCTATCCTGAAAAATCACCTTTGCAGGACCCAGCCACTTATCATCTTTCTCTCTCTTGTAGTATACAAGCTCTCCAGGGCTGTAGTCTCGGTTCACCGCTCTCATCTTTCTGTTCAACGCTAACTTGAGCTTCTCACACTTCTCAGCCTTCGCAAACGCCTCTCTTGTACTGTATATTGTCTCCATGTTCTTTTTCAACTGGATACTTCTTGGCTCGATCTGAGAAGCCGGGATGGGATCCGTCATGATATTTGGTAGTCTTGGTGCTCTGCCAAAGGTAAGTTCAAATGACGAGTATCCATATACATTCGTCAATGAATTCTTCACCGCACATGACCAAGCCACTGCTTGTTCCAAAGACATTGTTGGGTGATCTCTCTTTATACATGTAGTCACACAATCATTCAGATAATGGCCTTTCTCACAGTGGCCATTTTGCCACGGCGCATAAGCTGCCGTGGTGGCATGGTAGATATTGAGAACCCCACATGTTTCTTTCATAGCTTCATTAATGAACTCTCCACCATTATCAGTCAAGATGATATCCGGAGCAGTAAAGTATCTGATCCATTCATTGAACAATTTTGCAACTATTGTCTCAGGTTTCTTGTCTGTTATTACTGTACCCACTGTGTATCTAGTAAACATGTCAACAAAGTAGAGAATATAATGTTTGTCATCCCATTTCTTAAGATCCATAGTTAGGATATGATTGAAATCTTTGGCCATGGGCAATGAAACTGCTGGCTTGTCAGGATTACGACAACGCAAAATGCAGCCTTCGCAGCCATCTATGATTTGATCAATCATCTTGTTAAACTTGGGATCCCATTGATCTGCTGACTTGATCAATTCTATGAAAACTCGTTTAGGCCTGTGCCCAAATTGACGATGGAGCTTGTGTAGTAGCTTCATCTGGTTCTCTTCACTCTCTTCCATATTTACCGCACAGATCTCTTGCATGAGCTTGTTGTCATGTCTTTCATTGTCACCAAACAAGTTGAGAATAAAGTGTCCAGCACTGGTGGTATCAACTCTTATCAATTTGCCATTAATTGAAGCTGTGTCATCTGCCATGTTAAGTGTTATGCCTAGTTGTTTCATATGTGCTTTGGACATTAGTAGTGGAATATCCGATTCTATTATATCCACCTCAATTGAATGTTGTTTAC
The DNA here is from genome assembly GCF_053477335.1 of Acartia tonsa. Taxonomy (NCBI): domain Eukaryota; kingdom Metazoa; phylum Arthropoda; class Copepoda; order Calanoida; family Acartiidae; genus Acartia; species Acartia tonsa. The sequence continues at coordinate 38,498,858 of NC_137266.1, forward strand.
CTGCCACTATAATTGGGATTGTATAGGCCTCTTTGGTTGGAAGCACGCCTTGATTGCCAAACTGGAATGTTTTCTTACTCTTGTATGGTCCTTGAACCAAACTTTTCAGCTCACTGGGAACAGATGACAGGAAAATGTCCATCCATTTTTGTCCAGCCACACTTGAAGTACAGCAAGAATCCAAAGCAGCACAGTTTATTGACTCCGCTGTGAACTTACTAAGCTCTTCCTTGTTCGTTGTGAAGAAAACTTTTTCAACTTGGTCCTCCTCTTTACTTTCTTTCTCTTGTTCTTCTTCTTGTGCGCTTGCAACTCTCTCAAATTGGGACATCAAAGCTTCTTCTTCGTCGGAGTTTTGTGTTTGCACTACAAAGACTTTTCCCCTTTTACGGTTAGAGTTGCCTGTATTGTTGTTATTACTATTCTTATTATATGGGCATTCTCTATTGAAATGTCTAAATGAGCCGCAGGTTTTACAATTATAGGCTTTTCCCGTTATGGGATCGATCGGATTCATAGGGTTGGCATCCCTGTTTGCTCCCTTATTTGGAACAGAACGAACGCCATTCGAAGAATAAGACGACGACTTCCTATTATTATTATTATTATAATTGTTTGTATAACTCTTTTTAAATGAGTTATTTTTCTGCCAATTCGCATACGCTTCCTGATGCTCGGCAACAAAGGCTTCGGCGCTAGTTATATTTGCGTCAGAAGAGACAATATTGCCTAACGAATCCGATAGCATATCTTTTAATTTGCGTTTGACAGCGACGTACGTCTTTCCTCCCTCTTTTTCCAAATCGATTACGCCTTTCACTAGTTCCGCTTGTGTGTTATTAAGCTTCGCCCCTAACATTACTATAAAGGAGCTACAAGTGTCCGTGAATGTAATACCTAGTTACTTACATTTATTGTAGTGTCTCTCATGCTCTTTAAGATATTCTAAAATGCTTTGATCTGCCGTCCTTCTATAATTCCATATCTTTTCAAAAGCTTCCAATTCAGTAATTCTAGCCTCTTTTCCTATATGCGTGTCTAGAAAGGCGAGTACTTTGTCTACCCCTTGAGCATCATTTACAAGCTGCTCGGCTGGGTGTACGTTAAAGAAATCTTTCTGTATGTAGTCGCCGAACTCTATAGACTTGTTAGGTAACGCATATGCCAACATAGCTCCCATTCGCTCCTTTTTATAATCGCATATCCCAGCCCATAAAAGCACATTGTTCTTGAAATCTTCGTAAGAATCGAACTTGTTTAAATCTGGAGCATCAGCTCCAATCTTACAGGTAGAATTATCATTCATGATGTCAACTTATTAGGGTTACTGACACCTTAAACGGCTAGATTAATTGCTTATACAATTCTTACCATATCACCACTCATTACAGTGGTTAGCGCTACTTATTGATGCACCACCTTTTTAAATGTGGCTATTAATATTACTCTATCAAATGTTTTGGTTACACCTTTTGATTTTTATTATTATTATTCAATAAAATAATCAACACGAGGTTATAGATTTTTATTAATTACGAGAAAAATTGTCTGGAACAAACTTCTTCACAGGTCTTCTCTGGCCGCGCTCCTAATGCACATTCTTCATGAACATTTTTGACACCTTCTTAGGTTTGATAAGAATCTCTGTTAATAAGCACTATTATATTAAAAAATAGTTCAGATATATGATAACTGATCAAACTTTTTTTTTTTTTTTTTAAGGTTCAGGTTTGATTTTCTATCTCATCACAGAGTGCCGTAGATCTTTTAAATACTAAAATTCCCCGTTTTTAAGGTGGGTGAATTTTTGAATTTTTGTAAGCTCTGCTACTACTGATTGAGACATAAAACCGTACCTGTTAGGAATCTAATCATAACACCTATAACCATATTAATCAGTCATTATTTATCTGGAATTATAACAGAAATATTTAAAAGCAATTAACCTTTTAAACCCTAATTACTTCACAAGATATAATCTGCAATATGAAAAGGACATCTAAGCTTAGTTTAATAAATTAATGCAGTAATGATAACACATCATAACAAAGGAATGAATATTTATTAAACAAGCATAATAATCAATTAATAAAACAGCACATAAATATTTTCATAACACCAGGAAACAATCCTGAAATAAACAAAACATAATTAATAAAACACAAATAGATATTTTATCAATCCTTGCTACAATAAATCAGGATTAAAAAAACATTTTTTTATATTGAAACTGATTTTATAACTGGAACTGCCATGAATGATGGATTAAAAGTCACACTTCTGACTTCTCCTGTTAGTCCTGCCTTTTTAAAAAGGGAGGGGGCGGTTGTGACACTTTTTGAAACCAAAACTACAGGAATTCAACTTACAGAAGAGTCACAGCACTGAAATATGAAATCACAGTCGCGTTAAAAAGGTTCAATGTGGAACTGTGAAGAAAAGTTGGTGAAACCGTCGCCTAACGCCGTTTCCCGCCAAAAAAAATATAGCTATACTGGCGGTTCCGCCACCGTTTCTTCACAGTTCCACAATGTACCTCTTTAAAGCAACTGTCATACCAAATTTCAGCTGAATGGTTCTGTAACATTGGGACAAAAAATGGCTCTAAAGGGTAAGGTTGACGGGTCTAGCTTGGAAGTGCCTTTTAATTGGAAGGACTGATCGAGAGAGTGCTGTAACTCATTTTTTCAGTTTGGTTTCTTTGACTTTTAGTTTTGGTTTCAAAAGGTGCCACAACCGCCTCCCACCCTTTTAATAATATAATGTTTAAATTGACAATATTGATATTATTTTGATTAGTTTATGTTATCCTCTTTTAAGGAGAAAAACCATTTCAATGTCAAGTATGTTCAAAATCATTTGGAAGGAAAGACAAACTGAGAAAACATTTCCGAATGATTCATCCTGGACAGGTGAGATATTATTGTTTATTTTGTAGGAAAAAAGATACCAACAAAATAATTCAAACATTGCATTTTGTATTGGTAATAACTCGCCAGAGGCCACTAGGTGTACTTGAGGAGATGCGGGATTGGTCGATCCTCTAATTTTATTTTTGAAAGAAATTTTTTTTTTTTGGGGGGGGGGAAATTTAGTTCTAGGGGTAATATCTCTTGAAGAGGGGGAAGTAGCCTCCAACAAAATAGTTATAAACCCTCCCTGGGGACATAAGAAAGTTAATAAGATAACAGACAGACAGACAAAATGATAAAATGATTAGGTTTATATTCTGTTAGTTTTTTATGAGGACAAAAACTGTTTATTTTGTGGATTTACAGTTTATAATTTAAACATATTTATAGTGAACTTTTTATTTTAGAATTTTTATGATGATTTCTCTACAAAACAATTACAGGTATGAAAAGTTTGCCTAAAAAAACTATTTAATTGTAAAGAGATGTTTCAACAAAGAAAATAATTAAAAATCAGCTAATTAGAAGACAGGGAGGAAGGGGAAATTTTGCTGTGTTTTACACTAGTCCTCAAAGTCTTATAATGTTTTCTTAATCATTGGCTTAACAACTGTGGGGACTTTGTGGGGACTTTAATTGAATGATGTATCCAAACGTTTTAACCACAAATTGTAATCTACAGAAGGGGTAATCATTGGGGATGTACATTAATTTATTGGGAATTGTCTTATCCCTTTAGATCCATGTACAGGAGACCTTTCAAACTTTAGAATTAAGTTTAAGAATATAACATTATTAAAAGTAGAAAAAAGATTGAATAACTAATAGGTAGTTAAGTACTACTAGTTGTTATTCAAGACAAAAAATGTGCAATGAGCTTTTTTCCATCATTTTATATGAAATAGAATTATAATTATACTTTAAAGGACAAAGAACAAGATTTGGATGAATATTATGAAATTGAGAACAATGTAGCTTCAGGTACATTGGAATTTTAATATTTATACTCAATTAAAAACAAGGAATTCTGTGGAATAATAATGGCCAAACTTAAGAATAATAAATATTAATAATATATTTGAAATTATTTTATAGTAGAACAACGTTTTTTACTTCAATTTTATTTATCTTTAACTTAAAGTTTCATGCTTTCGCAATCTTCAGAAAGATACTCTTATATTTGAAATTATATGTTCTTGACCATCCAGAAAATATTTATCAGTATTCATTACTGTTTAATGCATTTAACAGTTAAAAAAACTAACACTGTTAAAATGCATAGGTAATAAATCTAAATATTAGGTGTATTATAACTTTATTGTATTGCATTTTGTATCATAATAAATGTTTCTTAGTGTTCTTTCTATTGTATTTTAACAAAAAACATCCACTGTATTTCTGCCAGTTGTAGAAACGGCAGCGTCCCTATTGTAATTTACGAGATTTCTACAATGCCAATGCTCACCCCTCCTTAGCCCTACATTAGATGTATTTCTTTAGATGAGAGCTTTTCTAATGAACCTGGAAAACATTTCCTGGTTACATCTTTGGAGGTTGATAATCAAATACTGGATCAGGTACAATTATTAATAGTATTTCTTATGTGCTTTTTTGTTGACATTGTGGGGTTGAAAAAGTGTCGAAAATGACGGCTTGCATTGGGATCAGCTGAAGAAATTGGTAAAAATATATCAACAATCAAATTAAATAGAAGGGTTAATTATGATTATCATCATTAGGGACGTACTACACAGGGTGTGAGGAACATTGGACAGTAAATTACATTAGTACCTAAAGTTCTATAAACATGTTAAAAACTATGCAGTCCAAACTTTTCAACCATCAATTTTGATCCACAGAAGGATTTATTTTGTTAATCATCATTTCATTGGACATTGTCTTATCTATGATATTTTCACTCATTAGGTAAAGGGTGAAGAAGAAAAGGCAATTATTGAAGATGATAAAGAAATGATTGAGGTTAAAACAGAAGTTGAAGAAGAATTTGATATCGAGGTATTCATATATTATAAGTAACAGAATACAATTATTGCAATTAAAACTTACCAAAGTATGAATTAACAAAATAGATGTAAGTGTGTATCTTATCGTCACCAGTAAGATTCTTAAAACGACTGATCGATGTGTCTGTGTATTGTGTAGCCACGATTTCTAAGTATTTGGACATAAATTAGTATTAAGTAGTAATGGAGTTGGATTGACCACTTTTGTATATCCATTATGACTAGATTAAGCTTTACGTTCAAAAACATTATTACTTGACACTCTGTCTGGGAGGATGGTGGAACCCTTCCCATATAACCTTTATATAAACCTTTGTAAAGGAGAGCTATATCGGTTTAGCGGTTAGCGAGGCCCTTCGGTACAGAAAGACACACACACGAAGATCGTGTTATTTTTATATAAGAATTTATCACGTTTTCATTATAGGACCTAAATGAAGTAATGAGCAAAGTAGCGGCTGAATCAGCTGAACAGGCGGCTGCCGCTAAATTTACACTACCTAAACCAAAGAAGGAAAAGCAAGAATTTGAACACAATGTAAGTTTATATTTGAATTGAAGATTGTTTAGTATTTTCAAAATTACTTTTTTTGGCTATTTTTTTTTCTCTTTATCTTTATCTTTGTGTGTTGAGCGCAGAGAGAGAGGGGACAATGGGCTATTTAATGCACTAGTCCCTTAAGTTTTATAATAACGTTTTATCATTCGTTGGATTAACAACTTCGGGGACTTTAAAGAATCTTGATTGGTTGGTTCATTAATTTTACTGTTCAAACGTTTCAATCACTAGTTTTAATCTAAAGAAGGTGTAATTTTGTGTTTCATCATTGGGGATGTACATCAATTTATTGGCCATTGTCTTATCCATTTAGATCCCTGGTTGAACGAGTAGGTATTGTAACTTTATTAATTTTTTAGGATGAAGCCAGCAATGATAACAGGCAAAAGTCTTGTCATTATTGTAATAAAGAATTTAACAGGCAGGATCATTTGAATAGACACATTTTGTTACATACAGGTAAACATATTCTAAGCAATAATTTTTTTTGTGACAAATTCCATTTCCTTCCCTGAAATATTTAAAGTTTTGTCGTCATTATAAAAATCTTTTCATCTAAAAAGGGACTATGTACTAACGAGAACAAGTGGTTGTAATAATGTAAACTGTTTCATTAATGTACTTTAGAATTTTACAGCATTTGATGATGATTGATTGTGTTTTTTCACAACTCTGATTGTTCCAATCAGTAATTTTGTTTTTGTTAATTAACACTTACTTCTAATTTACAAACATTACCTAAACAATACACTTAATCTAGAAGTTTTATGAAATCTTGAACCTATTTTAGTTTGTATCCTTTCTAAAGTAAATTAACTTGATATTTCTTTAGGGGAGAAGCCACACGCGTGTACCTTTTGTCCATCTTCCTTTACAAGAAAGGATAAACTTAAGCTTCACTACAGAAGATCTCATGGAGACCAGGCACCATTACTTGAATATTTACTAAAATCTTTGATGTTTTTATTGTGTTTACCAACAGATATAAATTATAGATCATATACAGACAACTACCTCCCTTCCTTTTTCAATGACCTTTTTCGTCTGCTTCTAAATTATTTTCTGCTACTTGTCTGCGTCAATATAAGCGACACCACTAGTTGATTTTAATGACCACATATAAAGGTTGCAATGCTCAAGGTTGATGCGATGGGGAGATTCAGTTATATAACCCTTTCTCCCCACAAGGACTCTGACAGGAAATTGACAACTTATTCATACGTACTGTACTAAATCAATCATTACTTGGACTAATTTAACCGAATTAGGTTTTTTTTTAGGTTTTTGATAATTCATACAACCCCAGGGTTGTCGAATTGGGCACTTATTTTGATATTGGGCGGCCTAATTGCCCAAAAGGGTTTTAGGCGGGTTTTGGGCGCCCAAAAGTGGTTTTGGGCACCCTTTTTGGGCAAATGTCGTAAAAAGCATATAAAATGGATATAAAATAGCGTAAAACCATACCTAGACTTATTATTAGAAATAAAATAGCCTAAAACCTTCTCAGGACCTATAAAGGCTGCACTGGAAAGGAGAACCATATCGGTTCAGCAGTTAGCGAAATCCTTCTCTAGATACAAAAAAGCTTACTAATTTATATAGTTAACTAGCGGCTACGGCTTTAGAGGCCTCTAGGGGCATTGAGGAGGGGAGAGTTAAATTTGATAATCCAATTATTATATTAGATTTAAAAAGAAAAAGTAAAAAAAAATTGGGGGGGTAATAATTTTTTTTTTTGGGGGGGGGGTGAGTTTCCAACCCCCCGCATTTTTATGTTTAGTTTTAAAAAATTTTTTAAAAAATATTTTGGGGGGGAGTGTAATTTTTTTCTAGGGGCAATTTCTCTTAGGGTGGTGGTACCCTCCCTCAAAATAGTTATAAACCTTCCCAGAACCTATGAGAAGCTACCCTGTTTAGGAGAACCCGATCGGTTCAGCGGTTAGCGAGATCCTTCGGTACAAACACACAGACACACAAACAAACAGACACACATCATGTTACTTTAGTATAAGGATATCACCCAAAAAATAGGCCCGCCCCCCTCTTTTTTAACCCCCTCCCCTTTTTCTCTCCCCCTAAAAGGGGGGTGCCCAAAACTGCCCAAAGGGACCTTATATTGGGTGGCCCAAAACCGCCCGCCTAAAACTGCCCGCCCAAAAGCGCCCGCCCAATATGACAACCCTGTACAACCCCCTTAAGTAATTCATTACAATAAAATACAATTTTAAAATTTATTTACTGTGTAAATATGCATAAATATGACGTTTTTACTGACAATTATGTTGATTTTTACTCAAAGCATATTTATTGTAGACAATAAAATGATTATAACTTTCGTTCTATTTAAGATAAATTGATGAAATAAAAAGTACATTCAATTTTATTAAGCTGAAAAGTCACTTATTGATTTTAAGAAATAATATACCCCTTTGAGTGGGGGAGGGGGGGGGGGGGCGTTGAGTATCGAAATAAGAAACTAATGTAAATTTCTTTTCTACGGTGGGTTTTAATGATTCATATAGCAGCCAAACTGTTTTAGGCAATACCCATTTGTCTGTCTGTCCCTCTGTCTGTCTGTCCTTTTGTCTGTCTGTCCCACCACTTGTCTGTCTATCTGTCTAACTGCCTCTCTTTTGGATTTCAATGAATCATCTAGCATAGCCTAATTGTAATTTGTTAATGCCTCAAAGACTGTCTGTTACTATTTACCTGTCCCTCTGTCTGTCTGTCTGTCCGTCTGTCTGTCTGATCATTCACAGGTTCTCTATTGGATTTTATCTAATTAATTGTCTATTTTAGTAAAACTTTGATAATTCTTCTTGCCCGTCTGTCTGTCTATCTGCTGAGTTTCTACCCTTGGTCTAACAGACTTATTCACTTAAGGGGGGGTTTTTTAATGCAACCATCTCGTAATCAGTGAGCAAATGGCAATTAGAATTCGAATTTCCATTTATAATTTTGCATGAGTAATCCTTGGTAGGTCTATTTTCCCTAAATCGAACAAAAAGTTAGAAAAGTAACAGCTAACGGCTGGCGGCTCAGCTGTTTCGCCATTTTTTTGATATCTATATTGTAAATTAGTCACGAAACCTCTCTCAACACAATACTCTTTTCTACTCCAAAACGCTATCAAACGATTCTAGACGGTAGCTGTTGGTACTAGAAGTTTTAAAATTGGTTATTGCTATCATTTAACATGAATTAAACCAAAAATATGTTTTAAAAAGTCGATTCCTAAGTAATTGATGATGGATTTACCCTAAAAATAGGCAAAGAACGGCTGAACGGCTGAGCCGCTAGCCGTTACTTTTCCAACTTTTTGTTCGATTTAGGGAAAATAGACCTACCAAGGATTACTCATGCAAAAGTTCAGATCGAAATTCGAATTCTAAGTGTCATTTGCTCACTGATTACGAGATGGTTGCATTAAAACCCCCCCCCCCCTTTATAAAAAATTAGATTTAACTAATAATAATATGGTGGTATCTTGTACCAAGAGATACACAAATAACCTTGTGTTGAAAAAAACAAATAAAAAATGATTCAATTTCTTCTATGAAGAAAAGTGTAATACATGTTCCTTTAATCTCTTTGTACATCAAAAATATTTTTCAAATTTATAATATCAGGTTATATTCCATTAATTTATTAACAACTAAATTTTTTGACACCCCACTTATGACTTTTAACAGCCCCCTTTAACTAAACTCAAGGGTGATTTTATTAAGATTTTACCAAAACTACTTTACATAAGAAATTTATTACATTTTAAAATTTTGTTTTATAAAAAGAGGATTGGGATATATCTCCCTCCCAACATTAAGTTTAAAAACTATTGTAAAATATATTAAAAGTTATAAACATATATCTATCAAGATCATTAAAGGAATTAACTCAAGTTTGAGGGGGGGGGGGGGGGCTTAATGCAACCATCTCGTAATCAATGCACAAATTGCACTTAGAATTCGAATTTCATTACAAAACTTGGTATGAGTAATCCTTGGTACATCTATTTTCCCAAAATGGAACAAAAAGTTGGAAAAGTGACGGCTAACAGCTGGCGGCTCAGTCATTTAGCCGTTTTTGGGCTATATTCAGGGTGAAACTATCATTAATTGCATAGGAATCAACTTTTTGAAACATATTTTTGCTTTAAATATCCATTTTTAAAATTTCTTGTACCAGCTGCTAGAACTGGCTGAAAATGGCTGGGAGCGGCTAAGAGTATGAAGAGTATATAGGGCTTGTGACATGTCTAGGGGTAGGTTTTTATTGGTACTGAGCTCAAAAATACTACTATAAATAGTGGGGGTCCATCCATTTGGCAGCTGGGGCTGTTACACAGACTGTTAAAAACCTACCTAGAGACACGTCACAAGCCCTATCTACTCATTCTACTCTTGGCCGCTCCCAGCTGAGCTGCGGCCATTAGCAAGCTGCCAAATGAATTTTTTGTGGTATTTTTGAGCTCAGCACCCATAAATACCTACCCTTAGATACATCAAAAGCCCTATCTACTTATCATACTCTTGGCCAATCCCAGCTGTTTTCAGCCAGTTCTAGCTGGGAAGTGGGTGGTACTGAAAATTAAAATATGGTTATTGGTATAATTTAACATACATTAAAGCAAAAGTATGTTTTTGAAAAAACCTACCCTAGACATGTCACATCTTCCAAATTTAAAATTGCATACATAAATAATACAATATTTGAGGCCATAATTTACTATAAATATGAACACTATCTGTGTAAAAACTTTGAGGGAAACCCCAAATAAAATTAATGGTCTTCTTATCAATAAAGGGGGGTTTGGTGCTGGAAGGTGAGCAACATTGATATATATTGAGCTAAAATTTTGTAACTGCCTGGTCCAGTAGTTACTGCATCTAAAAGAAAAACAAAATTAAATTTTTTTTTTAAGTTAGGTAAGAAAAACTGCAAAAATGGAATTTGACTTTGCAGATTTCTTGCTACACCTTCATATGTTATAATTGAGACTGCTCCATTTTTTGGTAAATTTCAGGTTTTTATTTACATACTAGAATTGAAATATTGTAAAAATCTTTAAAATTGAGATCACACAAAAGAACTTAAAAAACATTCTTTTTGCAGATTTCAAAAACTTTGAAGTGCTCGTGAGGTCACAATTATTGCATCACAGAAAAAGATATTTAGCATGGGTCATTTTTTTGCTTAAATCAACCACATTTTTACTGGGGGCAAACATTTTTTCAAAATTTTTCCATGGCGGGATGATTTAATCTAATATATATACTTTTGGCTGTTGACAGCTGTTCTCAGCCATTTTTGGCAGTTTTCAGCTGTTATGACAGCGAAATCTAGAAATTAAAAAAGTGTTTTTAGTAATATGTCCATGACATAAAGTTATAATGTTAATTAAGAAAAGTTTAATTCCATGGAAATGTTAAATTTTTTATATCCTTATAAGCCATTACCCAGCTGCCACTATTTTTGGTAGTATTTTTCAGCTCAACACCCATTAAAACCTATCCCTAATGAATGATTCCTACGTAATTATTGCTGGATTTGCACTAAAAATAGCCCAAAAATGGCTAAACAGCCATTAGCCATTACTTTTCCAACTTTTTGTTCCATTTTGAGAAAAAAGATCTACCAAGGATTACTCATGCCAAGTTTTGTAATGAAATTCGAATTCTAGGTGCCATTTGTGCATTGATTACATGATGGTTGCCTTAACCCCCCCCTAAGCTTAACTTTTTGTTAAATTTTGAAAAACAGACCTACTAAGGATTACACATGCCAATTTTCATAACAAAATTTGGATTAATTGATTATGGGATGATTGCATAAACTCCCCCCCCCCCCCCTACATATGTATGAGAGTTTCCTCATGTCTCAATTTACTAATTAAAAGTTGTACAGTACAGTTGTACAGAATATTGCAAGATTTTTTTAGTAAAGTCTGGTAATTAATTTACCTAAAAATAGATAGCATATAATTATCTGAATCAGTGACTTGCTTAAATACACCCTCCTTAAACACCCCCAACCCCACTTTATTTTAAGGGGTGTAAATATATTTCCTTTACACCCCCTTGGAATTTATAGAGGGGTGTATCTGAGGGTTTAGGCTCTTGTCAAGAGGGTGGACATGGGTGGACACCTAGGGAGGTGTATCCATCCCCCTTAATTTTACAAGGGTGGTGTAAACAACCCCTATACCAACCTTTTGCACGCCTTTGATCTTAACTATACTTTCAGAGTAAATAAAGTTGTAAATTCAGTAACTATTCTACAAAAATTATCTTCCTAAATTGATATATGATTTTCAGGGTAATCTCCGGTGGACTAAACATTAAAATTTTATGGAAAAAAAGATATCTTTGGAACATGCATGTCTTGAAATTATCCCCCCTTTGTACTCAATACGCATTATTAATTCTAAGTGCGTCAATTTTGCGTTTAAAGATACCCTTAGTTTAAGCATTAATTTCTCCAAAAAATGATGAAAAAAGATAAATTTTTTTTTGATAAAATGATAAAAGTATATGTAAAATGAAATAACCAGCAAAAAAAATTACAAAATTACGTTAAATAGAACAAAAATTAGAGCGTTTTGTATGCCTTATAAAATGCGTATTTCTCATGAAAATTGTAACGATTTAGTGTGTTGAGTAAAATATTTACAAACTTCCCGCTTTTATAAGTAGCTAGAGCCTTTGTGTCCCTCTAGTGTTTTACTCTAATAGTTGACCATAATGTTTCTATATATAGAGATGAGATACAACTTAACTTGGAATGAAGTCTACTTTAGTAGGACATTTAATAGTAGAAATAGAAATAAGAAATATGCAATTTTAATTTAAAATTGGGAATGATGATTTATCTTCACGAAATTATCTCTTACCTCTGGGGACAGTTAATTACAATTTAGGGTCAGACCTTATTAGTAGGTCCCAAGGCACTAACCTCTCAACCAATGCAGAAAAACAACCATTCGATTGCACGTCATTTTTCCAACTGTGCATGGTTTTGTGTTGCACCTGTTTTGGACCAAGGCATTCCTCTAATCTTACTATTAACTTCGTGTATCTTACATAACAGCCATAGGTAGAATTATTAGCGTCTATAGTTATGAATTTTTTTGGGCTGAGATTCTTACCTCTCTAACGACAAGCAAATGCGCAAGTTTACACGAAAATTTAAGTATCGGGCTTGTCAGGTATTCGGTTGTTCCTGTTCCAACTTTTTCCTGGAGGAATCCGAATTCCAGGAACATATCAAGGACAATCCTGGCCATTTTAGAGAAGCCTGGGAAAAATTATCACCGAAAAAGTCAGGTAAGAATACAGCTATTTATTTATGATAGGTATTCAACACTATACCAAGAATTATATGTATATTATAATACTCTTTTCCTCTCTCCTCATAGGTTAACCTCTTGATCTGGATTTTCATAACATGTCAGATTGGGCTTGATGATATTTATAATACTGCTAGCATTTATGGTCTTTGATTTGACAAATGGGAATTTCTGATGTTACATTTTTGTGTGTATTTCAAAATATAGTCCATTAAATTACTTTCATTTTATTAGGGGTAGAGTGCTAAAAATAAAAGCAGTTATTAGCTATAGCTGTACAGTTTACAAAAAAAGATTATTTCTGTTAGATTTTTTCAATCTTGTGAATACTAACAATTTTAATAAAAGAAAGAATAAAAACACTCTTTCTTTCTTTAACTTTTCATTTATATTTAGTACCTGGAATTAGTCCCAAATTAGAAATTATCCAGCATAGTATTAGAACAATCATACAAGATGGTGATACTTCAACAGAAAATAAACAGGAATGTTTTTAAATTAATCAAATATTTCATATAATTATAAATAATATTAGTGGTTGTTTAGAGACTATTAGGCCTCTAGGGGCACTTGAGGGAAGTAGGGGTGGGGGTAAGTCGACCCTAACCTAAGTTTTATTTAAAATAAAAAGTAAACAATTTTTTTTTGGTAGGGGGTAGTTTATGGATTATGAAAAAACATGATGTCTTTAACAGGAATTACACAACATGAATGGGATAGAATCGAATGAAAAATCTGTTGTAAAGGCAGAAAAATCTCCACCCAAGAAAAGAAAAAGAATAAAGAAAGAAAATAAAGATACAAGTCCAAAACAAATAGTCAAGTGCGATTTCTGTGATCAAATGTTTGATTCCCTCAAACTTAGAAAAGACCATTGCTTAGGTGAGTTATAAATTAGATTTAGATTTCCCCTTTATAATATTCACGTATATTCTAAACCCCGAACCACTTCATTATGCAATCTACATTTTCCTGGATATTTTGTCTACGGTAGTCCATAAGTGTACAGCTTTACAGTACATTGTTTCTATTTGTTAAAGCAACACGTATGATAAAAGAAAAAAGATTCTGTTTAAAGTAAAATGCTTATATTTCAATCAAAATCTAAATTTTTTTATTTTTTACTGATCCACTTCATTATGCAAATCAAAAGAAAATCAATGAGAAAACGTTTGTTTTGTACTTTTCTCCACTTTTAAAAAATGATTCTGATAAAATAACAATTTTTAAAGGGATTTATGCATTAATTATAATGAAAAACAGTTTAAGGTAGATTTTAATGATTTTCCTAAATAAGAAATAATTGAAAAAAAAAGAAATTCTATCCCTATCACTTTAGAGGACAGCTGCTGACCCCCAGTCTTATGGATGAAGCTAAATACATGTTGAAGATAAAAATTACCCTGAAAAGTATACAAAAATGTTTTTTGATGTGTTAAAAAAATCCATTTTAAAATCTTGATTTTGAGGAAGATGGCCTTTAAGATGCTCTTACTGGTGGTGAAGGTGAGCTAAATGTTATCTAAGTACATCAGACCATTACAACAACTTGTCTATTAACCTATGTACCATTTTTTGTAGTCATAGCAGCCTCCAGTGGAGCCTCTCGACATGAAATATAACCATTATCTAAAAACTACATTATTTACTTTATGAATTTTAGTAATTAAAATTGCAATTTTTTTTCTTTTTTAATATTGCTTGGCTGGAGGCTGCTATGACTACAAAAATTGGACCATAGTTCAATATATAAGTTTTATTCAAGGGCATGCACTTTGATAACATTTAGCTCACCATCACCACCAGTAAGAGCATCTTAAAAGCCATCATCCTCAAAATCAAGATTTTAAAACGGATTTTTTTAACACATCAAAAAACATTTTTGTATACTTTTCAGGCAAATTTTTATTTTTTACATGTATTTAGCTTCATCCATAAGACTGGGGGTCGGCAGCTGTCCTCTAAAGTGATAGGGATAGAATTTCTTTTTTTCAATTATTTCTTATTTAGAAAAATCAATAAGATCTACCTACCTTAAACTGTTTTTCATTATAATTAATGCATAAATCCCTTTAAAAATTGTTATTTTATCAGAATTAATTTTTAAAAGTGTTGAAAAGGGCAAAACAAACGTTTTCTCATTGATTTTCTTTTGATTTGCATAATGAAGTGGATCGGTAAAAAATACAAAAATATAGATTTTGATTGAAATATAAGCATTTTACTTTAAACAGAATCTTTTTCTTTTATCATACGTGTTGCTTTAACAAATAGAAACAATGTACTGTAAAGCTGTACACTTATGGTCTACCGTAGACAAAATATCCAGGAAAATGTAGATTGCATAATGAAGTGGTTCGGGGTTTACATCCATTGTTATAAAGTAGATTAAAATCCAATGTACTCAAATATTATAAAGTATCAGTGATTCATTAATATCACTATTCTCAAAATGTTATAACTTTCATGGTTTTTTTACGCATTGAAATATATAGAATTAATCTAGCTAATGGTCTAATTTGGGTGGTATTAGACATATCTTTAAGTTTTACATTATTTACATTTTACATCACTTTCAAAATTTAAAGACTGTCCTAACTGTTTTTTTTATGGTTTTATTTTCTTTCGTTTTATTAAGTTTACAGGTATGTCTATCTATTAAAGGCCAATTTTATTCTCTATTCCATAGGCGTATGTTTTCAATAAAAAAATCTTTTTAAATAAAACTAAGTTTTATTTATTAATATATATTTTAGATGTGCACTATGATATGCTGAAAGAGAATAATATGTTATTTACTCATGATAAGAGAATACAGATTAAAAGAAATATTTGTCCTGTTGAAGGCTGTGAAAAAGCATTTAGGAAAGTGTGCATAAAAAATTATTGAATTGAATTTAGAGAACTCCGGTATCTTATTAGGTATCTAAAGTAGTAAAGTTTTTTGTCTAAAGATTAAGATTTTGATAAGGGGGGGGGGGGGGGGAAGTTTGTACAGTTATAGGAAATGAAAATTCAGTATCAAATTTTGGCCTGGCCGTTTGGGCTTGTTTTTATAGTTATCAACCTAATTCTTTTTGTAAACTCTCTTATATGATTGGATCTACCTGTAAAACTTTGAAAATTGAATTTTGGGACTTTCCCGCTAGGGGCTAGTGGGTCAAAAGACCCCCCAAAACACTAAAATTTTAGGTTATGAGCTTATTTTTTAAGATATCGAGCTGATTTTTTAAATGGAAGCTTTTATTGCATAAATGAGTTGTTTAGCCATCCCATATTTCATTTTTGCACTTTACTTCTAGGGGCTTATAAGCTCAAAACTTATAAATTTTGTATTTGGGGGGGGTTGTTTTAGCCCAAAAGCCCCTAGAAGTAAAGTGCAAAAATGAAATATGTGGTGGCTAATCAACTCATCTGTGTAATAAAAGGTTCCATTTAAAAAATCAGCTCGATATCTTGAAAAATAAGCTCATAACTTAAAATTTTAGTGTTTGGGGGGGTCTTTTGCCCCACTAACTCATAGAGGGAAAGTCCCAAAATTCAATTTTCAAAATATTACAGGTAGATACAATCATATAAGAGAGCTTACAAAAAGAATTAGGTTGATAACTATAAAAACAAGCCCAAACGGCCAGGGCAAAATTTGGTACTGAATTTTCATTTCCTATAACTGTACAAACTTCCCCCCCCCCCTTACTGATCTGATTGAGTTCTTATTTTTAGAGAAGCTTTACAAATTTCGGGTCGGTTTTAGCCTTTTTTACCCCTTTAAATACAGAGCCTCTAGATGCTAAGGGTGCAGCCGCTAGTAATAAGAATAAACTTATTTTTCATCTAAAAATACTTTTGTGTTAAAGCCTTTAATACAAGTTTGAACTCAATAATACATTTGATGATATTTCATCAAAAAATGCTTATAATTTAAAAAAACTTTTCAAATAGAATCATGGTGAAACTTATTTTTTTTGTCGTTATAATAATATTAAACATAAACCAAATATATTTAACAAAAAAAATTTCTCAGGTGCTTAAAATAACTTGCTCTTGTTCGTGCATAGTTCCCTTTAATGATCTGGTCAATTTAACACTGATAAGGAAATAGCAAAAAAAAGATATTTAATTTGAATGAACACCCACCACAGGGATAGTGGAGAAATGCAGGATCATGTGAATGTTGTCCACAAGAAACAAAATAATTATGTGTGTGAAATCTGTTCCAAAGCTTTCCCTTACAAGAAGTCATTAAGGTAAGTGGCAGGGATCTTGAGGGACAAGACAATGGAGGACCATATGACTTACATCCTCACTATTTAACTAATGATTATAACATTACCACTTCTGTAGTTTAGAATTATTAGGTAGTTGCAAAGTTTTGATTTTGTTAGTTAGAACAAATTAATCAAGATATGATAAAAGTACCTACACAAAGATTTTAAGCCAACGAACAATAGGGTGTGTTTTTGGTAACAGTTAAATGTACTCTCCATTTCTTGTTAGGTAGAGAAGACAAAAAATTGAGTTTAATTCTATATTTTAGTTATCACATGGATGTGGTTCATGACAGAAAGAAAGAGGAGATATTATGTCCCAAATGTGGAGACCTATTTCATTCCAAAGCAAAGTTGGGAATTCATATTGCACAAAACCATAAAGTCAAAGCTAATAAGGTTAGTACATGTAGTGTTTTTTAATTTTTTTGTTGTGAAACTTTTATAAAAGTAGCTCCTGTATACTTTATTTTACGTATGCCAGTTTGTCAATTGACTGATAACGTTATTTTTGAAACACTAACACTGAATTTAAAGTTATGCTAGAAGTTTTTTTATTGCTTTTTAAAAACAGAATTTCTATTTAGGTAGGTATACTTTTGTCCTTAAAGTGCTATTATTAATTAGAGCAGTTAAGAACAATTTTTACAACTTATCAATATTTAACTTTTTTACATGACATATTTCAATATTAGTGTTTTAGTCATAATTGAAAGTGAGGCTTTTTCTATACTTGTACAGCTTCTTAACGGAATATTTTTTTAGCAATTTGATTTCATTATTTTAAGTAGGTTTTTTTTTATATTTTATAACTTTTTACGTGTTATGATCGTATTCGTTCTGGTTATTTACCACGTATTAATGTTCAGGTATTGCGCTTCCAGTGCAGCTTTTGTGATTACAAGTCTCATACCAAGAATTTGTTTATTGAACACGAGAGAACTCATACAGGTTAGTGTCTTAAATAGGGACTAGCGGTTTCATCCCTAGCCTCTAGGGACTCTGCCCCAAGAGGTTTGATCAACCTAATTTTTCGTATTTAAGATTTAATAAGAAAAAGTAAAAAAAAATTGTTTGGCGGGGTGAGTTTTTTTTTTTTTTTTGGGGGGGGGGTTAGTCCCACTAATAATAAAACGTTGCTATAAAACTTTTGGGACTAAACAGCCAAATGTCCCCTCCATCATTGACTAAGTACCCCCAAAGTCTTTCCTTTTCCTTTAACAGTTCTCTGTCTTTTCCAATGCTTTGGAGGTTGTCATTCTTGTTATTTTTTTTAAGGAGAAAAGCCAGAAATTTGCCAATGGTGTGGTAAAGGATTTAATGCCAAAGTGACACTTAAAAATCATGAACGTTTACATACAGGTTAGGAATTAAGAATATTTTTTAGTAGCTAAACTACTCTATAATATACTTTTTCTGTCCGTCTGTCAGTCTGTATTAGTAACGCTGTGGGGTAAATGTGACTCTCTCAGTTGCTATGAAAGATAGATAGCTGAATTTCAGCATAACTAGTCTACGTTGTATTGTCTGTCTCTCTGTTGGTCATGTTTAAAAAGACTTAAACCTTTCATGTAGGGTGGAGCCGGATATCCGATCTGGCCGGTTATCCGGCCGGATATCTAGTCATTTTCAATTTCCGGCCGGATACCGGATATTAAAACTATCCGGTAACATGATATCCGGCTGATTTTTGAAGCCGGATATTCGGTAATTTGCCGGATATCGAACGTTGGCCAGATATCAAGCCGGAACCGGATATCCGGCATTATAAATCAGCCGGATATCCGGTATCTGGTATCCGGCCAAAAAAGTATCCGGCCCAACCCTACTTTCATGTTAAATGTTTTTCAATGAATTTAGCATATTTTAACTTTCAATTCTGTGTTATGATTTTTGAACATCTGTTCTCTACCTATCTTTGTCCGTTTGTCCATTCAATTATTATTTTGTGCTTCGCTACTGAATTATCTCTGAATTTATGTTCGTCAAATACTTTGTTAATGTCAAACTATCAATTAAAAATTCATGTTAATTGTAATTTGAACTTAAGGATAGCGTTTGTCGATTGACTGATCGATTCTATTTTTCTTTTTTTCATACTTACCAGAACTTAAAAACACTAATTTACAATCATGAGATCACAAAACGCTGCCAACAAGCCTAATGAGAAAATAAGACATTATTCATTATAAATATCTCTAACGACATGTCTTAGATCTTTTTTTTGTTTTTAAAGGAGAAAAGCCATTCAAATGTAAGATGTGCGACAGTGCGTTTGCTCAGAGAACAAGTCTTAATGTTCATATCAGCACTCATCATAAAGACTGGATCAAAGGAAAATATTCAATTTTATTGATTCATACAAAAACAAGAATAACTTATCCAATTACTAGGGCAGCAATAACTAGAAAACATATCAGATAATAAGAACTGTAAAACATTTATTATATTATATACTTACTGTTCAATGTTTTGACAATAATCCAGTAATATAAATTGTTTGATTGATTTATACAAACTTAGTAGAATAGCTAAAACCTGACTTGCAATACACAATACAATTTCAACAAATTACCTTTCCTAGGGGCCGTGATTCAGCAAATTAATTCTATTTGAAATATCTGAAAATTTGTATATTTTTTGGTACGCTACTTGGCGTACCTAAAACTTGTTTTGTTCTGTTACTAAAGGGAAGTGGATGAAAAAGGGGAAAAAGAATAAAGTGGGGTGTGGGAAAATTTTCACTTCGAATTTTTTGCTAGAATCACTGTCCCGGCCCCTGTTTCTGGATTTGTCATTTATTTTCAAAAAATAAACTTACTATGCCCCTATTTGAGATATATTGTTATTTGAGCGTAATTCTATCATTGCCAGGAATAAGGTATATATTTGGGGGGCAGATAAAAAGGTTGTCAATTCTACTAAGTGTTGCCCCACACGATACCTAGCCGAAGTTCTTGATTTTTTTCTTCGAATTAATTTCGTTCTTTCTATAAGCTGTGTCATTGCTACTACATTTAAGTAAGCCGGCATGTTAGACAATATTAAACTGCAATAAAAGAACTAGAATCCGGGTTTTGTCCAATTAAAACTTTGAATATTTTGTAAACAGAAGAAGAAAAGCCCTACCTCTTTACTAAGGACAACCCCATCAATTCTAAAGATATAGAAACATCAAGTGACGCAATCACATTTTCATTGATTCCACAGCTGTAAATCATCTGTAAAAATGCAGGATTTTCACATTTTTAAATAAGAATGTAACAAACAAACAAATTCCAATAAAAGTGACTTTTGTTATTAGTGTTTTCTTTGTTGTGTCCGAAATATGTATTATAATTTTTTTTAATTTAGTCAATACAAAAAAAATCATATCATTGCTGTCGCTAATAGCAAAGTTGTTGTACCTGTTTTAAAAATTTTGTAACTTTAATACAATACCTACTTAATAAGCTATAAAAGTTGGAAAGAATTTTAATGAATATAATAGATTTGAAATCTGCATAAAATTTTAAGGATTTTTTTTATTAAATTCGTTTTTTATATAATTCATTATTTAAAAGCGCCAATCCAATTTAAGTTAATAAATTTTGACCAATAGGATAGGTGATTTGGAAACTACCTGCGCTGTAATTGGTTGAATGATGTACGTCACTTAAGCTTCTCCAATCAGGGCGCAGATAGTTTTCAATCCACCAATCACAGATGTCAAAATTATTTAACTTAATTTGTATTTGCGCTTAGGTATAGATAAAGAATTATACAATAAACGAATTTTTAAAAAATTCCTTAAAAATTTATGCAGATTTAAAATCTATTATATTCATTAAAATTCTTTCCAATTTTTAAAGCATTAAGATTTTTTTTATAAACTCTCAGAAAATTTTCTATTTGTAATTTTTTTCTCAATTTCTTCTCTTTTTATTTTTAAAATTGGTGTCAAAATTGTATTTTGTTTTAAATGTTTATTTTTGAAAATTCTTTCTGATTACTAAATCCAGATTTACATATTTATTATATAAAATATATCATGTAAATTTAAATTGTACTTAAGTAGGCATTTTATTATTTGTTTTGATCACAGCTGGGACGTCCAAGATTTTTACTTTGAGGAGGGTAAAATGATGGGTTTCAAAGTTTGACTAAAAAACTTTGTACTTTAATTGATTTTTTATTGATTTCTCAAAACAATTACCTAGTGTAATGTCCAATGTCTTATCCCTTACGATTCCCGGGTCATTGATATAATGTTGTTTATGTTATTTGTAAAGGGGGGGGGGGGGCGAAAGTGACACTTTTTGAAACCAAAACTAAAAGTCAACAAAGGAACTCAACTAAAAAAAGAGTTACAGGTCTGAGATTTTGCATGGCAGTTGCTTTATAGGGGTAAAATATGGAACTGTGAAGAAACGGCGGCGCAACCGCCGAAAACTGCCGTTTCCCGCCGAAATTGTTTTTGCCTTTTCTCGGCGGTTGCGCCGCCGTTTCTTCACAGTTCCATATTGTACCCCTATAAAGCAACTGCCATGCAAAATGTCAGACCCGTATCTCTTTTTTTTAATTGAGTTCCTTTGACTTTTAGTTTTGGTTTCAAAAAGTGTCACTTTCGCCCCCCCCCCCCCCCCTTTGTTGTCCTACCTTCATGTGAGTGACACCCTATGTAAATTGATTTATTATTACTTGGATCTTTCACTAGATTATCATGTACTCTTAATAAAATGAAACTTGTAGCTGGTTGAAAAAAACGACCCACCCCTTTCACCCATCCCCCTTCTACTGTATGAACGAACTGACCAAAAAGTGTTGTCCATGTTAGCAACCTAAATTAACGATGATTTTTTTCCCCTGTTATATTTAATTTCCATGTATATTTTATATTCATTTCTATGTGATATTTCAGAAGTGAATCAAAACAAAAAAAATGCTGTGTTAGTTAGACAAATGAAACTAAACTATGAAGGCAAACTTACAGACAAGAACCGGTGACTTATTAAGGTCAGTTGTTGGTAGCGAAGCTATTCTATGAATTAAATGGTCTGAAACAAATGTTTACTATATTCTCATGGCTGCATTAAAAGATAAATACCTGGAATTTTCTATGACGATTCCTGTATCAATTAAACATCTTGTCTTTAACACACATTTTCCCTCAGTTTATTGTAAGTACAATAATATAATTTTTTTTAGCTACTATTATCGATTAAAATCTTGAATTACTTGGAAAGATTCAAATGTTTATTTATTTTACAATAATTCAATCTTAACAGGGGACTATGAGTGTGCACGTACAAGAGCAGTTGATTTTAATCACCTTCCAGCAGTGACTTTAATTATATTTTTGGGGACTATACTAGGTTTTTTGTTTAATATTGTTATATCAACTAAAAAATACAATGGTATTATATGAAAAAAAATATTAGTCACTGCTGGAAGGTGCATAAAATCATATGCTCTCGTTTGTGCATAGTCCCCTTCAGGTATATTCCTACTATTATTATTTTAGTCTAGCACAGTACTGGTATCTATCTGGGATACATACAGATATAACCATCAGATGTAACAGTACAATAAACAAACAGGTTTTCAAATGTCACCGAATTATAGTCAGGTAAGATTCTTCAATCCTACTTCAATCAAGAATAGCAACTCTATAATTCATAAGGTATAAACGGCCAAGTCAACCATTATTTTGAAACTTTAGGTTAGGTTGTATTGGGTAAAGGGAAGCCCTGCAGGTTTGGGTTTCCCCGTAGGGTCTAGTCATAAAGAATAAAACTCCTCCCCCCTCCAATTTATTTATTTTTAAAGAGGGGGGGGGAGGGGTCATGTACTTTGCAGAGGGAAAGAATCGTATCAAAAATCAGAATTTAGCATTACACTAATTGTTTTAGAAATGTAAAAATTAAAAATGTCAATTTCTTTGATTAATTTTCCATGTATTTTTTTACTTGTAGAGAATTATTGGAAAAAGAGCTGAAAATAAAGTTGCTAGAACTTGACCATGAAGCAGACGAACTTATTGTACCTGATTTTTATACATCACATTGTGAGGAAATTATAAGGTAATTTATCTGTAAAATTTTTGAAAGTTTTGTCTTTATTAGCGATCAAAACATAAACAAATCATTAAAAGAGAAAGGAGGTTAAATTGCTTTAATTGCATTTTTATCACATCTTCATTTCTAGTAATTTTGTGGAATTTAGAGTTTTAAGAAATTAGATGATTTACAATATTCGAAAAATAAAAGCTTTAAGCAAATTAGTCAACTACCCGATGATTTAACTTTTTAGGAAAAATAAGACAAATTATGATATTATAAATCAGAAGACATAAGAAGATGAGGGAATACTATCATCAGCCTCATAAATCTGTGATTGACAACTTAACCCTTTGTAGATGATTAGGATTATGATTTTTTAGGTTATCATATGGATTTGAAAAGGGTTACAGAGATAAACCTTTCTCCCATGAAGTTCAGATTAATCCATTGGAAATTAAGGTATTTTAAAACGTTGTACAAGTAAGACAATATTTTTTTATAAGCATTATTTTCACCATATAGTTTTAAATATAATGTCAACTTTTTAAGAACTATATTTTAAACTAAAAGAAAAAAAATATTTAAAGGAGCTAAACTCGTTGATTGTCACTTAAAGAACTAGCAATGGATTTATTAATACTTGGATATTACACCAGATTATCATGTTTTATAGGAAATAAAGTGAAACTTGTAGTTGGCTAAAATAACGATTCCCCCATCCACCCCATTTCTCCATCCCCTCCCGGCCCTTCCTACTGAATAAATGAACTGACCAATAAGTGATGTCCAATATCTATGTTTGCAACCTAAATTAACGACAAATTTTCCCCTATCATAATATCCACATATATTCTATATCCATTGAACTAGCCCTGTTTGTAGGTAAAGTTAGAAGATGAAGAAAATCAAATTGCTGAAGAAAGCGAGTCAGCGGCGAATGCTGATTTTCTGTCCTCAATTGTTAATGGCGTCCAGCAGGATCCGTTCTTTGTACCTCATCCTGCGGTTCCTAATGTACCTGGCTTTCCAAACTTTATCCAAGGAGTTGTACAGGTCAGTTTTGTTTGGCTATTAACAGGACAGATAAAGTTTTTAATTTTAAAAGAAGCAGAAAGCAGAGAAACAGGGGGACAATTGACTGTTAATTATTCTTCCCTGCTAAATTTATGAAGCTTGGTCTGCCTTCATTAGATTAAAAAACTATGGATGTGGAGGTTGAGACATGTTTTGATGGTGCAAACTTAGTGTTTAAACTTTTAAACAAATTATCTTAATATAAATGAGGAGTATTTAATATTGTTTATCATGTTGTTTGTCGTTCATTGTTCTATCCTCAATCCCTGATAGAGACAATCAGCTTTTTAAAAGTTAAGGCTTTAGGCTATTTTTCGAAGGGAGGAATGTAGAAATTTTCCTTAACTGCTTTTATTCTGCTTTTGGACCTAATCGTGTTTGTTTTTCAGGGTATACAAGGAAACAAGGTTTGTCCATATTGTCAGAAAGTTTTCAAAAGACAAGATCACCTCACACGGCATTTGCTTCAGCATACAGGTACAATGTACATACCTTGAATTGACAAGTGGACCATAGAAACCCCTACTCTCCAAACTTATTTTTAACTTTTTTAAAATGTGTTTCTAATTTAATGTCTTAAAAGACTGCTTATTTTTCATTATATTTGGGAACTAAATCTTTTCGTTACTTTTTTGAAGTTTTTATGTGTTTTATAGATGAGAAACAATATTCATTACTTTCATACCTAGTTTCTTTGATTTTACTCAGCTTATGTCGACAACGAAATTAATTCGAATTAAAAATCACGAAAACTATGCATGATTTTCAGCTGTCGTTGGGGGCAACACATAGTAGAATTTACTACCTTTTTATCTGCCCCCCAAATATTATTTTAGATTTATTTTGCTTGTTGGTTATACCTTATTCCTGGATTTAACTGCAGTTTTTCATTAAAATATTTTGTTGTACTATTATCAGAAAATAGATGAAAAACATAGCAATTGTACTTTAGCTGCAACATTAAATGAAAACGAGAAGAAAACAATTCATATAGCTGCGCTACTTATTGACAATTGTCCTAGGTGAACGTCCTCACCAGTGCAACCTGTGCCTTAAAACCTACACCAGAAAAGACAAGCTGAAGGGCCACTACAAGAAAAACCATCCGGGCCAAGTTTTCATCTGTTTTTGCTCGAAATTTTTCTTCTCTGAAAATGAGTTTGAGGAGCATATGAAAGCAAATCCTCAGCATTATAAGGCAGGGATACAAGGATAAGTAAATGGGAAAAACAAAAAAAAATCCAACTACTATATTGTTGTAAACGTTTCAAACCAGTCCAGGGGTGTATATTCTGCACAAGATTTATTTTTTTCCCCTGTTACAATTTTTTTTATTTTTTTTCCCCCCTAGTTTTTTTCTCAACAAGAAGGGGGGAAAATGGAAAATATTTAAAGAACTCTATATTTTATTTATTTTTTCCCTCCTGCCACACATTTTTTTTGTTTTTTTTCACCAAGGAGGAGGGGGAAATGGAAAAAATGTTTTCAGTTTTCTTAAATTTTACATTTTTTTCCCCTCCAACCACTTATTTCCCCCCCCCCCCCCCTCCTGAGCAGGGGATCCCATGTAGAATATACACCCCTGAACCAGTCCCTTACTGCGTAATCACAATTGACGTTAGGATCAGGGGATATTATGCTTTTTAGACAGAAAATATTAAGTGTATATGCGATAGGTAATAAAAACTAATCCAGGGGTGTATATTCTGCATGGGATCCCCGGCTCAGGGGGGGGGGGGGAAATAAAAAATAAGTGGTTGGAGGGAAAAAAAATGTAAAAATTAAGAAAATTGAAAACATTTTTTCCATTTCGCCCCCCTCCTTGGTTCAAAAAACTAAAAACATGTGTGGTAGGAGGGATAAGATAAATAAAATATAGAGTTCTTTAAATATTTTTCTATTTTCCCCCCTTCTTTTTAAGAAAAATCTAGGGGGGAAAAAAAATAAAAAATTTTGTAGCAGGGGAAAAAAAAAAAATCTTGTGCAGAATATACACCCCTGAACTAATCTGAAATAAGATCGATTTTTTTAGTTAGAATTAAAAATTCTCTTGTTAGGTAATCAATCATCTATAGATATAAACCAAGTAAAAGTTTTTTTATTGATATAATAGAAACAATTTGACTTTTTTTTCACAACGAATATTTGCAAATGGCGGATTTTTAAGTTTTTCAATCCATTTATTAATCCTTGTATCCCTGTTGACAAGGACTCAAATGAGAATGCCAAGGACAATCATATGGAGCACAATGATGATGAGGAAGAGTTGGATTCAACTGAATTTCCTGAAGAGAAACGGATGGTTATTGATGAAGGTATGACTGGCATCGTTCTAAACAGTTTGATTCAGTTTCATTAGCAATTAAAAGATAGACAATTTATTTTATATACAAGTCAGCTGTTTACGAGATATTACAGAATATATGGTCACAATTCATATAATTTACTAATTTTCAATAAGATACTGTCTTAATTTTTGTCCGTTTTTCTCTGTTATCCCTAAAAGGTTAGAAATTGTTAAGTAATAATTAAATTAGTTTTCATGGGAGAAAGTTAAGTCAATAGGTAACCAGGAGATAAAATTTCTGGCATATGATTCTCTTAAAAAAAAAACAGTTTAAAGCACAAGTTTTTCTCTTAAATACCAGTATTCATTTATCACGTTACGTTATTGTATAGAAGAGCTAAAATGATAGTAAATTATAATGAATGATTTTTAAAAGCGAGGTTTTTCTATAATTAGGTTAGGTCCGTACGTCCGTCCGTCCGTACGTCCGTAACGGATAGCTTTTTTTTGTTAATTTAGGCATGTTAGAATTGTCCTATCGATTTCAAATTTTGCATGGTGATTCCTTTAATAGTTAGGTACGATTTAGAAAGCATAGCAACTTTATAATCATTACCAAAATGTCCGTACGTCCGTTTTAAACATGTTGATTTTTTTACTTTTTTAACAACAAAAATAAGCGAAGCAACTCTATTAAAAAAGTCCTAAAAATGTAGGTATGTCCATAAACATTATCCTGTATAAAGCAGTTTTTCAACAAATTAACTTAGAATTTTGCTTCGACTTTTAAATATTTATATTCTGATTATTTAGTTCTGACAATATATAAGTGTTAATGTCCGTTTGTCCTACCGTTTCAGTGCTTCGCTTTTATGGATGTTGTCATCCTTGTTAAGGTAACATTGAAGACCATGATGAATCTTCAGGAAATAACAACAGCCAAGCCAATGGTGATCCTAACTCCAACTGGCAAAACGAACAGTCCATCACTCAAAATCCTCCAACTATCCATCTTGTAAAGAAGGAATTGGATGAGTTTGACATGGGGATGTCAGGCTCGAGTTCTGCAGTAAATGGACAAAATATCAATCATGCCATGAAGTTTGATGAAGATGAAAAAAATGATCCTTTAGGAATAGAAGACATTTTGTGCTTTTCTTTAGAAGTTTTTTTGAATTACCTTTTTGCCTCTTTAAGTTTTTTAGAAGTCTTTCTGTAAAAATGTTTTCATTGTTAAGTCGATAATTATCACTGCATAATATGGTGTAGGTATTAACATGAAAAAAAAAAAAAACAATACATATTGTCTCAATCAAACTTTTTTAGTTTAAGGCAATAATTTTCATATTGAGACGAAATATAAAAATATTTTAAAGAATTAAAATAATCTTCTTTCTTTGTAATCAGATGTGAAACCAAATTTGGCGGGAAAGAAGAGAAAAAAGCGCGCCAAAAAGAAAAAGGAGACTATTGGGGAAGAGACAGATGAAGAGGGGGAGGGTGCGCCAGGAATGATTCTTTTTTTTAGAAGAGAGGTTGCTCTTAAAGTATTGAATTTGTAATAATTTTGTCTTTCAGTATAATTTTTGGACAGACAGTTTTTTTAAAGTTTATTACACATACAATTACACAAGCTCAAAATAAATCTTAAGTTATTTTTACTAATCCATAATACAAACGAAGTCTGCCTGTCTGTCCGTATGAAGCTTTATATCTCGGTAATTGCTGGACCGATTGTGCTCTACTCTTCCGCGAATAAAGCTACTGGTCCTGTGGTGGTTTTAAAGCATTGCTAGGGGCGAAGTACTAGTATTTTGATAATTTAGAGATAACAGATTTAATTTTGGTTTTATTCCTTGTTTTCACAACATATTAAAAGAATCATTTACAGGAGAGAAAAAGGAATATTCTTGTCAATTTTGTAGCAATACATTTACAACCCTCAAGAAAAGAAAAGCCCATTATATTGGTAAGTTATCCAAGTCTTAATTCTCCCAAGGGAATTATGGCGTTGTTAATATCACAATATATGTACATTTTTTAGACAAATTAGAAATATAAATCCATGTTTTTTGCTTAATCTTGCACTTGTAAGTAATTCTACCTAAAAGAAATTAAATGTTTCAAAGGTTTGTGCTTTTTAATCACTTTATTTCAATCGACCATAGTTATTCCTACAACACTTTTAGAAAAATATATTAGTTTTAAATCTTGTCTGTTTTACCCATTTTGAATTTAAGTATCTTAATATTTTAGTTAATAAGATTTATGATTTGAATTAGAAGCTCCTTACAATTGTAGCAAAAAGTTAACTCACGTAGTTTTATATTTTCTTAACTAGGAGTTGTGATTTTATGTATGTATTCATTCTAATTAAGTATCAAAATAAGATAGGCTATTCAATATCCTCGAACTTTGAGAGTGGGGGTGTAATAAAACTATTTTTCAATAAACCTCTTCAGGGTTGTAATTTTGGGCGGGCGGTTTTGGGCCGCCCAATATAAGGTCCTTTTGGGCAGTTTTGGGCACCCCTCTTTTTTTTGGGGGGGGGGGGGAGAGAAAAAGAGGAGGGGTGAAAAAATAGGGTGGGCGGGCCTATTTTTTGGGTGATATTAACTATTATATAAATTAGTAAGCATTTTTTGTATCTAGAGAAGGATTTCGCTAACCGCTGAACCGATATGGTTCTCCTTTCCAGTGAAGTATCTTGCTAACCGCTAAACTGATATGGTCATCCTTTACAGTGGAGCTTTTATAGGTCCTGAGATGGTTTTAGGCTATTTTAAGTTTCGGTATGATTTAAGGCTATTTTGCTGCCTTCTCATAATATTACAGAAAATATTCGAGGAGTAAAACTCAATATAAAATATAAATACTTATCCAGGGTCCAGGGGGGTTCTGTATCAGGGAGTAAGGGAGGGGACAATGGGCAATTAATTCAATTTAAGAGGGTTCGCTGAAAAGCAATAAAAACCAGATTTATCAAGAAATTTTTACCAAAAATGGAAAGGGATCATGGTAACCTAATTTAGAACAAAATTAGTTCTAAGAAAAAAATCATTTACTTGAAAATTAAATTATCAACACATCACAATGTAGTAAACATTCTGTAATTAATCACTAGAAAAATCTTGTTTAGAACTACCTCAACCCTTCTGATAGATTTATAATTGACCCCTAAATTCAAGCGGTTCTTAAATTATTTAATACATAAATATCACAGTAGAATTTCTATACATGAAAAGACATTTTCTTGGGAAAAAATATTTGTTAAAACCAGCGATAAATAACAAACTTTTCTGTCTGCATATTCAAAACTAGCTCAGCTAGTTAGCGGGGCATTGATGCGCAAGTCCCCAAAATCAGTAAGAATCTGCTGTATTCGTGCACATTCCCTTTAAGCCAGTCCCCAAAGTCTGAGACTCCTTAAAAATTGAATATTCGATTCATTGTCCCCTCCCTTACTCCCTGGTTTTGTATTGTCATTGTTAATCAGGGTTTACAATATATTTTCTGACTACGGTCCTTTTGGGCAGATAAAGGCACCCCCCGGTTTGGGGGGTGAAAAAAGGGAAGTGGGAGTGGGGCGGGCGTATTTTTTGGGTGATATTAACTATTATATAGATTAGTAAGCTTTTTTTTGTAGCTAGAAAAGGATATTGCTAACCGCTGAACCAATATGATTCTCCTTTATAGTGGAGTTTTTATAGGTCCTCAGATGGTTTTAGGCTATTTTATATCCTTCTTATATGCTTTTTACGACATTTGCCCAAAAAGGGTGCCCAAAACCCTTTTGGGCAATTGGGCCGCCTAATATACAAAAAAGTGCCCAATATGACAACCCTGAACCTCTTACAATGAAATTCACCCTCCTCCCCCCCCCCCCCTCAAAAAAAAACATAACGTCCTTGGATAATATGTAATGTTGTTATAATGTAGGTATGCTTCAACTAAGTTTTAATAATTTTAAGGTGATCACTTTGAAGAGTTGAAAGAGAATGGTTTACTATTTACCCACAACAATGCTGTCAGAATAAAGAAACATGGCTGTCCTATGGATGGCTGTGACCGGTCTTTTAGGTATGGAAACTTGTAGTTGTGACACCCAACAGACAACACGCTGTAAAAGACAAAATAACTGAAATTAAAAAAAAATTACTTAAAAAAATAATAAAAGATACTAAAGTCACAGAAACTTGTACTTTTAACTGCAATTTTTTATAGAAAAAGAGGGAGGAATAATTTTTATAAGAGCCTTAATCTTGACATTAAAGGTTTTGTATATTAAATAAGTAGGTATCTAAATTATTTATTTATTTATTTCCAGGTTTCTATAGGGATAAGACGATGGCCGATAAATTGGTGTACATGCTCAATGATAATACACAAAATTACTCCTTCTTTAGATTACAATTAGTGGTTGACACGTTTAAATACTCTACTTAATAAACCAACCAGTCAAAACCAGTGGGGACTATCCACGAACAAGAGCACGTGATTCTAAGTACCTTCCAGCATTGACCCTGAGTATTTTCTTTTAAAATATAATAGGTCACTATTAATAATTGATATATTGACGAGAAAATTTATGTTTCACCACTTCAAGTGGAAGAAAAGTAAAAAAATGTCCAGCATTTTTAGTCAAAATTCTATCAAACGTTTTGTTGAGTTCGGGGTGTCTTTAATTGTCTATGTTGTCAAATGATGAAAATTAAAAAAAGTCAAAAGCACATTTACTATATCTCATATGTATGTTTAAATTAATGCTAATATGGATTAATTTACAATCTATATAACACGAATATTCATATATGTATCATCAAATATCCATTTTATTAAAGAATTAGCTTCATAAAAGTTTTCAAAATCAATTAAAATACCTAAAAAAAAACATGGTGAACATAAAATTTCACGTCAATACAATATTGATATATGGTGACATATTATATTCTGAAAGAAAATACTTAGGATCAATGCTGTAAGGCACTTAGAATCATGTGCTCTCGTTCATGGATTTGGATAGTCCCCTTTAGTAAAAGTTCCCAAAGTTGTTAAGTCAACGAATAAGAAAATGTTTTTTAAAACTTTTGGAACTTATGTAATAAAAGTCTATTGTCCCCTCTTTCTCTCTGATTAATTCCCCATATTAAAAAGACAAATAGTTGAGGTAAACTTTCAATTTTATTCGTTTAGGCATTTATGTGAAGTACAGGATCATGTGAACGTTGTCCACAAGAAAGAAAAGAATTATGTTTGTGACCTCTGCTCCAAAGCTTTCCCATATAAAAAGTCGTTAAGGTGAGATTCCAATATTTATCAGTAGCGAAGCTACTCTACAAGTCTTCATTTGGTATTAGGACGTATTTGGGACGAGACTTCCAATAGCATTCTTAAGTATACGATTATTTTCATTATTTCATTTTTCTGTTAGTTTTCAATTATATGTGGTGGATTTAAGTAGGATGCCTTTTATAGCCATGGCAAGTAAGCTCCTATTTGGTTCTGGTTCTAAAATTTAATTTGGGGCTTTTAACAATATACAGGTGTTTCTGGCCTATTTTCCTAAAATCTGTTAGCTCAAATTTTTGTTGTCCTTTGTCAATTCGCTCTAACAAATAGATTTTGGATAAACGAGCTTGCTAATATAGACCTCATTTCGTTCATCCAGTAGAAGGGGATGTGGTAAAGGGGTTGGATTGGGGAAATCCTTATTTTAGCCAGCTGCGAGTATTACTTTGTCAGTGTAAATAAAAATCTGGTGCAACATCCAAGTTACGATACATCGATTCTCTTACAGCTACACTTCTTTTAAATCTGACCTTTTTTTTGTTTAGACATCATATGGATTTGAAGCACGACGTGCACAAGAATGAATCAATATTGTGTCCCAAGTGTGGGGATATTTTCAACTCCAAAGCTAAATTGTCCACGCATATTGCCTCCAAACACAAAATCAGGGTAAGTTTGGAATTGTAAGATAGCTTACAATCCAAGATTCCACTCCATCTCCCTCAATTTCAAATTATGTTTTTTTTTTGACTGGATTGTTTTAGTGCTGGATAGGATACTTAGAGGAAAATTGCCGGGTTTTTTTCCTGAGGTATAACTATTAAGATATAGAAGATGGAAAGAATTTTAATGTTAAAGGGAGATTTGAAATCTGCATCAAATTTTAAGGATTTTTTATAAAATTAGTTTTTTGTATAATTCTTTATCTTAAAGCGCAAATACAATTTAAGTTAATTAATTTTGACATCTGTGATTGGTGGATTGAAAATTATCTGCGCTCTGATTGGAGAAGCTTAAGTGTCGCACATCATTCAACCAATTAGAGCGCAGGTAGTTTCTAATCCACCTATCCTATTGGTCAAAATTTATGAACTTAAATGTATTTCCGTTTTTTGATAGGGAATTATACAAAAAACCGAATTTTATAAAAAATCCTTAAAATTTGATGCAGATTTCAAATCTCCCTCTAACATTAAAATTCCTTCCAACTTTTATATCCTAATAACTATACGGGGATAGTACAATGGATAAAAAATCCTAAAATTGTTATATCTCTGTTTTAACAGTAGTAGTAAATTTCACCTACACAAAATTTTAAAAAAATTTAAGTTAATGCTTTATAAGATTATCTTTCTTTCCAAGACTAGATATTTTTCAAGCTTCTTTGTCGAGTATTTTATTTCATGAAATATTGAGAATGAAAGTACATCTTGATAAAATCCTATTCATGTAATTATCCCTTTTTTGTTATTTGCAGGTAGCCAAGTTTCAGTGTAAATTCTGTGATTTCAAAACTCATGCCAAGAATGTTATAACAGAACATGAGAGAACGCATACAGGTCTGATTATTCTTTCTTTTTTAGTAGCGCAGCTTCTCTTTGTCTAGGTTATTTAGGGTCGTTTGTCTGTTTTTTTTATACTAAGCCAAGAATGTCATAACAGAACATGAGAGATCGCATACAGGTCATTTATTGTTAAGTGGCGCAGCTTCTCTATGTTGTATATAGTATTTAGGGTCCCAAAAATGATTTTCTCTTTGCATGTTGTTGTAGTCGAAATGACACTGAAAGTATCAATCCCCTTTTTTACCCTTATTTTGTAGTTAAACATCTGACTGCATTATTTGCTCTTATTTGACATATAAGTTATTATATTATATGTTTTGTATGAACACTGTCATATTAATTCACCCTTTTCAATTAAGCTCAATCTAGATTTTTGTGTTTAGATTCTGGTTTTTACAACCCTTTCTTTTTCAAAGTTTAAATGTACAAATTTTCTTGTTTCTTCAAACTTGTTTTGTTCCAACTCATTTGTACTTGACTACCCCCCCCCCCCCCCCCTCTCTCTGTTACATTGTAATATTTCTATTCAATATTATTTCATTCAATTGTTCAGTTGTCTCTTGACAATTAATGTTTCAACTTCAATAATTCAGTGATTTTAGTTTAATTCTCTTTATTTAAATTGATATAACAAATAATTCAAGTTTACTTTACTTTTATTTTGTTTCTTCTTTTAAAGTAAAAGCAAATATTTTCTTTTTTATTTAAGAGTCAACTATAGTTAATGTGTTTCAGACCTTTGTTAATTATGTAATAGTTATGCTTTACTTGTGATCCTAAAGGACAAAGCTATGGTGACGTCCCCGAAGTGTCAACCCTTTTTTATGGTTTTTCTTTTGGCGAATCTGGCCTCTTTCTGGTCTAATGCCATAACCTTCATGAGGAATTCGACACTTAAGATCCTATGCTTTGTGCCTTTCAACCCATGATGTCTGAAGTAAGAAACTTTTTCATAAGAAACCCTCTAAAAGAGTATTAGTAATCTAGTCAATTTAATTTTTAATTGTAAAACTTAAGTGATTTTAGTTTTTTTAAATTTAGTTCTTAAATTGTTCATTTTTTATATATAATTTACCTTTTACTAATTGTTATGTTTTTTAGGTAAATTATATTACCGTTCAAATAACGTGTAATGATTTTGCAGAAAAGATGTCTTCCATTTTCATCCCACAGATGGCTGTTCAAAGTCCCCCCCCCCTTTTGTAGTTCAAAATACTGGCCCTCTTTATTCTGGCCTAGTACACATGTATTAATGAATTTCTGGTAAGCCGAGCGTACTCGGCCCACGGGGTAACGAGTTCGGATTCAACGGGCCCTAGCCTTTAAGTATTCTACCAAACAAACAAGCAGGATTCAATCATACAGAATTATATATTTAAACTGAATAATATTTACAAGTTATGTTTACTATATATATACAACAAAAATATGACAATAGTTAGGTTTGAAGGGGGTGTGGGGCGCTAGGGCTTAGCGCCCGACGGTAGACAGGCTGTGGGGGCAGCGGTGGTAAAAGGGGAGGCAGTGCCTCCCGATTATATAAGGGCATGATGGACTCGTGATAGTTGCATGTTCAAGTCCCCTCCCCACATTTAGGCAGGCTTAGTTTGACCGCCGGGTGCGGGGTTAACAGCGGTCATGAGATGGATAGTGATATAATAGGATTAGTGCGGTGGGTTTGTTATCATAAGTCACAGCGAAGCAACTCTGTATTGGGCCTGTCCGTATGGGTGTCGTATTACCACAACCTCCCCTTCAAGGGTTGCGTGGCTCTTGAGACACCAGGCCTTGAACCTGGGGATACGACAGCCGGCTCATGCGCCGGACAGGCAGTTCCTGGGGCACAGCTCGATGGAGGACAGCTCGGGCTACACAGGCTCCTCGGGACACTCGTTGCTCGGTCTGACTGTGATTGGTGATCAGCATTGTCAGCTCCTGGTTGGCTTCTAGGCGTGGGTTGGCCACGGCCAGGCCTCGCCGCTGGAAATTTTGCCTCGTCTGCAGGATCAGTTCTGTCTCGGCTGGTAACTGGACACGGAGGCCTAGACAGATTCTGGTGGTTCCTAAGGGTGGAATGGTGATGGCAAAGGGCGCATAGAACTCCATGGGGGCGCCTGCTTGATTCAGGTTGCTTGGCCTCCTAGCTCCTACCCGGATGGGGATGGCTGTCATCAGCAGGGGGCACATGGCTTCTTCTTCTTCTTCTGGGGCGGCTTCTTCCATCGCAGTGGCTGGCTCTTCTCCTACAGGTCCGCTGCTGGCTGGCAGGTTCTCCATGTCTGCGTCAGGGTTCCAGATGGCATCTCTGAGTGGCTCTGGAGCAGGCGGCGGTGGCGGTGGTTCGTTGGGTTGCTCCTGCAGGTTTTCCTCCACTGGGTCACGATCTTGGCCGCTAGGCTGTGGGGCGGCTGCGGCTGGCTGGTGCACTGGGAACTCTCCTGGGTTGCTAGCTGCGGGCGCCGCCGCTCCAACTGGCAGCTCGGTGGCATCCTCGTCGCCGTCCACGTCAACTTGGATGTCCTCTGGGATCTGGTGGGCAGTCACATCTCCAGTGTATTTGCGCAGTCGGCCTACATGCGCGGTAACTTCTGAGATCCTGGCTACTGGAGAGGCAGGTTTGATGACATAATGGACTTCTGTAGCTTTCCTCACTACTTTCCAGGGGCCAGTCCATCTCTTGGTAATCTTGGCTGCCTTTCCTGGCACCAGGCGAGGGGCCAGGTACCAGACCAAGTCTCCAACCTCATACTTGGCCGTGCCTTCGTAAGCTGCCGCGCTCCTCCTGATGGCTCCCTCCTCCTTCTGCTGGATGGCATCATAAACTGCATAGTAGCGCTGCAACAGAGCTTGGACGTTGGCTGGAACTGAAGCATATTCGGTCTCTGGCAGCCGTAGCACCATGTCCACCGGAAGTTTGGCCTCTCTCCCAAAGAAGGCCAGGAACGGGGTCACACCAGTGGACCTACAGGCCTTGGTGTTGTAGGCAAAGGCGATGGCAGGCAGGTGGGGCTCCCAGTTGTTATCGTCTCTGTCTAGGAACAGGCGCATGCCTGTGTTGAGCGTCCTATGAAACCTCTCCACTCGGTTGGACTGCGGATTGTAGGGTGGTGGATGTGTCAGGCCAATCTCAAGCCGGGAGGCCAGTTCCTGGAATACCTGGCCGGTAAATTCCATTCCATTGTCGGAATGGATCTTCAGGGGGCATCCGAACGTGGCCAGGTGGCGGTGCAACAGGGCTTCAGCCACCGTGAGGGTGCGCTTGTTGGGGATGGCGTAGAGGCTGACAAACCGGCTAAATCCATCTTGGCAGGTGAGGATGTAGCGGTTCCCAGCTGGAGTCTCTGGCAGTGGCCCCACCAGGTCGATGAATAGGACTTGCTGTGGGTACCCCTGGCGGGAGGGCACGTGGATCCCCTGCTTCAGCCTCTCCTTGGTAACTTTCTGGACACACTCAGGGCAGGTTTGTACCATCAGGCGGACGTCACGGGCTAGGTTGGGCCACCAGAAGTGCATGGCAACGCGGGCGATAGTTGCGTCCATCCCAAAGTGCCCAGCCATGGGGGTCCCATGGGCTAGAAAGAACGCATCCTGCTGGAGGGCCGAAGGCAGCAGGTATCTTGTCCTCTCTCCCGTCAGAGTCTGGTCAGTGGTGGTGAGGCAGCCATGCTCGTCAAGGCCCAGGGCTGAGAAGCGGCTGGCGTACTGCTGCTCGTCTCGTTCCTTGCCACGCAGCTCAGCCTTGGTTGGGGCCTTGCCATCAGCCACCCATTGGCGGACACGGAGCAGGAGGGGGTCCTGTGTCTGGGCTTCCAATACTCTAGCTGAATCCAGTCGGGCGGCAGGGGGCCGGCTAGCTGCGGGCTCCCCTAGCTGGGCCAGGTTGTGGATATACTCAGCCTGCTCTGCTAATTCTTCGGCGCTAGCCGTTGGCATGTTGGCATCTTCCCGGCGGCTGAGGGCGTCGGCGTTGGTATTCTGGGTGCCAGGCCTGTGGCAGACGGTAAAGTCTAAGGCCGCTAGCTCCTCCTGCCAGCGGGCCACCATCCCTGTGGATGTGTTCAGTGATTTCATCTGTAGCAGGGCAGAGGAATCAGTGTTGATCTGGAAGCTGCGGTAGGACAAGATGCCGTGGAATTTTCGGATCCCATAGATAATGGCGGCCATCTCTCCCTTCCAGGACGGGTAGCGCGTCTCAGGGTCGGTTGTCTTGCGCCCCACGGCGGCAATCAGCCTCTCCTTGCCCTCTTGGCATTGACTCAGTATGGCAGAGATGGCGCGGCTGCTGAAATCTGTGGTGAGCTGGAACACTGCTGGTAAATCAAACCTGGGCGGCGCTCGGATGGGGGCCTGTCGGAACTTGTCCTTGAGTTGCAGCAGCTGGGCTTCCATCTCAGGCGTCCAGGTTAGGGCCTTGGCCGTCTTCTGCCGATTCATCTCGTAGGTGAGGTCTGCATACTCTGGGATGAACAGGCGGTAGTATCCAAAGAAGCCCAGCAACGCCAGCAAATCCTTGGGGGTGCTAGGGGCTGGCCAGTCCAAGATGCGGTCAATATAGTCCTCTTGCATGGCTATCCCCTCTCGGCTGAGGGTGTGACCCAGATAATCCACCTTGGACCGGAACAACTTGGTCTTGGCTGGCTTGAGGCGGATCCCTCCCCTGCGGTGGGCTTCCAAGACCTCTCGGAGCCTGGCCAGGTGGGCCCAGGTATCCTGGTGGAAGGTCAGGACGTCGTCAAGGTATGACTGGAGGTTGGCTGTGCCTAGTGGGTTTAGGACCCCTGCAATAAACCTGGAATAGACAGACGGTGCCGTAGCCAGGCCAAAGGGCATCCTTTTCCATTGATACAAGCCCCTGGGGGTGGTGAAGGCGGTGCAGGGCCGGCTATCCTCAGACACACGGATGGTGTAGTATGCGGCCACCGCGTCTAGAGCACTGTAGACACGGTGCCCGCCAGCTCGTTCCACCAATTGCTGGATCCTAGGCAGGGGGTAGCTGTCCAGCTCCAGACACTTGTTGAGGGCCCTGTAGTCGACGGCCCAGCGGGTGCTCCCGTCCTTCTTCTTGATGGGCACCAGGGGGCTGCTCCAGGCGGAGTCCGACGGCTCTATGACTCCTTCCTGCAGCCAAGTGTCCAGTTGTTTCTCCAGTTCAGCCTCTTGCCGCGGGTTCAGATCCCTAAATCTCTGGCGGATCGGCTGGGTCCCTGGCTTGAGGCGCAGCTGCAATTCAACCACATCTGTGCAGCCGGGGGTAGAATTAGAGAAGACGTCCCTGTACTCTGACAACGTAGTCCAGACCTCCTTCTTGAGCAAGGGGTCCTTTCGTAGGAACTCATTGTCTTCCATCTCCAAGGCCTCCCACAACTCTTGCATGTCTATAGGCTCAGCAGGTTCTTGGACCGAGTGGAGACGCGGGGGAGGCGTATCAGAAACTTCCAGAATGTCAGGTATGACCAGCTCCCCTGCCACTGGGAGGCCAGCATCCAGCAAGAGGGGCACCTCCCCCTCATTGACCACCAGTACTCTAAACACAGTGGCAGAGCCAGGCCTGTGGGCATACAGGCCCTCTGGAATAACAAGGTCCTCCCCAAACCTCTGTTCTGGGGCAGCTAGCTGAATGGCATCCTTGGTGCGATGGCCTACTAGCTCAACAGGGACTGCCATAACCCCGCGGCCAGGCAGGACCACCCGCTTGGCTGTGCGGAGCTGGGGTGGTTGACCGTCAGTTGGAGTGACAGCGCTCAGCCTATACGTGGCTGGTGAGGGGTCAGCCTTGGCTCCGGGACCCACCGGCCGCGACTTGACGGGCTCGGCTTCTGGAGAGGCTGACGTGTCGGAGCCAGGCTTGGCTCCGGGGGCGTCCGGCCACGATTTGACGGGCTCGGCGCTGGGAGAGGCCAAAATGCTGGGTCCAGCTTTGGCTCCGTGGGCGTCCGGCCGCGACTTGACGGGCACGGCGCCGGGAGAGGCTGGGGCCTGAGAGTTGAGTGTGGCTCCGGGTACATCAGACCGCGACTTGACGGGTCTGGACTCGGGCTTGGCTGGTGGACTGGCTGGAGGTCCCAGGTAGAGGGGGCCAGGTGGACACGGCTGGCCGTTGATAAAAATGTCGGAGGAGAAGAGGGGTTCTGGAGGGCTGGCAATCTCAGGAAACGTTGTTGGCAGGCTCTCCCTTGGCACCTTGGGCACTGGGGGCAACCCCATGGCTAGCAGGTTAGCGCCTTTGTGTGCGTTGAGCTCAGCGTCCACCCAGTGTGTGCCTTTCTCAACCACACGCGGCTGCTCAGGCAGGGGGCCTGGCAGAGGCCCCTCATAGCTTAGCTCTCTCTCGGCTGTCTCCCGGTCAATGGGGACGCCACGGAGTGGGATAAACTCCCCACGCGCCCACAGGCAAGGTGGTTGCATGTCGAAACAGAGCCTAGTTCCGAACTCCTTGAGAAAATACCCACCCAAGTTCAGAGGGTGGGAGAGGTTTCGGACCACAGTCACGTGGTATAGATGGAGTATAAGAGTGTGTGAAACTGCCATATATAACTCTTTTAATTTTCCAATTACCTGGAGGGGCTGGCCTTCCTCATTAGCAGTCAGGATCTGGGTGTTGTCCGGAATCAACATGCGTTGCACGCCCATCGCGTGCATGAGGTGCTCAGAAATTACAGCAGACCCTGGTACACGGTTGCCAGAATCAACCATGGCATCAACCTGTACATGCTGGGCAGGGTCAGGAGTAGGAAACCTCACCCTGATATGGCAGGGGAAGTGGAGGTCCTGCCCTTGAGACAAGGGGGCCTCTCGTTCGGCTGGGGTTGGCAGAAACTTTGGTGGTGGCCGCACCGCAGCTATGGTGGTATCGCTTACCATGGTGGCTTAGACTGTAGCTTCGAATCACTAGAGCTTATTAATTATCACTTGGTCAACAATTTTATATTTATTTTTATCACTTGGTTGACTTTTTATACACAATGATGTGTTGTTATCACTAGGAGCTCTAGGTGTGATTCTGGAAGCACTGGCAGCAGGGAATGTCCGTCCTGCAAGGTTCAGAGGGGTGACGGCGGTAGGGAATGACCCGTCCTACAGCGCCGCTGGTTCGAATCCCGACAAATGGCGGCAGGGAATGGCCCGTCCTACAGCGCCTCGGGTTCGAATCCTGGGAGACAGCGGCAGGGAATGTCCCGTCCTGCCGTGCCTGTGGCTCAAAATCTGCTATCCGTCGCAGTGGTAGGGCTTACTTGTGTGCTGAAGCTTCGCAGCCACACATTGCCTTCTTAGGGAGACCAGCACACAGCTGTCTGTCTCGTAGGTTTGGCCTGGGTGTCCTGGGGCTTGTCCCAGCTACACTTGCCAATTTAGACTCAGTTTTGTAGCCGTCTGAGCTAAATTATCCGGTTGCCGTGGCTGCGCACCTAGCGCTACTCCTACACGACACGGACAAAGCGTCTTAACTGGCGCTTTTAGCAGGCTAAATCTGCTTGCCGTAGGCCAGAGGCCCACATATTGCGTTCAAAATGATGGAAATTCGACCTAAAAAGGCCGTCTCACGGGTCAGTTGGCTTCTCAGTTGGCGGCTGATTGTCCCCTTACTTGCCAAAGGGTCCAATCAGAGGTAGAATAGGCTAGTTCTGTAAGGCTCGATCTCACAGCTGACACCAAGTTCTGGTAAGCCGAGCGTACTCGGCCCACGGGGTAACGAGTTCGGATTCAACGGGCCCTAGCCTTTAAGTATTCTACCAAACAAACAAGCAGGATTCAATCATACAGAATTATATATTTAAACTGAATAATATTTACAAGTTATGTTTACTATATATATACAACAAAAATATGACAATAGTTAGGTTTGAAGGGGGTGTGGGGCGCTAGGGCTTAGCGCCCGACGGTAGACAGGCTGTGGGGGCAGCGGTGGTAAAAGGGGAGGCAGTGCCTCCCGATTATATAAGGGCATGATGGACTCGTGATAGTTGCATGTTCAAGTCCCCTCCCCACATTTAGGCAGGCTTAGTTTGACCGCCGGGTGCGGGGTTAACAGCGGTCATGAGATGGATAGTGATATAATAGGATTAGTGCGGTGGGTTTGTTATCATAAGTCACAGCGAAGCAACTCTGTATTGGGCCTGTCCGTATGGGTGTCGTATTACCACAAATTAACATAGCCTTTAGCTAAACAGCTTAAAACCTGCCGAGCATATACCAAGCTTTTCTCAAAATTGTAGAACTTTTAGTTAATATCCCTTTTATAGACACATCTGCCTATAAAGGAACTAGCCTAAATTGGCTGAAATACCTTTATTTATTGATTTTTTTCAGGAGAAAAGCCAGAAATTTGCCAGTGGTGTGGTAAAGGATTTAATGCCAAGAAAACTTTAAAGAATCATGAACGGTTACATACAGGTACAGTGTACACTTATCTTTACGTGTTGACCGACACCATAAATCGTAAATGATTTTTTTAATTCTTGTGTTTCAATTCTATCTATAATACAAAGTAGAACGATGTATGTCCGTCTGTCTGTCCGTCTGTCCGTCTGAAGCTTAAGATCTCAGTAACCGCTGAACCGATTGGGCTCTACTATTCAGGGATTATACCTACTGGTCCTGTGATGGTTTTAAGCTATTTTCTTGGGGGGTGGGACACCCCCAACCCCCCCCCCCAAAAAAAAAAAAAAAAAAAAAATTTTTCTTTTTAATAATTAAAATTAAAATAGTGGGATCGACTACCCCCCCCCCCCCCCAAAAAAAAAAAATTGCCTCCCCCAAAATTTTTTTTTATTTTTCTTTTAAATCTAAAATACGAAAAATTGGTTTGATTAAACCTCTTGGGGCAAAGCCCCTAGAGGCTAGGGGCGAAGCCGCTAGTAATAGGTATAAAGTAGTAAGGATTTTCTTTGTCTGTAACTGAAGAACTCAATAAATACTGAAAATTGAGTTCTTTATTGTAGGGGAGATTAAATAGGTTCTGGAATGGTTTTAGGCTATTTTCAACTCTCCGTACCTTTTCAAAAACAAAGCCTCTAGCTAGATGCTATGTTGCAACCTATAATAGAAATACACTATACATTACCAATATTACGAAAATATGGTAAATAAACAAAATAAACTATTCTTGAATGAGGAGAGGTAAGCGATAATGACAATTTCATTGTTAGGCAAAAGTTTGACTCATTTGTTTCTGATTTGTTCATAATTCTAGGTTAAGCATCCATACGTTATTAATCTTATTCATGTGTACCTTTAATTAAAGGGCCGGGAGA
This sequence comes from Acartia tonsa, assembly GCF_053477335.1. Lineage (NCBI taxonomy): Eukaryota > Metazoa > Arthropoda > Copepoda > Calanoida > Acartiidae > Acartia > Acartia tonsa. Next base: position 38,541,473 of record NC_137266.1, read on the forward strand.
AAAAAAAGACGAAAATTGTAATAATCTAATAAAAAAACACATATTAATGTTATAAATTATACTTATATTTTTTTCAAAACGCTTTTTGTTTTTGTTTAGGGGAGAAACCATATCAATGTAAGCTGTGCAACAGTTCTTTTGCACAGAGAACAAGTTTGAATGTGCACATGAACTCTCATCACAAGTCTGACCTTCCTGCTGATAGTAACAAAGGAAAAAATTACATTCACTTTCTTGTGAAGATTCTTTTGGTCATTAATCATATACTCTATAATTTATTTTTTCTGCCAGTCCATCTAAAAAACAATGAAGGGAGATTATATTCTTATATTTTAAACTAGCGGGTACTCCCCTAGATGCCTCATGGGGCACCTTATCTAGGACGGGGAAAAGTCTTGTGTGCAAACTACAAATTAAGTTTTTAAAAGAAAAAGTTAAAAGATATTTTTTTGGGGGAGGGGCATTTTATTGGGAGGGTTAACATATTCTGCCCCAAAATACTTAAAAACCTTCCCTGGACATAGAAGAAGCTTCACTGCAAAGGAGAACCATATCGGTTCAGCAGTTAGCGAGTTCCTTTGCAACAGACAAAAAAACTTATTTATTTAATAGGATTGATCAACTTCGATGCAAAATAAGGCAGTTTTCTGAAATATTTACCAAAAGTTCTCTTCTTATTATAGATTTGTATGTCCATCCAACTATTACTATGTATGGCAAATAATGTTAGATGGGAACTGGAAAAGTTTAAACACATTTAATAAATGTAATTTTTTTTTAAGCAGAAGAGAAAAATTATACCTACAAACACAACAACTTTGACCAGCCAAATGACCAGAACCAAAATCCAGCTCCTAATATGTCAACAAATCAACACCAAGACCACCAGAGACCTCTATCTACCAATACGACAAATGCTAGTGAAGTAGATCCAAATGATAACCTTAAAACAGGTAAAGTACCTACTGGAACTTTTTCGTTTTGTTAAAAAGAATTATGTACCTAAAATAAAACTTGCCTAATTTTTTAAACATAAAGAATGTAATTTTTGTTAAAATTGAAATTGGTATATTGCTGAAAAAATGCCACCGAACAATACCTAGTCATTTTATCATAAAAGAAATGGGTTAGAATAGCGCGCCAAAAAATCTCTGTCTGTCCACCCGAAGCAGAAGATTTTAGCCACTCTGAAATGTTTTATAAGAAACTAGCGGCTTCGCCCCTAGCCTCTAAAAGGGGATAAAAAAAATTAAGGTGAAATTCGTTAAAGGACCAAGGAAATCTTCAGCAAAAAAAAAATGGGGGGGGGGATTTTTTTCTTTTTTTGGGGATTGGGGGTGTCCCACCCCCCCCAAGAAAATAGCTTAAAACCACCACAGGACCAATAGGTATATACCCTGAAGAGTAGAATCCGATCGGTTCAGTGGTTACCGAGATCTTAAGGGACAGACAGACGGACAGACAGACATCGTTCTACTTTGTATTATAGATAGGCTCTCTGGTCATCCTCAAAGAATAGGTTTTTTGTAAGGACTTGAAAAGTATTGACTCTACTGCTCTACTAATATTACATTACTGTATAAGATTTTACTGTCTTAAATCATCGTCAACATTGTAAGCTTGTTGTTGCTGTGCTTTATATGAACAAAATATTTCCTGTATAGAGTATGAGCCACAGCCGTCACAAGTTTCTCCAGGAGGAGGGTTCAACAACCATCAACATCAACAGCAGCAAGTTCATAATCAACAACACCATCCTCAAAGACCTTCTTTATTCGTAGATTATAGGTATTAATATTTTATTTAAATAAAATAGAAAAAGATTAAATGATATATATTTAATAATAATATCAAAAAGGTAAATTTATTTATTTTCTTAATCAAATATATGAAAAATATTTTTTGAATCATTTTATGTTAGTGTTTACGTTAGATTATTTTACACTCCTCTCTCTCTCTGTATTTGGGTACTATTTTTTTTTAAAAACTCGTTCTGTCAGTGGTTAGATTAAAAGGAACAATGCACGAATGAGAGCAAGTGATGTTTGGTATTATTTTGGTAAATTACCAACAATAATTTAATTTGTTGACGAAAAAGTAATTTTTTTGTTATGTTTTAGGTCTAATGCTATGATGCCAAACCTGGAGGCTGTTAATTATTCCGAGTCTGCCAGAAATAAAGTTGCTGGAGAGGCCACCCCCCTCCTCAGTATTAAAGCCCTTAACAAACTGAGAAATAATGGTAAGTTTCCTTTATGCTAAAGCATTTTGATGTTTGTTCATTAAGAGATCTAAAAGTTGTGAGAACGTTAGTTTCATTTGCAATAGAGCTTTGAAGAAATCAGAGGCAAGCCATAGACTAATTTTCGGTGTTAAGGTGATGTATGTATGTCCTATCCATTTCCAACCCCCAAACTGAGAAGATTAATGCCGAAGCTACTATTTTTTAAAAAAAAGTATAGTCTACATAAATTTTAATACAAATCAAGAAAAGTAAACCTTTGAAATAGAAAAATTTTGTTATGAATAATCTCAAGTTAGTTTTAATTTCTTTCTTGAATTTCAGAAGGTGGGCCTCTAGCCCCACCCCATCAATACACCTGGATGAAGGATTGAATCCCTATTATATCAACAAAACAAAAAAGAACTAACTTCCAGCAGAATATTTATTTCTATCCATTGGAAGATAAGAAAAATAATTTTTTGTAGGTCTCATCCTCAAACTAAGTTGAAACTTTTGGCTAAAATTTAAATCTCTAACTTTATGCATAATTTTGTATGTTAATTTGTTATTTTTCATGACATATTGTACCAAAGTATCTTTTTTCTAACCCGGTGTTTTTGAAACTTTTATATACCAGTGATTTTTTTTTATTGTTTTCAAGCTTATAACATTTTATGTGTTGTGATTTTTATAATCAACCCAGTGATTTATTTTTAACTATTAAAATACTTTTAAAAATTTTCTTCTTGTTAATATGAAAACAACCATGTGACTTGATTATTATATGTAAATAACTAGCGGCTTCGCCCCTAGCCTCTAGGGGCTTTGCCCCAAGAGGTGATTAAAAAAAAATTAAGGCGAAATTCTTAAAAAGAACCAGGGAAATCTTTTTTTTTAAATGGGGGGGGATTAGGATTTTTGGGGGGTTGGGGGTGTCCCACCCCCCAAGAAAATCGCTAAAAACCACCACAGGACCAATAGGTATGTACCCTGAAGAGTAGAATCCGATCGTTTCAGTGGTTACCGAGATCTTAAGGGAAAGACGGACAGACAGACATTCTACTTTGTATTATAGATAACTAAATTTTATATTGTTTTTATTGTTTTGTGCTTTATTTATTGCACCCAGGGACAAGGGAATGATATTCTGACAAACAATTCTAAACTAAAATTTCCCCACAACCCCCTTCAATTTTTCCTCCCTTTCTTACCCACCCCTCTTCATTTCCATGAAGAAAAAAAGAAAATATACTTCCAGATACTTTTAAAGGTTTTGTGATTTTATGTAGAATTGATTGTTACAATAGCTACCCCTGATTGCACCAGTGATTTTAAATGATTGTTGGATCTAGTGCAGTTCACGGTAGTACAGTTCGATTATCTCCAAAAATCTATGAACCTTTAAGGGCTGCTTACGGCCAAACGGCGTATCCTTTAGAATATGTTCGCTGAAAATTTTAACCGACAAAAGAAGTCATACAAATAATCAAGAATAGTCAATTCTCAATAATGAATAGTTAATTAGCATAAATGCGCTAAAAAGGCTTATTAATTTCCCTATGCGTCATTGGATCTTGGCTATTCCAGATTATTTATAGGCCTTCTTATTTCGCTTTACACGGTGTGTTGGCATGACATGTGTCCCTTCAGCCGCTTGGCCGTAAGCAGCCTTTAAAGCAGTGTGTCGGAGCCGTATAATTTTGATGCGGCTCCGGCTCCTACCTTAAAATTTATATATCAATTTTTTTTCATTATTGAATTTGATAAAATAAAATAAATAATATAAAATATTTTGCTTTTAGTTGATTAAAGCTATATAAAAGTAGAAGGATGTGTGTCTATTTGTTAAGTAACAATAGTTTTTCAGTTTATTATATGAAAATAGACCGTTGCCAAATTATAATATTACTTTAAAAAATCATTTTAGCTAATCCGGAGCCGGAGCCGTTTTTAACGAAAAATACGGCTCCGGATCCGGCTCCACCAAAAATGTTGCTGCTCCCGGCTCCGGAACACTGCTTTAAAGTTTCTAGATTTTTGTAGATAATCGATACCAGGAACATTTTTCTGTGAACGGCGCTAGATCCTGATTTTTGTAACCCATCCCGGTTTTATGCAATTAATTGTGTTATTTTGTTTCAGCTTTTATAAATATTTCGTCTATATTACATTTTTACTAATCATATACAAACAAGGATGACAACATCCATAAAAGCGAAGCACTGAAACGGTAGGACAAACGGACATTAACACTTGTATAGTGTTAGAACTTAATAATTATCAAAATATAAATTTATAAAAGTCAAAGCAAAATTGTAAGTAAATTTGTTGTAAAACTGCTTGATACAGGATAATTTTTATGGACATACTTACATTTTAGGACTTTATTATAGAGTTGCTTCGCTTATTACATTATACTTTGTTGTCCCAGGAATCAATATACCAAAAATCAGATTAATCCGATGATTTGATCATATAAAAATTTGTTGTTAAAAAAGTAAAAAAATCAACATGTTTAAAATGGACGTACGGACATTTTAGTAATGATTATAGAGTTGCTACGCTTTCTAAATCGTACCTCACTACTAAAGGAATCACCATGCAAAATTTGAAATCGATAGGACAATTCTAACATGCCTAAATTAACGGAAAAAGCTATCCGTTACGGACGGACGGACCGACCCTAATTATAGAAAAGCTTCGCTTTAAAAAATTTCATATTTTAAAACACCTATTTTTTACAATTATTACTTAATACAAAAAGAAACTTTTACTATAGCTAAAAAAAAAACTTTAATCTTATTATTATACCTAATTTTTATGTGATCCTCTCTTTTTAGCCATGGGCAAATTTTACATTGACTGCACTCTAGCTAACTTGTAAAGAGGTTATGGGGTGTTAATCATTTAAATATTGATATTGTAAAATTTTCGTAAAATCTAAGGATACCCATAAAAGCTTACCTACCTACCAATTTTAAAAAAAATTATTTAAACTAGAAGACCACACAAAAGATACGTCCTTCAAATCAAATTATAAAAATATATTGTTACATAAATTAAAGTTAAATATTATTGAAATAAAGTGTATATATAAAACTATTGGACTTATTATATTATTATTATGTTTTTGTAATAATTTTCAGATGATAAAAAATGGCTGAAATAAGACAGAGACCTAGAAAAGATCATTCAAAGGTTTGTAGTTTAGCAAAGCTCTGAGCCATACTGAAAATCATGTATAGCATCGTATTACTGACAATTTTCCTCATATATTGAAATAAAATAAAAAACCTGGAATTAGTACCAGTTTGAAAGTCCGGTCCCTTGGGTCTAACAAAACTGGTTTAAAACTTCGTAACGTTTCACTTTAAAATCCGTGGAAAGCTGTCTATTATTCGATGCGATAAATATCTAACTTCCAAGTGTTTTATTTAGAATTAGTCCTAAAATTAAGAATTTTTGGCGTACAAGATGCATTTCAGATGAATTTACTAAACAGAGATAAATTTGACCTCCCACTTGAGAGTGGTCAAAAATGTATGTTCTTCATGATATATCTAAAACCTTTTGGTGAGATTAATTTTGATTGCTACACCACTGCATAAAATATTGCTTGTTCTAGTTATTACTGGGGCATGTGAGTACCCTGCTGGAAAGAAGTTCATGTGGGAAGGATGAATGTTGGATACAATGTATAGATGGAAATATACCCATACCTTTGATTTTGATAGGTAGGTATATTATTACTACAAAGTTCAAATAATTCCTTTTTTATTCTATGTCTGACCTATACCTCCTTTTATTTGAAACTAGCGACTACGCCCCTAGCATCTGGGGCAGAAGGTACAGAAAGAAGCTAGAATAAAAGCTTAAATTTTAAAATAAATAAGTCTAAAATAATCACAGGACCTATGTGAACTTGTGAAGCTTATCTTGAATAGATAATCCGGTCTATTAGTTATTTAGATCTTGAGACTAGCTGCAGACAAAATATCTTACTACTTTTTATATTAATGGAATAATACACGTCAGCGATGTTGAAAAGAGACTATCCAAGGAAAAACACATTAAATGACATCTAATCCTTGTCAACCTGCACAAAATTAACCATATTTCATATATTTATAGTAAAATCAGATATATATTTTGAAAAAAATTAGGTTATTTTAAAGTAAAGAAACAACAAAATAATGAAAAAGTGCTCGAAATCATATCAAAATTATCCCCTCTTTATCACTAGCACAAAGGAAAGCTCTAACTCTGTAGACTTCAAGAGTCTAGTCCTACAGTGCACTATTCATGCTAGGCTCTTCCAACCTAACCTAATATATAATGTATAAGCATATATAGTATTTTTGTTTTCTTCACAAAGTTTGTGAAACCTAAAAAATAATAAACCAATGAATTTTCTTAGGTAGGTAGGTATTTAATTTAATATATATTTTTTCAGTAAGTGTGTCGCCCCTATGTCGACGAGCAGTATCGAATTTGGGAGTTTTAGATAATCAGATTGTTTTTATACTTCCTGATGTTGAAGTTGGTAAGAAAGAATTTATTATAATTAACCTTCCTATTAAAGATTGTGCTTTATTGTTGGGAATTTAATATTTTTCCGAAAGTACCTAGTCAATGCAATGATATAGAGAGAGTGGAAGCATTTATTTCCAGCTGAAATGTTTTTGACAATCAACACCTGTATATTGCGGTTTCATGGACAGTTCCCCTTTGCTACATTACAGCAAATGCCGTGCAGTCATATAAATAACTGGTACCTAGTCTTTTTCAGTGTAACAAAAATCGCATATAGAGTTCTTTTGTACTAGTCTATAAAAGGGACAATCCAGCCCCCTCCCCCCTTATTTGATAACATATTACAAGAATATAAAGTAATTTAAAACTTCAAAAACCTAAGAATGTGCACTTTATTTTGTTTTCTTGATATTTTTATTGAAAAATTAAAAAAACTTTGATTTTTGTAGGAGAGTTTTTACTGTTCCTTAAATATATTCTCTCTGGGGATACAACAAGATTTTACAATAAAGAAGATATTCAAATTCTCAGGTAAATTAATGGATATAAATGACATACGTGGATATAGTGAAAATTTGTCCTCTATTTAGCTCTCTAATATGGACCTCATTTATTGGTCAGTTCGTTCATCCAGAAGGAGGGGAGGGTAAAGGGGGTAGTTGGGAGGTATCGTTATTTTATCCAGCTGCGAGCATCACTTTATCAGAGTACATGAAAATCTGGTGCTACATCAAAGTGATAATATATCGATTGGTACATTAATCATTTAGATTTGATTCAAAACTATGGCAGTAGCTAATGCTTATAAGCACATAATGAAAAAATAACATGGCGCTTTCCCTCAAAGAGCCTAGAAAAGAGCATATAGGAACATAGTCATTGAATAAAAAGAATCTAGGTAACTTCTTTAAAAATTAAACATGTGATTTGTGTAAGAAGAAATTTTATATAGACTTTAAACAACACAAGCTACTTTATATACAACAAATGATTTGTTTTATTAGGATTATGACCTTTCTGCATTAAAAGTTTAAAACTTCTTCATGAAATGTTATTTTTAAAGGAAAATTGGATCCTGTCTGGAGCTTGAGTTTGAATTCTGCAACACAAACTATCAAATCACCCATGCAAAGAAAATCATTGGAAAAATTAAAGTTAAAACCGCTGCGCTGGTAAGAATTGTCTATCAATCAATTTTCATGTTATTTAAAACTTTTGCTTTCATCATTAAAGTGTTATTACCTTAATGAGGCTGGAGGGGAATGGATATTGGACTGTAAATTATTCTGGTACCCAAAGTTTTTAAGCAATATATCTCATACCTTGGCTTACTTGAAAAAAAAAATCTTGATTAGTTGGTTTAAATTAGCAATGTCCAAACTTTTTAACCGTTTGTAAATAATGTTTTTTTTGTCTAAATTATTGTTTTTTGTCTGCGTGCGGCTTTGTATCTTCTGCCGAGCTTTGATATTTTCAACCTTATTCTAAAAATAGATTGTTTTGTTATAAGATTCATCAAAAAGAAAACCTGATACAAACTACAGAAGGTCCGGGACCACCCCCAGCAAAAATTCCAAAACTCTCATCCACACAATCACCCTCTCAAAGAGTTACATTACCCCCGACAACAAGAACAGTATTACCCCAAACAGTAATTGCGCCAAATAATAAAATCAAACTTCAAAGTTCAAGTTTTGGCGTACAAAAGGTTATTATCCTACTAAATGCTTTAAAATGAATGTTGATTTCACACTTTTCATGATGATTCCTTATATAGTAAGGTACACTTTGGAAAGCAAAGCAAACTTTTTTACTATTCAATTTTAAAAACGTTGATGAAAATAGCTGTAGCAACAGATCTATAGTAAAAATGTATTTACAGATAACCACCTGTCCCCCTTTTCCAAGGATCTTTTTCGTTTGCTAGCAAATTTTTTTTTGCTACTTGGCTGTTTTAATATTCCCAACGCTATTGGTTTTTGTCAAAGACCCAATTGAGAGTCAGCACAATGTCCTTGAGATGGGTACATACAGTTATTTAACCCCTTCTCCCTCTAGTGTTTTACTCTAATGCTGTAGGATTACCATTAGTTGTTAAAATATATTATTACATAGAGGACAAATAAGCTAAATATAACAACTAGTATTAGGTCTAAAAATATTATTACGCAGAGATGAAATAAGCTAATAAACAACAAATTTACTGTTAGATTTTTTAGCTTTGTTTTATGGATGTTGGCATCCTTGTTTATGTATAAAGATAGACTGGAAAATCACTGAAGTAGATAACTTTTTTAACAAACATTCAATAGGATAATTATGAAAGGGTATGATTACAAACAGCAAGCAGATTTTATCATCAACCCTGCCAACAATACCATCATCAAATGCATCTAAACCCTCAACAATTCCCTCTGTGCCATTACCACAAGAAGATTATACTGTACAAAATACCAGTCAAGAGACTCCCAAGGAAGTGACGACTGGTAAACAAATAAATAAATGTCCATTTTGTAAGGTAAGTTGTTGATTTTGTATTAACTAGTCATCAATTGTGACACACTTTGATGTTTTTTTTTATATTTTTGAATGTATTCTTTTGTAATTTTAAATGTGTGGCACACAGAAATACCTATCACTTCTTTAGGTAACCTCAATACCTAGTAATATAAAAGAGGCGCGTACGTGCGTTTAACAACATTAGATACGGTCTATATTATTTATCGTATGTTAAAAATAAGATTGCCGGATTTTCTTAGTATTTATTGACGGAAAATAGCATACACTTTAGGTCCCGGCATTTTTTTAACAATACATATAATTAGGGTGTTCTAATTTTAATTGTTTTAACCTCTGAAAAAATGCATTAAACAAATTAAAATTAAAAAATACTCGATAATATAAAACTATTAATATTTATCAAATCACACGTTGTATTCAACTGAACAATTTCAAGAAAATTCCCGCTCTACTAAGTCAGCTTATTTATTCCAGAATCTTCGTAAGTAACTTGCGCATGCGCAGTCTCTCCATAAAATAATGCCGCGTTCCCCCTGTCATATAAGGATTAATTTAATATTGTATGAAGCGAATAATTTTAAGTTTTACAACAAAATGCTTTAAGTATTTTGATATATATGTTTTTATAATTAAACAAGGATGACAACAACCATAAAAGCGAAGCTCTGAAACGGTAGGACAAACGAACATTAAAGCTTGTATAGTGTTAGAACTGAATAATCAAAATATAAATGTATAAGAGTCGAACCAAAATTGTAAGTAAATTTGTTGAAAAACTGCTGGATACAGGATAATGTTTATGAACATACTTACATTTTTAGGACTTGATTATAGAGTTGCTTTGCTTATACGTTATACTTTGTTGTCCCAGGAATTAATATACCAAAAATCAAATCAATCGGATGATTAGATCACAAATAAATTTGTTGTTAAAAAAGTAAAAAATTTACATGTTTAAAATGGACGTACGGGCATTCGGGTAATGATTATAGAGTTGCTACGCTTTCTAAATCGTACCTAACTACTACAAAATCACCATGCAAAGTTTGAAATCGATAGGACAGTTCTAAGATGCCTAAGTTAACGAAAAAAGCTCTCCATTCCAGACCCTAATTATAGAAAAGCTTTGCTTTTAAAAATCATGTTATATTATTTGCATCTAGTTTTTTAAAATTCCAATAATGATAAAAGCACTTTCCATACCTTGGGCGTCTGGTTTATATAATAAGCGGTTTCTCTTTACTTTCATATGCTTATTTTAGGTTAGAATTATGGATTAGAGAAGCCTTGCAGGGTAAGGGCCATGGAGGCTCGAGTCCTCGCTAGGGATAGAAACATAGTCTTTAGAAAAAATAATGGGGTGTGGTGTGATTTGGTGGTTTATTGGTGTGTTTGCACCGATAAGCTTGTGTTGTATCTCTTCAACTCATACCTGTGATTGAGATTACTTTCATTAAAAACAACATCTTTATATAAGGATCCAATTGACAAAACCTTGATGTTAAAACACCTGAAAACCTTTCATCCTGAGATGGACAATGCCTGCATGGAGTGCCAGGATATTCTACCTAATAGGACGGAACTGGAGGAACATATCCAGGAATTCAATCTTTTATATTTCTACTTTAGAGCCTCTTTTTGTGGATAGTCTGTTTTCAACACTAGTGCCGTGTATTGCTCTTTTATTAAAACCTACGAATCATAGGATCAGTGCGTATGTCCCATAGAATTTAGGCATGTTAGAATTATCTTATCGATTTTAAACTTGGCATGCAGATTATTCTTGTACCAGTAAAATATTAATTAGAAATTGTAGCAACTCTATAATCGTTACAAGAACGTGGAATATACATTTTTGACAGCTATTTTTATATGATACCTATTCATTTCCTTTTTAGAACATCCTAACTTATCAGGAATCATGACGCTAAGTTTAAAAACTGAATTATATCATGCCAAATTGACTTTAAAAGCTATCCTGATTAAAGAAAAGCTTTCCCTGTAAAAAGATTTTATGCGTTTACAGGATCACTCGTATTCTGGTTGGTTTCATACCTGTCCTTCATGCAAATTTGTTGCCCTAACTCTGTACCAGGTAGGATCTTTTTCTCAGGGCGATTTCAATTTAACATAACGTCGTATAAATTTACCGCCCCCCTTTCCCCCTATCCCTTGTGCTAAAAAATAATTTTTTACCACAATGTTTCCCCCCCCCCCCCCCCGGCCCCCCTTTCTGTGAATACTTTTGCTCGCCACTCTTTTAAAGTTGCCTTGAATTCTAGAAATGGATATCCTTTGATACTGACAGACACACATACATCCTAACTCTTTGATATTCGTTTTATCTAATTTTTCCTTTTGATATTTCCTACCAAAGAGAATTTTGGGGTAGATTACTATTACTTTTATTGTCTTATCCCTAATAATATTTCTCGTATTCATTCGAATCCGGTGGATAGGAACCGGTTCTCATCCATACGAAAAAACTATGTCTAGCATCGTATTATATCCAGCTTTCTACGAATATACAGATGTACAATCATATGATTAAAACCAGTTTTTTATCCCCTGCCTTCGGCACCTCAGTACAGTAACATTCTATATTCGCGGAAAGCTGTTTCTAATACCATGAAAGAAATAACTATACTTTAATCTCAAGTATTTGGAACTAAATTATGAACGGATATTTTTCTCAAATTCGAACTAGTATTTTCAGCAAAGTATAATCTTTGTATTTAAGGATTCATGGATAAGACAATAGAAGATAAAGAATCTTTCCCTCTAACTTTCGTGTCTAAACTTCTGACTTTTTTAGTTGGCTTTTAATTTATTACTGTATTCAAGTTTATTATTTTTTATCAATAATTACAGACTGGCCAGAGTGTACGTTTTGTACGTTACGCATCGAATCTGTGTACGTTCTGGACGTTATTTTGATATGTGTACGTAACGTATTTTGAAATTTGTATTTTTGTACGTTTTACGTTTTTTTAAAAATAATAAGAATCAAATATTAGCAGAAAAGTAATTTGTATGTTTTGTAAGAAAATTTTGGCAAAAACAACAGGTGTATTATTTAAATAAATTCAATAATATCTTCAATTTTCATAGAACAAAAATATGTATGTAAATTATGCATATATGTTATTAAAACTTACAGTTTAAATTTATGGATTAGAAATATATGTCCTATAGATATAGTTTAAACTATTGAACAGAAAGAGATATGCAGTTGACTAAATTCAAGTTTAAATGCATTTCATGCTACTACCCCTTTAATAGATTTTACGATAATTTTTTTCAAATTCTTTATATACTTGGGTAAATTTTCCGAGATATCATATGGTGCACAGTGTAGGATTAAGAAGTCTTATTTTTTGGTATCTTCAGTTTTTAAAGAATAAGAATCAAATATAAGTATAAAAGTATTTGTATATTTATTTGTATTTGTACAAAAAGTATTACAAAAATAGTATATTATCTATGATGCAAAGTAGAATGATGTCTGTCCGTCTGCTTGTCCGTCTGTATATCAGAAGCTTAATATCTCAGTAACCACTGAACCTATTGTGCTCTACTCTTCATGGAATATACCTAATAGTCCTGTGATGGTTTTTGCTATTTTCTTTGGGGGAGGGACACTTAAAGCTTTTTACTTTCTACTAGGATTAGAGGCTTCGTATCCCTCTTTTATAGAATCGTTTGTTGGAAATTTGTCAAAAAAAAAATATAAAAAAAGATTGTGATTATTTTTTTCATTTAGGCTTCGCCCCAGGGTGCGGTGGGGGTTCCCCCACCCCGCTGATTTGCATTAGTTTACAAAAATAAATTGAGGGGTGGTTGATTTTTTTTTTGGGGGGGGGGGGGTGGGTTTCCCACACTCTAAGAAAATAGCCTAAAACTAACACAGGACTAGTAGATATATTCCCTGAAGATTAGAATTTAGAACCCAATCTGTTCAGCGGCTACCAAGATCTTAAGCTTTAGACAGACAGGCATTGATTTACTTTGTATTAAAGACTAGTATTTTCTGAGATCTTTAGCAATAGACAAAATAACCCTATATCCTATTATATGTTTATCCTATAAATCCTTTTTTTTCTGTAACAAAGAATCTCGCTAACTGCTGAACCGACATGATCTTTGTGAGGTTGTAGGCTATTTTCTCTGTCCTTCCATATCCCTTCAAGAACCTGTATTCAAAATGGTAGAAAAATAGCCTAAAACCATCTTGGTAACTGTGTGAAGTAGTTATGAAAATCTTAAGCATCAGACAAAAAACTTACTACTTTATTTAATAGAATATACTTAGTACGTAATAACAGGATGTATGTCTCTCTGTCAGTTTATTTGTACCGAAGGTTCTTGCTAACCGCTAAACCGATATGGTTCTCTTTTACAGGGTAGCTTCTCATAGGTCCTGGGAGAGGGTACAACCACCCTCCCAAGAGAAACTACTCTTAGAAAAAAATCACAACCCTTCCCCTATTTTTTCTTTCTTTTTAAAATTGAAATCAGAAATGGGGGTGGTCTACTCCCCCTTCCCTCACTAAAAAAATTATTAGCGAAGCTACTCTATAATCACTTTGTCAGTCCGTTATGCTATCGGAGAAACGTGATTTTCTCGGCTCCTGTTTTTTGATTGAATAAGTTCACATTCTACATATTTTCATTGAGATTTGCCTTTTGGTTGGGTGCTAGATCTATTCCTAGATTTTCTTTTTTTCATGGTTTTCTCGACTTCTATTCAAGATAGACGGCTGAAATTTTCAGGGAATACATAAATTCACATTCTACATATTTTCAAAAAGTTTCTTTAAGGTTTGTCTATTTGTTGCAGTGCTAGATCGATTCCTAGATGTATAGGTTTTTGTGATTTTCACAACTCATATTCCTGATAGACGGTTGTAATTTTCAGGGATTGTATTAGTTTTCATTCTTAATACTTGCACTAAATTTCAATGAGATTTGCTTATTGGTTGGGGGGCTGAATTTATTCCTAGATTTTCACGTTAGGTATTATATATTTTTAAAAGGTTTTGTGATTTATTTAAATAAGTTAAATGCTTATTTTTTACGACACTACTCTATAGTTTATGTAGTTCCCAGATTTCCATCCATAACCAGATTTCCATCCATAACTTTTGAGCTTCGCTACTTAAGGATGTTGTCATCCTTGTTTTTTAATTTTTATTTTTAAATAAAAAAATGGGTTTTTGAATTCAACTCCCCCCCCCCCCCCTAATCAAGTTCCTCTAGAGGCCTCTAAGGGCATAGTCGCTGGTCCTTATAATAGGATATACTTTGTACATAATAACAGAATGTCTGTTTGTTTGAACCAAAGAATCTCGCTAACCACGGAACCGATATGGTTCTCCTTAACAGGATAGTTTCTCATAGGTGTTTGGAAGTTTTATAACTATTTTGGGGAAGAGTATCACCATCCACCCTCCCAAGAGAAATTGACTTTAGAAAAAAAACTACCTCTTCCCCCCAAAAATGTATTTTAATTGCGATTTTAAGTTAATTTTTTTCCAGATGTCTATAAATAACTTTTGAGCTTCGCTACTTATGTATGTTGTCATCCATGTTTTTTTTTATTGAATTCAACTCTCCCCTCATTAAGTGCCCCTAGAGGCCTTTAGGAGCGTAGACGCTAGTTCTTTTGAATAGAGTAATAGGATATCTTGTGTCTATCAGTTCGCTATGGTTCTCCTTTACAGGTAGCTGCTAGTAGACTTAAATGTATTGATAATAGGTAACTAGGAAATTATTTAACTTATTTTTATTAGGAATGTACGTTTTTGTATGTTTTTTTTACTTTTTTTATGTACGTAACGTATTTTTTTTGTGTACGTTATGTACGTTTTTTATTTTTAAAATTGGCTGGCCAGTCTGTAATTATTCTCGCTTTTAATGAATTTATAGTAATGCACTTATTATTCCTTGTTCAAAAATATTCGACTTTTAGAGTGGGTTAGAGAGGGTGAGAGAGCATGATGGAAAAAAAGTGTTTTTTATTATTATTATTATTTGCTTTGCTTTGCATTTTGCTTGTGTGTATGTGTGTGTGTGAGTGTATTTGTTTGTAGGGGTGTGTTAAACCAGGAATGAAGAGGACATTGGGATGTTTACTGCACTAGTCCACACAGTTTTATATTAACGTTTTCTTATTCCTTATACAACTATGGGGACTTTTACTGAATTTTGATTGGTTGGTTCATTAAGTTAAGTGCCAAAACGTTTCAACATCTACTTATAATATTAATCTACAGAAGGGGAAATTTGTGTATGATTATAAGGAATGTACATCTATTCACCGTCCATCGTCTTATTCCTTTAGATCCCTTGTGTTAAAAACGTTCAAGGAAAAGTTAAATATTAGAATATTTCTTATTGATATTTATAAAAGCAAATCATATTACAGGTATATAGATTACTCACAGTGCGTTCGAAGGTGCTTTGACTTTTGTGTCAGAACCTAAATTGGGACATAGTGCAAATCATTACCCTAGGTTAGGTAACTTAATTTCACTTTTCAATAAAATCTAAAATGTAGCCGTTTTTGAGAAAATTAGATTTGAAAATTTTAAGTTTAATTTTCATCCCCTAGGAGTTACCACATAATCATGACAAGAAAAGCAAAGATTATTTATTTAAAATTTTGAACAAGTTTGCTTTTATAAGGTTCTTCATAAAACCAATCCTGAAGTGAGTTGATTTATGGCCATTATTATCAGTTGCTTTGCTAAGGTCACGGAATTCAGCCTTATAAAAATCATATATAGAGAGGTTTTATGAAAGACTTCATTAAAGCAAATTTGTTCAAAATTTTAAATTAATAATTTTTGCTTTTCTTGTCATGATTATGCGGTAACTCCTAGGGGATGAAAATTGAACTTGAAATTTTCAAATCTAATTTTCTCAAAAACGGCTGCATTTTAGATTTTATTGAAAAGTTAACTAAAGTTACCTAACCTAGGGTAATGAAATGCACTTTGTCCCAATTTAGGTTCGGACACAAAAGTCAAAGCACCTTCGAACGCACTGTGTACTGCATGACATAGTCAGTAAATGTGACCAAAAGTCAATAAGATTTCATCTTATTTTTATGTGTAGTTGTTTATGTGTATGTTTTAATCTGGTGTTTATAGACATAGTGCGTTACGACTGTGTAGATACTGTAGCCTTTTCTGACGCTTGTACGAATATTACTACCAATCAACCGTATTATTTATTGATTTTAGTTGTACTTGATTTAGTACTTTAAGGAATAGTATAATCTTTGAAACTTTTTATATTTTTATTTAACCTTCCTTTCATACCTACTATTTTTAATCATCCTTCTATGGCAAGCGCGTATGTGTATGAGCGATGCTTTGGCCGATTTCTAAAGTCAATAAGCCGTTTGGTAATCACATAACAATAGCAGCCTAAGCTTTAATGGGTTCCAATTGTGATATTATGGTTTGAAATAACTCTAGGAACAGCTGCACACCTATGGGTTAAGTGAAGGAAGGGCTTTACTGAGATGACGAGCGTTAGAGTGTTTGTACTATGTAGTTGATGTAACAAATAGCAGTAACTAAACTTTGCTTTGTTCATGCTAGATAGGGCAGAATAAGTAGACAATGAAAAAAAATCAGATTTAAGATACGTCATTACAAATGTTTTGTACTTTCTTTTATGGTATGCTACCTATTTAAAGTATTATACATGGATTTTTTTCTGTATTAGACTTCTGTTCTATTAGATCAAAAATGGTGATAGCTTGTTATAGCTGTGCTACTTTAAAAATAATCTGTTTAATTCTACATTGAAATAATGGGATATCCGTTTGATTTGCCATTATTGTTTAATAAATACTTATAAGATGAAAAAGCTTTTAGAGCTTAGTTTTGCTAAGTTGTGACACTTTTTTTGTGTGTTTATTGTGACATATTTAAGATGACGGGCGTTGAAGCCGGCCTATAGAGTGTTCATACAATGATAATACTATTTAATTTTTTAAAAGCAAATATTTTTTCAGATGTCTCATTAAAGTATTAAAGTGAAACAATAGAGAGGGAAGGAGTTTAATAACTTTATGTCCCCACCCCGTAAACCCAGTGCCGACTTTTAATTTGGTCTTTGAATATCAGCCAATAGCGTCGGAAATATAAAAACAGCCAGTCCCCACAAAAGAACATAAAGCAATTTACTAGCAGACGCAAAGCGTTTTTACTACTTGGGTCAGGTAGTTGTCTGGATGGAGAACGATTATGCATAATATGAAGTACACTCCAAGTGCTGAAAGTTAATTTGCTAAAAAGTATGAACACATGACTTTGGTATTCTTAAACGGCGATTCCTAAAGTATATTTTACAATAGTATGACATCACAGAAATAGGCTAATCTAAGAGTAATTTTACTGTTACATCTTAGTTTGATAGATTTTAGGAATTTTTTTTGTTACTCAGTCTGCTTTTGAGCAGTTACTTTTGCATTGTTAAGAGTTTACATGTGAAGATTAAAATAAAGATTTTGTTGGTGAATTTAAAGTTAAGATAAAGTCTAGTTGTAAAGGTAGTTAAACCAGGGATCCAAAGGGATAAGACAATTGTCGATAGATTGATGTATATCCAAAACGATGATACACAAAATAACCCCTTCTGTATATTACAATTAGTGGTTGAAACGTTTGGACACTCAAACTAATAAACCAACCAATTGAAATTTAAGCCCCCAAAGTTGTTAAGAAAACTTTGGGAACTAGTTTAATAACCAGCCCAATTTCATCTCTTTTCCATTAGTCAAACCTTTGTGTAAAAATACTAAATTTTCTTGGTTAAAATAATTTTGACTTACATAGTTGAACTCTACTTCATTTGATTCATTATATAGAGGAAATGGTTTAAAACCACCTACAACAAATGCAAAATAAACCTACATGTCACTAGGCACTGCTTAAACAAAGGTTTTTAACACTTTTAACAGTTATAAATCTATCTCAACCATAACATTTATAAATTAGTAACTACTACTGCTTCATAACGAAATATATTTCAAAGAAAAAAATCTTCATTATCAATCGCATCTTTTAGTGAAGTGAATCAAGCAAATATAGCTTGGTCAGTTTTTAATCCTCACAGATTTCAAATTTTTTGAATAGATCATTTTCTTGGCATTGTTTAAAATATTCGACCCAATTGCATAAAAACTTAAACAACGTTCATAACCAATAACATACTTCTCACAATTAAAATTAAAAAAAACTTTTGAGGATCATCCTATTCCATACATTTTGATGATATTTTTATTGCTGCAAGAAAAGAAGCAGGCTAGACAGCCGCCCTTTTTTGGAGGATAAAACTTTAAATTAAATCTAAAGCTTCTAAACATACAAGGTCTGGTAACTTATAGACTGCTGAGTTTATTTGTGTTATGGCGACTATTAAGCATGGAAAAACTACTGTCTGTGATTTAATTATTAAAGAATTGGTCTGCGGCTGCCGTAACCTAGAAAGAAAGACAAACAAAAAGCTGTGAATAATAATTTTTTCTCTGTTTGATTAGTGATTAACACATCCCTTTTACTTAGTCAGAATTTCTCTTTGTTAATAGTAGTTCTAAAAGCTTTAAGCTTATTTAAACTATTTTAGTAGTGTAGCTACTCTATAATTGGAATGATTAAAAAAAATTCCGGGTAATGCCGGTTTCGTGTCATCGCCTCTTAAGGGGTGTTTCGTCGTATTTTCACAGTAGCTATTCTCCTATTTCTAGCAACTGTGGGGCCAATAGCCTAACCCTATGATGCGCAATCATTAAAATTTACCTAACCTAAAATAACCTTTCAAAAGCTTCTGGGAAAATACAACGTAACGCCCCTTAAGAGGCGATGTCAGGAAACCAACAATACTTAATTTTTCTTATTCATTGTGAAATTTTGAAAATGTTGATAGGAATATTTTGTACTTTTCAAGGAAGTCACATTTTTATCCTGAGATCGTTTTATGCTATTTTCATTAACTTTCCGTTTTCGCCTAGAGTATAGGGGCGCAACTAGTTTTTAAGATAGTGATATTTCTTATAGTAAATTTATATTATCTTTGCTTTTCTTGAAATATCTAGCAATTAAGTAAATATGCAACTATGCAACAATCAGTTGGTTATAAAATTAGTCATGGACTGATTGTTCTATAGAAATATTGGATGAATAAAAATAGGATAATGAGTTTTAGTTACAATTTGAACAAAGGGGTTTTGCATGTATTTATAAACATATTTTTAAGTATGGCTTCGAATTATTAACCTGTTAAGATAAACTCTTCTACTTACTGAAATTCTTAAATCCGATAAAAATCTGTTTTAATATTTTAGTTTTAGTTGAACTGTATTTATTTTTTAAAGAATTCACAGGGGTATTTTTTTCCATTTTCGGCATGCCGTAGATTGTTGAAAGATTCGGCTGCGGCTGCTAACTTCTTTTCTAAGTGTAAAACAAATGAAAATAATAAATAATAAGTTTGATTGTTATGCATCCATACATTATAGATCCATTATGCATTTATAGAATTGAAACCAGTAGGTATTTAGTTTATTAGTGACAATTGCGTTATTCTATATATTTTTTAAGTTTTATAAGAAAAGTTTTATTAAATAATTGTGAGTTGTTTATACAGTAAGATCGCTGAATCAACTCCCGTCGCCACTTTTCATTGAATGTTTTTATTTGTCCTGGTCGGGATTTAGGCTATTTTGTGAATAGGTTTATTAGCGAACCTACTCTTTGCCGTCCGTCCGTTTTGGTTAAAATGTAATTGTATAGGTTATTATTTAAAGGATAGATGGCTGATTTTTTTTTATGATGATACCCCTTACCAATAAGCATTCAACATACAATTGCAAGTCATGATTTGAGAGATATAAATATTTTTTTCCAGTACGGCTTCGAAACCGATTGATATCCGCTGCATCAGAGCCGTTTCTCAGCCATACTGAAAAATCATATATTGCATCGTATTACAGACAATTTTGAAATATTCTGTATATTTCGTGATTTCTATTATTTACCTATCCCATATATTTTCTCTTATGTTGTGTAAGTTTTGGATGTTGTCAACCTTGTTTTTTTAATCACTCCCCTATCCTCCTTGTAAAACGAATCTCCTAATGGCATGAATTATGTAAAACAAACAAAAGCACTCTAAGCTTTTTTGTTAAAATAGTAAATAATAATCCAACAAGTGTTTTTTACAAAGATTAAATGTTACTGTAAGATAATTTTTTATTTAAACTAGCCGCTGTGCACATACCATGCAATGTAGGAGCTTTGCATACAAGGGGTAGGGAATGCAAAAATGTAGCTCAAAACCATCCCAATAGCATTTCTTTAGGTCAGGTTATATTAGGTTAGTTTGGCTACTGGTTGGCTTCCTAACCTAACCAACTTACTTAAACTTTTTTATAGGGGGGTGGCTGGGGGGTTATCACTGCTTAACAGGCAACTCTGGTGTGAAAGCACCATTTTTATTTTATTTTATTATTTTAGTTGAAAGTTCACAGAAAGAGCCACTTCTTAGAAGAGAAAGGTTATCAGCTCAGCTGCAAGTTTTGTAACAAAGTTTTTATTAAGGTAATTAATATAAAATTACTTGGATGTTGTACAATATTCCACCTTCTGTAGGAAAGTACTGACCAACAAACGAGGACTGAAGTAGCTTTCTAAATTGTCGAAAAAATTTCCTCTGTCATAATATCCACGTATACCAAACCCTTTATTACGCAAAGGTCTTTTTCTGTGTAATTTTTAAAACTTAACAGTAATTTTGTTAATTTTTCTTAAATTGTTCCTGTTTATTGACATATTATTCATTATAATCTCAAGAATATAGGGAAAAGACAATGAAGTATAAATCAATTTTCTCTCTATTAAAAATAAATAAAAATTAGGACTTAACTGGTAGATTAATACAAGTGGAAAGAAAGTTTGGAGAATGTTATTTTATATTCCCAATCTTTTCTTTCTCTAAGAACTTTTTTTAGCCAGCAGATGACAAAACGAGTCATTAACTTTGTGGGGATATTCATTATTTATTTTATTGTCCCCTCTCCCCGTCGCTGTTTGCATATTTTTTCTCCGTAATTGTTTTTTCTATAAACAGTTTTCTCGTATTCATTTGAATCCGGTGGATAGGAACCGGTTCTCATGAATACGAAAAAACTATGTCTAGCATCGTATTATATCCAGTTTTCTACGAATATAGAAATGTACAATCATAAGATCAAAACTAGTTTTTTTAGCCGGTGCCTTCGGCACCACGGGGCTAAAAAAAACTAGTTTTAATCTTATAATTGTACATTCTATATCCGCGGAAAGCCGTTTATAATACGATACGAGAAATAACTATTCTTTCGTACTTGTTTAGTTTATTGTTATTGTTTAAAATGTGAAAATTGATTGCAGAATTTTTCTTGAAGGGATTCAGAGTCAAGATAAAATTGTTTATAACAGAAAATCTTTACATTTCAGCAAATATTCTAATAAGGAGCTAAAAATTAACCTTTAATAGTGTTTCTAAATATGCAAAAATGGATACAGAATACGTGGATATTGTGACAAGGGAATCAAATTAGTCCTCAGAATTGGTCAAAACGTGCCCCTATGGTCAGGGGATAGGATGGGGTAAAGTAATGAGGTGAGGGTATCGTTTATCAGCCAGCTGGGAGAAACACTTTATCAGGGTAGGGGATAATTTTTTACAATATCCATATATTCTATATCCAATTTTGCCGATTTTTATGGAAGCCATACATATTGATTTTTTTAGTCAGCCGCCTTGAAAAAGCACGAAGAGCTGCATGCGAATGGAAAACTGGTGAAAACATTCAAGTGTCCCAACTGTCCAAAAATATTCTCCAAATCTTTCAATCTAGCGAGGCATATCAGGTTAATTTACAAAGCTTAAATTTTAATGTGTGTGGGCAAAAGTTTTATTTATATAATTTATTATCGTAAATTGGTAAATACAATAAACTATACTAATCTCAATACGATTAATTTACGCTGGGTTAAACCGGTTCTGATCCATACTGAAAACAAAATACGAAAAAGAAATTTGAAAATCATAGAAGTAATCCTTACCAGGATATAATAGGTTATTTTATTTTTGACTAGATCTCATAAAATACTAGTCTTTAATGCAAAGTAGAACGATGATACTTACTTTTTCTACTTGTGATTTCGGACCTTTTTGGGGCCAAAACAACAGGACAATTGATCCTATAATTTTTATCTCCCCTACCGTGACTTCTGTAGGTATAAGATACTATGTGATATATTATTAATATCCATTATTTTAGTTTTACATAAATAACAGTTTGTTCAATTGATTGCTAGCAACTGTTTGAGATCAAATTATTATTTTTAGGTCTCATTATGGCATCAAATCATACAGCTGTGATATGTGTAATGCAGGTATTGTCATGTAATTCCCTTAACTTGGGTATTTAAAAACAAGGATGACAACAACCATAAAAGTGAATCTCTAAAACGGTAAGAAAAACGAACATTAAACCTTGTTGTGTCAGAACTTATAGAGCGGAATATGAATATACAAGTCTTAAAATTGTAAGTAAATTTGTTACAAAACTGCTTAAATACAGGACACTGTATAAGAAGATACTTTCAATTTTACGATTTGATTTTAGAGTTGCTTCGCTAATAACATTGTACCTTGTTGTAATAGGAATCAAATGAATATGCTGATCACATAAAATTTTTTGCTAAAAACGTTAAACAGTAACATGTTTTAAATGGGCGTACATACTTTTTAATAACGATTATAGAGTTCCTAATCTTCCAAAATCGAACTTAACTGTTATAGGAATCATCATGCAAATTTTGAAAATGATAGGACAATTCTAACATGTCTGAATTAAAAAATAGATCTAATTGTCCGTATGGACGGACGGACGGACTGACCCTAAACTCTTCGTCAGAGAGGGAAGGAAAACTGGACTGTAAATCATACTGTTATCAAAAGTTTTATAACCACGTTATCTTATTCGTAGACTCAAAAACTTCTGGTACTTTTATTGGATTTGATTAGATGGTTTTAAACTAGTAGTGTCCGAATTTTAAAAGCAATAATTTTTATCTAAAGAAGGGTTATTTATGTCAATCATCATTTATCGTCAAATGACTAATCCCTTAAAATCGCTGACCCCTTATTAATTTCCATTTTGGATTATTCACATTTAAATGTTTATAGATTTTGTTGATTCTACACGACTCAAGGAGCATAAATGGATTCATTTACAACATTCCAGGTGACATTTAAAAAAAAAATAATTATTGGCTATGCAAAAAAAATTATTGCTATCAATCTGGAATATTTTGAAATTTTGCTCTCAATAATACATTTTATATTTTTGCTTTTAATTTTAGTTGCTAAATATACTTTATTCTTAACTTTTATTGCATTACAGAATAACAGTAACACAACATTTTACTATGCTGTTAACATTATTAACCCTTGGGAGGGTGGAGTTACCCTCCTACAAAACAATAAACCTTCCCTGGACACAGAAAGACACCACTGTAAAGGAGAACCATATCAGTCCCGCAGTTAGTGATAATTTTAGGAGTAGGTATACAGACATCATGTCACTTTTATAAGAATAATTGCCCTTGTTAAAATATACATTATATTTAGATTCCGGTGTCCCTTAACAGATTGTGCCAAGGAATTCAAACACAGGAGCAATCTCAGGATTCATATGACACAGGTATTCTATTTAATATCTATTTCTCGTTTAACAGTTAAAGTATTTTTTACTTTCATTTTGATTCGGAGTATAACCCTTGAGCTTTATATAAACCTGTTCTGTACAGGGATCTTAAGGGATAAGACAATGGACGAATAATAAGTCTAATAATGATACACAATATTACACAAAAATTAGAATTATTTGTTGACAATTTTGAAAACTACTAATTTGGAACCAACATATCACATTCAACATAATTACTAAATCAAATAGGATAACATATGTAGTTATAAAACTTTAGGTACAAGTGTAATTTACGGTCCAAAGTCCCCTCCCTTCCATTTTTTTATAACCTAAGGAAAATTTAAGTGTATTATTGTCTTAATAAAAGGGATAGTTCTACGAAGTGTATTTAAAGAGTTAAGGTACTTAGAGTAGTGAACTTTTATATGTCTTAGTAGAATATATTAGCCATTGGATAGATATGATTATATGTTAAAGAATTTTTAACATTGACCAGACCAAACTTTTTTTATTTGACAGTATCTAAAAAAGTTAAAGTGATTTGCCACATAAATTACATGAGAATGGCCTACTTTTTTCCAAATATGTATAGCCAAAACACCAATATCAGAGAATCTTTTTCCACATATTTCACAAGAGTTATAAAAAAAATTGAACAGGGGTTCCCCTTGGGACAAGTTACTTAAAAAACATAAAAAATAACGTCCGGTTCATAATAGGACAGGTTTTCTATAGATTCTTTAAAAAAAAATAAAGAAAACCGTCCGGTTTACTTACAATATACACATAATCTCACGCGGAAATACCAACTAAACATACTACATATATATTTATATAAATAGACCATTCTCATGTAATTTATGTTGCAAATCACTAACTTTTTGAGATATTGTCAAATAAAAAAGTTCGGCCAGGTCAATGTTAAAATTCTTTATCGCAATCATATCTATCCAATGCCTAATATATTCTACTAAGACATATAAAAAGATCACTACTCTAAGTACTATACTAAATATTTTATTGGTCATTCTTTGTTATATGTATTTTGTTGTATAAAAAGTTTGAAGTTCTATTAACTAGTAAATGCTATCTAAAGTTGTATTTATGACAAAAAAGTTTTTGCCATCTATAACATGCAACGAAGTTGAAAATAAAAATGAAAAACTCATTTTTTTAAGGAAAATCCCTGGTCAAATCTTTTAATTTTAATCAATAACTTTATATTATGCACTACTACGTTATTTAAAATAGAAGAAACTTACAGTTCACTATTTTTTTAAAAATGCACTTCGTGAAACTATCCCTTTTCTACAGAGACGTAAAGGAGGGCAAATTATTCAATTCCTTTATCTCGACACAAAACACCTGTACTAGGCCAGAATAAAGAGGGCCAGTATTTTGAACTATAAAAGGGGGGGGGGGGGAGGAACTTGAAACAGCTATCTGTGGGAAGAAAATGGAAGACATCTTTTTCTGCAAAATCATTACTCGTTATTTGAACGGTAATATAATTTACCTAAAAAACATTACAATTAGTAAAAGGTAAATTATATATAAAAAATGAAAAATTTAAAAATGAAATTTAAATAACTAAAATAATTTTAACTTTACAATGAAAATTAAATTGACTAGATTACTAAAACTCTTTTCAAGGGTTTCTTATGTAAAAGTTTCTTACTTCAGACATCATGGGTTGAAAGGCTCAAAGCATAGGATCTTAAGTATCGAATTCCTCATGAAGGTTATGGCATTAGACCAGAAAGAGGCCAGATTTGCCAAAGGAAAGACCATCAAAAAGGGTTGATACTCCGGGGACGTCACCATAGCTTTGTCCTTTAGAATCACAAGTAAAGCATAACTAGAACATAACTAACAAAGATCTGAAACACATAGTTGACTCTTAAATAAAAAAGAAAATATTTGCTTTTACTTTAAAAGAAGAAACAAAATGAAAGTAAAGTAAACTTTGAATTATTTATAAATAAATTAATATTCACTTAAATAAAGAGAATTAAACTAAAATCACTGAGTTATTTGAAGTTGATACATTAATTGTTAAGAGACAACTGAACAATTGAATGAAATAATATTGAAAAGTAATTTTACAATGTAATAGAGAGAGAGAGAGAGAGAGGGGGGGGGGGTAGTCAAGTACAGATGAGTTGGAACAAAACAAGTTTGAAGAAACAAGAAAATTTGTACTTTTTAAACTTTGAAAAAGAAAGGGTTGTAAAAACCAGAATCTAAACACAAAATCTAGTTTGAGCTTATTTGAAAAAGGGTAAATTAATATGACAGTGTTCATACAAAACATATAATATAATAACACATATATGTCAAATAAGAGCAAATAATGCAGTCAGATGTTTAACTACAAAATAAGGGTAAAAAAGGGGATTGATACTTTCAGTGTCAATTCGACTACAACACTCCCCACAAACAAAAAAGTATCAATACACTTTTTAAATACAAAACATTTAGTCTAAAAAACATTGGTCAATAGTCACTTAACAAAAGGCACAAAGCATAGGATCTTAAATATCGAATTCCTCATGAAGGTTATGGCATTAGACCAGAAGTAGTCCAGATTCACCAAAGGAAAGACCATCAAAAAGGGTTGACACTCTGGGGACGTCACCATAGCTTTAGGCCAGTGAGATTGTAAAGACACAATGAAGGAATCAGAATCAAGAAGTGTTCTGATTGATTTAGAGCAGTCATCTTGATGGACTGTAACACAAGCTCTCATTGCTTCTTCAACTTCAAAAAGAGGGTGAAGTCAGGATTTAAGTGGAGGTGAAATCAAATCCCATATAATCTTTAAATTATATTACTGTACTAGGCCAGAATAAAGAGGGCCAGTATTTTGAACTATAAAGGGGGGGGGGGGAGGAACTTGAAACAGCTATCTGTGGGAAGAAAATGGAAGACATCTTTTTCTGCAAAATCATTACTCGTTATTTGAACGGTAATATAATTTACCTAAAAAACATTACAATTAGTAAAAGGTAAATTATATATAAAAAATGAAAAATTTAAAAATGAAATTTAAATAACTAAAATAATTTTAACTTTACAATGAAAATTAAATTGACTAGATTACTAAAACTCTTTTCAAGGGTTTCTTATGTAAAAGTTTCTTACTTCAGACATCATGGGTTGAAAGGCTCAAAGCATAGGATCTTAAGTATCGAATTCCTCATGAAGGTTATGGCATTAGACCAGAAAGAGGCCAGATTTGCCAAAGGAAAGACCATCAAAAAGGGTTGATACTCCGGGGACGTCACCATAGCTTTGTCCTTTAGAATCACAAGTAAAGCATAACTAGAACATAACTAACAAAGATCTGAAACACATAGTTGACTCTTAAATAAAAAAGAAAATATTTGCTTTTACTTTAAAAGAAGAAACAAAATGAAAGTAAAGTAAACTTTGAATTATTTATAAATAAATTAATATTCACTTAAATAAAGAGAATTAAACTAAAATCACTGAGTTATTTGAAGTTGATACATTAATTGTTAAGAGACAACTGAACAATTGAATGAAATAATATTGAAAAGTAATTTTACAATGTAATAGAGAGAGAGAGAGAGAGAGAGAGGGGGGGGGGGGGTAGTCAAGTACAGATGAGTTGGAACAAAACAAGTTTGAAGAAACAAGAAAATTTGTACTTTTTAAACTTTGAAAAAGAAAGGGTTGTAAAAACCAGAATCTAAACACAAAATCTAGTTTGAGCTTATTTGAAAAAGGGTAAATTAATATGACAGTGTTCATACAAAACATATAATATAATAACACATATATGTCAAATAAGAGCAAATAATGCAGTCAGATGTTTAACTACAAAATAAGGGTAAAAAAGGGGATTGATACTTTCAGTGTCAATTCGACTACAACAACACCCCTGTCCTGGATAAAATGTTTATTTAAAAAAACATGCGCGTTCAGTTTTTTTCATTTCCTGATACATTTTTGTCCCCCGATTCCAAAAATATCTTTCCCAAAATCCTAGCTGTTCTATAAGATCTCCAAAAATGCAAATTACTTTTGTCACTGATTTTTCAATAATTTTCTTAATAACCAATACCAAATTTTGTTCAAAACATGTTTTAGTGCACAGTAAAAAGTGTCTAACACACCTTAGAATATACATTCCTTGAATGCCAACAAGACCTAACAGAATCAATAAAAATATACCTGCTGTTTTGACCATTATTAACTGTTAAACAGAGCTAATTAGGTTTTTAACTAGAAAAGACATTGAAGGAGCAGTTTTTCAGATTTGACTAAGTAAAACAAAGTTGTAGAACTCGCCAAGCGCCTAAAAATAGTTGAAAGATACACTGTTGCAGCAGTGGCAGAGATTATCTGCATCAAAAATATATAAAACAGTGCATAGCAACATTGTGTCCATTTTTAGACAGCAACTTTGTGCTTTTCCAATAAATATAAAGTTGTAGAACTTGCTAGGCCTAATAATAATAAACATTATTGGCATCCATCTAGGAGACTTTCTAAGAAAAACTGAAATTGTGAGTTTAACAGTGAATAACGGTCAAAACAGTGATTGGTGGGTTCAAATTTTCATCTAATTTTATCCTCATTGGTTTGTTAGTTTGTTCAGACCACACTAATATCAGTGCATCCTGTAATAAAATGGAGAACTTTTACAAATAGACCATGACAATGACCTACTAAGCCATTGCCAAAATTGTGTTGGAATATCCTTATGGAGTCCTGTCATCTCAGAGAACAGCTGGAAAAAGTTACAAATACCACAGAAGCTCTCAAACTCATTACTGTTAACCTTAAGATGGCCCCAGAACTACATATACATCAAGAAACAAAAATTTTACCACCAATCAAAGAACATTGCATGATGAAATCAAAACAATACCTATTGACCAGACATCAACCTGACCATCCAGCATACACAAATTTTCACAGACCATGCACTGCCAGCAATGGTAGTAGAGATTATCTGAGTTAAAAGTAAATAAAACCAAACATTTTAATGATGTTCTCCATTTTTAGACAGGAAAGACTTCACAATTTTCAGTTTTCTTCAAAATGTCCAGAAAAGTGTGTCAAAGGTAGATGTCAATAATGTCAATGTTAAGCCTTGCAAGTTCTACAACTTTGTATTTATTGTTAAAGCACAAAAAAAAGTTACTTAAGTTGTTTTGGGAAAAACTGAAAGTTCTGACGTTTAATGGTTGATATGGTTGTTGTTGTTGTTGTAGCCCTGATTCTCTGAAGTTAGGACTCAGATGCACACGGAGACTGGAAGTGAGAACCCTTAGGCCAATCTTAGATTGGTAAGCTTCTCGCATAGCTGATTGTATTCTATGTTACATTACAAGCTGACCCGCACTTCTCATGGAAGCTACTCAAATTTAAATCACCCTGGCCTAGAGTTTTGGCAGGTGTTCCACATCAAGCCACACTAATTAATGACACTCTCATACAAGAAGCATAGACAAGGGAAAGCATGGTTAAAGCTGCTTGATATGTAGAACTTCCTACAAATCTCCCTCCTTACAAACTAAGGGCATCTCAGGGATGGTTGTGTGATTCATAATCTGACAAATTACAACAGCATTTGTCAACAAAGTGCAAAGTCTATGCTGGGACTTGGACTTGGTTTCTCCCAACCACAGCTTAGTGCGCTAACCACTACTATGGGCAAACCATCATTGGCAGGTTCAAATTTTTGGCTTAAATTCTGTTAGGCCTTCATTGGATTTTTTTTTGTGTCTGATGTCCAGGTCCCCCCAATATGAGTCCTTCTTGTCTAAAAATGGGCACAACATTACTATGCACTGTTTTATCTATTTTTAATTCAGATATTCGCCGCCACTGCTGCAACAGTTTGTCTTAGGCAGATGCCCTTCTTACAACTATTGTTAGGCTTGGCCAGTTCTACAACTTTGCTTTTTTTAGTCAAGTCCGAAAAACTGCTCCTTAAATGTCTTTTCTGGTTTAAAACAAATATGTCTATGTTTAACAGTTAATAACGGTCAAAACAGCAGGTATATTTTTATTGATTCTGTTAGGTCTTGTTGGCATTCAAGGAATGTATATTCTAGGGTGTGTTAGACACTTTTTACTGTTCACTAAAACATGTTTTGAACAAAAATTTGTAATAGTTATTTAAAAGATTATTGAAAAATCAGTGACAAAAGTAATTTGCATTTTTGGAGATCTTATAGAACAGCTAGGATTTTGGGAAAGATATTTTTGGAATCGGGGGACAAAAATGTATCAGGAAATGAAAAAAACTGAACGCGCATGTTTTTTTAAATAAACATTTTATCCAGGACAGGGGTGAAAAATACAAAGAAATAAGTAATGTAACAATGGAAGATAAATTAATATTTCCTGCCCAAATTATGAACCAAATTAGCCCCCAATGTAAATTCAAATAATAGTCGGATATTTTGAATACTGCTTTTTGTACAACTCAATCAATCCTTTTAATATTTAGGACCACGAGGGAGCAATGTTGGATGGAGATTCTGTACAATGTAACCAATGCAACAAAACATTTTAATATTTAGGACCACGAGGGAGCAATGTTAGATGGAGATTCTGTACAATGTAACCAATGCAACAAAACATTTGCTTTTCAATACAAACTAAGGTATTAATGAAATGGATTTAAAATATACGTGGACATTATGACTGGGAAATATTTTTGTCAATTTAGGTTCCTAACTTGGAACTCATTTATTAGTCAGTTCATTTATCCAGAAGGAGGGGATAAGGTGGGAGGGGTTAATTGTTATTTTGGCCCGTTGCGAGTTTAACTTTATTATGGTGTAAGATCCAAGTAATAATATATCCATTAATAATATTTTTTCACTTCTACAAGACACTAGGTATATTAATGACCATTAACATTAATTTTATGTAATTATTTTAATTACCTACCTACATTATTTCTACCATAATTTTCTATTCAATTTATAGAGTGGCAGTTTTTTTTATATTTGGATAATCTTAAGTTTTCAAGTTAACATACTTAACAAAAATAAGTTTCTTTTTCTGTCATAATATACCTATTCTTTTTACAAAACTATTACAGCTTAATATTGTACTCTGAAATATGAGAAAATAATATATTTGTCCGAAAATAGATTATTATTATACCTAATTCAATAATATTTTAGAAATCATTTGCGTTGGCATCAAATGGAGGAAGAAATTAAAAAGAAAGAAAAGACAGAGGAATCAGTCACAGAATTTAAGGTATTTTTTTGCCTTTTTAAACAAAAGGTTATACAAACAAACAAAAGACTACCACCCCCCTCTTTCTTTTTATAATTTGAAATAAGCGTTTAATAAGGTACAGATTCCATAATAAAATTATTGGGGGGCATATGAAGAAAACGAAGTTTCGGGTATCGTCGTATTTTCACAGTAGCTTTTGAAAGGTTATTTTAGGTTAAGTGATTGCCCTGCAGGGTTAGTGCCCCCTGCAGTGCGTTGCTAGAAATAGGAGAAAAGCTACTGTGAAAATGTGACGAAACCCGCAACTTCGTTTCCTTCACATGACGTAATTATTGTTAATTTAAGGATTCAAGTGTTTATGTATGTGCCTCGTGTAAGCGAGAATTTAAAACCATCGACGATCTTGGAGTTCATTGTAAAGAATACCATAAAGCTGAAGAGAAATCCACTAATGATAATGATGAAAATCATCCAAAGTTGGCCACAATCAATGTTCAAGATGTCACCATTGAAAATGTTGATATTTTGCCTAACAATGTTTCAGGAAAGTTTTTATAATACCTACCTAAGATATTGTTTAAAATAAGAGAAAATTTTTTATAAAATTAGTTTAATTTCTTTTCTACAAAGTCAATAAATTAAAATTGAGTCTACCACTAATTATAAAAATATTAAACTGTAGTGGTTAATTGTACAGTAACTCCCATGGACAGCTCCTTGAGTGACCTGGCGGTCAGTCTACCTGTACCTGTTAATTTACCATTGGCCGGTCAAACAGAACAGACAACAGCTGATTTGATTGGAGGCCATCTTGTTTCTGCTAATGTTGTTCAGGTGCGATGTTGTTTTAATAGGTAGTAAATATATAAGTTTAGATTATACTTGGCCCAATGGTGGAGAACTTTTTCGTCTGCTAGCAAATTGTTTTTTTCTCTTTTTGTAGCGATTTGGCTGTGTTTATATTTCTCATGCTATATTCTGCTGATATTCAAAGACCCAATTGAAAGTTGGTACAGGTTTAAGAAATTAAACAATACTTTTTTTAAAAAGTCTAGAATATTTATCTCTGGAAAGTAAGGACGGATAAACGGACGTTGCCTAGTTTTTTTTATCCCTATCAAACAATATGACTATTTTTATTTTTGTCCCAATAATATATTTAAATGCAGGGCGTTACTGTACATTCGCAAGTTCATCTGGAGGGTCAAGAACAGCTGGAGGTAGTACCTGGCAACATATTTTCCAACCTGGAGCCTCATTCCAGTGAACAGCATGGAAATATGCCTGTTCTTTACACAGGTAATCTAAAATTTTTATTTTGTTTACAGGAAATATTTATCATAATTTATATTGATATAACACAAATGTTTTAGTAACACTAATAAAAAAAGGTACAATATATTTCAAAATTAATAAACAACTTAATATATATTTATTCCCAGGATATAAAGACACCGAATACAAGGATTCTAGTGGTAAAAGTGTGGAATTAGACGCTGAAACTAAACAGCATTTACAAACTTTGGATAACATCAGGTTTTCTATCTTTTCAAAGTATAAAAAATATCCTTATATAGAACAGGATGTCTGTCTGTCTGTAGATCTCGCTAACCGCTATGGTTTTCCTTTATAGTGAGGCTACTTAATTTGATAGGTTCTTTCAAGAGAAATCGCCCTCATCTAGCAAACCCCCACCTTATTTTACTTAAACACAAAAATTGAGTGGACGGTCGACTTACCCTTCCTCCCCCTTCCTTTCCTTAAGTTCTTCTAGGGGAATATTGCAAGTAACTAACAAAGTAACATTTTTCTATTTTAGGCTTGAAAATCTTGGGGACAAAACATCTCAGCGTTTAGAGTTTCTAAATGATATAATTTCTAAAGGTAAATACTTTAAAGGAGACTCTTGAATGTTGATATATTTGATAACATACCTAATTATGATACTAATCACGAGAAAAATGACAATTTCTATATCTCTTTTTATTTGTATGACTTTTTGTTTAGAAATGAGTGAATCAGAATTAATCAACAATCAACTTAGGAAATTAAAACTTTTAACATGCAGTAATTTATTTTTCAGTTTAAAGACAAAAATTTTGGACGTTATTATTTCCCAAAGCAAAGCTTTATCTTGAAACAGATCAACTATTTATATTTATTTATATTTGTCAATTTAGGGGATTGATAATCTAGATAATCCATTTTATTTATATATTCATGGAAAAATTAGGTGAAACAAAATTGAAGGATAGTTATTTATCGCATCGTATTATAGACAGCTTTCCGTGGACATTAGAATGAAAAATTATAAGATTAAAACCAGGTTTGTTAGCCCCTACGCGCCGAAGGCTCGGACTAACAAAACTGATATTAATTTTATAATATTCATTTTAATATTCATGGTAAATTGTCCCTAAAATACGATACTGAACTTGATTTTTTAGTATGGTCGAGAACAGGTTCTAATCTTGAGGATATTAAACGGTTTTGAAACCAGACCGGAAAATGAAATACTTAAATATATCATTTTAATTTAAAGTTTTAATTTGATTGGACAGGTTGCCTAGTTCTGGAGACAATATGCTACATCTCAATGTGGAGGATGAATTTGATGATTTATGAAAATTGATTTCACGGATTTTTTTTGAAGCTCTGTACAAAAAACGCTTTTTTCCAAAAAAAAAATGTTCTGATTTTCAACTTACATATTAAACATCTTTATATGAATGCAATTGCGTCCAGGGAGGGAGGGGTAAAGAGATGACACCCCTCCCCCCGCCAAAAAAAAAAATAAATTAGAAATATCAGCCCCCCCCCCCCTCTGCACTTTTAAAAATGAATTACATTCCCATTGAGATTTTTTACCCCCCCCCCCTAGATATACCACACTTTTCTGGGATCTTGCTGTGTCAAGTATCAACTGTTGGGAATATCAAAGGATGACTCCATGCAAAATTTGAGCCGGATCCGGCCAAAACCGGCCGTGAATTTTATAAAAAAAACGGTTTTTTCCGGTTTTTAGGGAATATCTGTAAATCGATTCAGCTGGAGCAAAACCGGTTAAAGGTACAAAAAATTTTACTTCACATGAAATTTAGCCAATGCAATTGCCTACAAAAATGTACTTCATCATCAACTTGATTGGACAACTCTTTCCCCTCATGAATGTCCATTAAAACTTCGGAAACGGCAAAAATCGCCAAAAATCACGCCTTCGGCGGCGAATAACGGCTAAACGGTCAGCCGGAGGCGAATGAAACATAAATAAAGAAATGTCCGCCTCAAAAAGTTGTTCAACATCAAAGAGATGCTTGAAGTCTCTAAAACGACTCCTTCCCCTCCTTAAAGGGGAAAATCTGAAAAAACGTGATTTTCAAAAGTATGCCCACTTCGTGGGTGTGGGGGGCACTGAACCCGTCACCCCAGGGTCACCTAATATAAAGTCTAGGCGGCCCACAATGCTGAATTTTTACCAAGTGAAAGTCTTGTGTCATTATCTCTTATGAGAAAAAAGTTATTAATTAATTAAAATTTCAAATTGTGATTTTTTGATGGATTTCTTTGGTGAAATGACAGGCCGGTCAATTTTTAGGCCATTTTTTGCGGTTTTTGGGCCATCACCCCCAAACTGTTTTAGATAATCTCACGGGACCTTTTGCCCGACCTAAGTCTGGTTATTTGTGAGGTCTAAGAAAAAAAATCCCGGAGTGGATGAAGCACGACGTCGCTGCGCACCGTCAAAAATCGCTGGTCGGCTCATTTTGCCCCCTCAAACTCTCACCTCGTGCCATTTTTCTGTGTAAAGATTATAATTATAATGTTTTGTGTAAGTCTGATTTTTTTCCTAGACCTCACAAATAACCAGACTTAGGTTGGGCAAAAGGTCCCGTGAGATTATCTCAAACAGTTTGGGCATGACGGCCCAAAAACCGCAAAAAATGGCCTAAAAATTGACCGGCCTGTCATTTCATCAAAGAAATCCATCAAAAAATCACAATTTGAAATTTTAATTAATTAATAACTTTTTTCTCATAAGAGATAATGACACAAGACTTTATCTTTTTATCTTTATGTTTTTGTAGGCAATTGCATTGGCTAAATTTCATGTGAAGTAAAATTTTTTGTACCTTTAACCGGTTTTGCTCCAGCTGAATCGATTTACAGATATTCCCTAAAAACCGGAAAAAAACGTTTTTTTTATAAAATTCACGGCCGGTTTTGGCCGGATCCGGCTCAAATTTTGCATGGAGTCATCCTTTGATATTCCCAACAGTTGATACTTGACACAGCAAGATCCCAGAAAAGTGTGGTATATCTACCCCCCCCCCCCCCCTAAAAAAAGTTAGGACCTCCTTGGCAGAACCTACACATACAGTATTTTATAATAAATTAGTACTTCAAAACAAATGCATATTGCCATTAAAACAAATAAATATTAATTATTGCAGATAAGAAAATGTATCAATGAATACCTAAGTGAAATCATTTGAAAGCTTGTGTAAATAATAAACACCACAATTACAGGGAGAAGGGAATAATGATAACATATGAATTATTTCTTGACAAAAATACTTAATTTTTAGAATAGATATGAGATTACTTGGATGTTGCACCAGATTTTATGTACTCAAATAAAGTGATACTCTAAGCTGGCTAAAATAAGGATACATCCACCTCCTTTACTCTATCCCCTCCTCTCGTACTGGAAGAACGATCTGACCAATAAATAACTTTTAAGCTAAAAATCATTACATATGAAAAATAATCTTTTATATCAGTTATTTAAAACTGGAATCTTGAGAAAAAATTGTAATAAAATATTTTTAACAAAATTGACGTTAACATTACCTTCCCCTTGATAGGCCCCTAATAATGAGTGGAGTAGGGGCTAGTGACACAGTGTCCACAATGAATGGTGGCGGCAAGAATGAGGGGGGTGATGCCACCCCTGATGCCACCAAAGATCAACTGCCAGTCATGAAGAATGAAAACAGAATATTTGGTAAGTTTTACTTCTGATTAGCAGGGATCTTAAGGGATAAGTTGATTGCTTTGCTCCCCTTAATTATGATTAATAAAATAACCCCTTATATAGATGTAAATTAATGGTGTAACAGTTTGGACACTGTTGATTTGTACAAACTATCATAAACCAAGTTTTTAAGCAGAACCAGTTTTTAGGGAATGTGATTCAGACAAACAGTTCTTAGTGAAAATTTCATTGCATCCCTCTTTCCTTATTTCTCCCCCTTCTTACCCATTTCCCGTCAGCTACACCAAAAAAATAAGTTTTACACCAACTTAACGCCAACAAAATATCTAATTTTTGGTAATTTAAAATGGAATTAATTGCCTGAATCACAGCCCCTGGTTAGAAAGTGTTGAAGTTAAATATAATTTACGCATCAAGGTCCCCTGAGTTTATTACACATTGAGCTGAATAAACCCAGATAGAATAGCTATTGAGATTAAGATATTGTACTGTAAATTGCACTGGTGCCCAAAGTTTTATATCTAGGCTGTCTCAAAAACTTTGAGCACTTCTATTGAATTTGTTATTTGTGGCTCCAAAATAAAAGTGTCCAAGTTTTTCTTTTCATCCAATAATTTTAATCTACAGAAGGGGTAATTTTGTTTATCATCAATCATTTGGGAATGTGAATCAATTTATCGTCCATTGTTGATCCCTTAAGATCCCTGGGTATAATTTTCAAAAACTGAGTTTTATCGTGCTCATAGTATGAAGTATTAAAATTTGACCCATTTTTGTTTTTCTATCTTCTTATATCATTTTAATTAATAGTTTGCAAGTGAATTGTCATTTCTTTGGTGTTTATACGAAATTTTAAAGGAACATTAACCAGCTAGCTTCATATGTTTGTATCTTACTGTTTAATGTTTTACACATTCCACTTTGGGGATGTATGTCTGTCTTCTGTGTGTGTATTTGAAGGATCTCGCAAACCGATATGGTTCTTCTAATCAGTGAGGTTTCTTATTTGTCTTAAGAAGGTTACAACTATTTTGGGGGAGGGTTCCTCTCAAGAAAATTCAAAACAAATCTCAATCAGAAACAAAAAAATTTTTCAAACTTAAATTAAAAATGTACTAATTTAGATTTTTAAAAATAATTATTTAAACTTTTGTTCGTTTTGTGTGAATAACAGCAAATAACACTTGTGAAATAATTTTAAATCATGGATAAAAGAAAAGTGTTTTATGCTTTTTTCTTTAAAGTTTTATTTTTTATTTTTTGGATATTAGGTAAGGCTACATGTAGGTATTCATTGCCATTTTTCTACTTACATTGTGATTCAGTTTACTTTTAAATCTAAAGCCATGTCTTTCATGTTTTCAATAAATAAGGTATAGGTTTTACTTTTCGCTTTCACATAAAATGGCTGTTAAACACTGATAACAACCACCAACTTCATTTTAAAATAAATTGAAAATAAGGTGAGATATTTTTTTATTATGCCTAATCCCTTCGGGAGGCCCTAACCTAACCTGAACTAAAGTAATAAACGAATATACCTCTTTCCCTCATATTTAATTTGCTTATAAATTATTTTTAATTATTAATTTAAACGTTCCTTATATTAATGTCTACCTATAAATATTTACAATTATTAACCTATTTAATTATCATTTCATCCATATTTTAAATTTATTTAATAATTTCAAAAAATCCTCAGTGAACGTCTTATAACAATTAAAACAACAACAACAACAAAAGTTTAAATAATGTAAAGAAAATCTTCCAATTTTAAACTTGAAAATCAACGAAATGTAATGTGATACTCATCAATATAAATCCTAATATGTGAAAATATGTGATTTCTGTAGTTTTTTTTTGTGATTTATATATCTACAATCTACATAATTGAGAAATAACTTACACGAATAATGGTTGATTATTCAGATACGGGTAAGGTTTATTTGAAATTAAACAAGGATGAAAATATACATAAAAGCGAAGTTCAAGAAATCAAAAATATGTTTGACGTTTATTTATATGAACTTTCTTTTGTTTTGCTTAAAGTTCATTAAATAATTGTGCTAGGAATCAACTCGGTAGATATGAAATCAATAATTTATCTCAAAATACGGGCCTTTAAATATAATCTTAGAGTTGCTACGCTCCTTGGAATTTATTAAAGTAAATTCGCTATTATGATATTTATATTGATATCTTATTGTTTCACCTAGGTTTTCTGAAAAGTTTGTCATGGAGGAGTTTGGCCTGCGTTACAATTTACTTTCTTGGATATTTCAACTTTAGTCCAGCATGGATTATTACTCCCTTGTTACTTAGTGCAGCTAGGTAAATATTGGATATTTCAACTTTAGTCCAGCATGGATTATTACCCCCTTGTTACTTAGTGCAGCTAGGTAAATATTGGATATTTCAACTTTAGTCCGGCATGGATTATTATCCCCTTGTTACTTAGTGCAGCTAGGTAAATATTGGATATTTCAACTTTAGTCCAGCATGGATTATTATCCCCTTGTTACTTAGTGCAGCTAGGTAAATATTGGATATTTCAACTTTAGTCCAGCATGGATTATTACCCCCTTGTTACTTAGTGCAGCTAGGTAAATATTGGATATTTCAACTCAAAGAAAAGTGTTTAAAATCATAGAAGGGTTATAACCATAAGATTTTATTTAATTTTTGTAGATTTTTTTTATATAGATAAAGGATTTTTTACAAAAAACAATTTAGGTGATCTGACGACCCTCGCCGATTTAGCGATCGTAAATTTTTTAAAGAATCCACTTCAGGGCGGAAAAAATTAGGTTTTTATAATTTTTCATTAAATTATTCCAGGAAAACTATTTATAATATGATGCTCTATAATACAACAAGGAACTGTGAAAAAATTAAATACCTAACCAATTTTTTTTAGAGCCCAGTACAAGAAAGAGAAGAAGCAAAGGTTGGCGCATGCCAGAGAAGCAGCTTTGACCAATGAACAGGCTACCATTGAATCCAGGTAATGTTACTTGTCTTCCTATGTCTAGTAGCATAGCTACCCTACAAGTCTTACAGAATGTCTGTTGGACATTTGTCATGTGTGTTACATGACTTTCATACAACAAATGCCTAATTTGGAGAGTGAAAGATTTTTGAAATAAAATACATCAATTTAAAACTTCTATATTTTATTTAGATATTTGCATGTAAAAAGCATTTTTTCCTAATATAGATATATTATGATTGTGTTATTAAATCCAAGTTTTTTTACAGACATGATTTTTTATTCATTTATTTTTATTTCTGCATGATTTTTAGACATCCAAAAACATTTAGGTATTAGTTTAAAAAACAACATCCATTAAAGCTTAGCTCAACATAATTGACAAGATCACAAATTAGCATTAATATATAATATACATATATTGAATGTATATTAAATTTAAAAAGTCTAGAAATTGTTCTGAGCTGGATCTTTAAATCATTTAGTGGTGCGCCAGATCGGGGCGATCAAGATCGGCGCACCTGATACCAATCTTTAAATCAAAATGGCATAGGCGAACCGGCTCACCCAGTGGTGCCGCGGCGCGGCAGTTACACTAGATGAGTGTAACAACCGCGCCAGATTGGGGTGAACCGTATTTAATAAATAAATATTTTTTTCAGTTGGTTTAATATTTTTTTGCAAAACTATCGTGAAAACATATCTATAATTATTTTTGAAATAAATTATTTATTGTTTTATTAAAAAACAATATATAACTTTAGCCGTGTCACGGCTAAAGTTATAAAGTTGTACCGGCGCTGATCGGACCGCGCCAAAAATCTTTTAAAAATCAATGTTTATTAGTAGTGGCTGTTGCGCGCCGTCAGCCCACCTCCGGCCCACCTCTAGCGCACCCCGATCCGGTTCACCACTAAAATGATTTAAAGATCTAGCTCTGTTTTCTTTTGTTCAAACTGAAAGAAACAATATATAATTTTAAAATTCTAGCATATTTTTTTACAACTAGAGCTAAGCGTTACATTAATTGCAAATAAAGCTTCAAACGACAACAACTAATTTTAATTTAAAGCTGATTAGTTGATCCTAATTTAAAGGTTTGGACGGAATGTATCTCTGTGTAAAGATTGTAATAAGAATTCCCCTGCCACGATAAACTCCCCGTAAGAATATTGGGGTATAGTCTCTTTCATGGCAACGCCCCTTAAGGGGCGTTTCTTCGTAATTTCACAGTAGGTTTTCTCCTATTTCTATTTTACGCTGCGGGGGGGCTCTAACCCTGCGGAGCAATCACCTAACCCAATATAACCTAACCTAACATAACCTATAAAAGCCGTTTTCAAAATACGATAAATCGCCCATTAAAGGGCGTTGCCACGAAATGGACTATACCCGAATATTGTAACATATGTTAAATGTTATGTTGTGTTTTTTTCTAAATGTTTTTCATATTTTATTCTAACTTTATATGGTAAAGGATAAATCAAACTTCCAAGACTATTTGAACTTGTATTTTAGTGAAGTTTATCAGAACCTAGGCATTTTAAAACAGGACCATATATGTAATAGATTTTCCAGTATGGCTTTGAAACCGATTAGTATCCACTGGATAAGAACTGGTTTTCAGCCATTTATGAAACTTAATATTATCTGATTAATTTTAAGCATTTAGACATGTTATACATATACATATATATTATATATAAAAACAAAGGTTTAAGATTATTTTGGTAAAGGATTCTTATTTTTTGTACATAGCTTTGTTTTATTTTATTGTGTATATTTTATTATTGATTTTAGTTTTTATGTACATGGGTGTTAGGTTCATATAGGCATTTGCTTATAAAAACAAATAATTCATAATACCAATACTCAATAATATACTGTGTGTAAATATGTCATGTTCGCTTATTTATTATTGCTATTTTTGAACATTTGTACATAATGTTGATGTGCTTGTTTTTTTTTATATCTGTAATTATGTGAATTAGCTTTTGATGTTACTAAACAAACAAAATTTTGATAAACTTTTCAGATTAAAAAGTTAATTTTAGCATCTTTTCTCTTTCGAAATAGAGTTAACCAATAAAACAGGATTTTGTAGGTCAATGATTTCTATTTTTAAATTGTTGGTAACATAATGATGGTTGATGGGTAAATAAAACTTAATTTTTTTCCCAATCGCCTCACTCATCTAGTAGTATTCCATCTACTAATTCTTAAATGTAAAGTGAGTGTATTCTTTTATTCAACCTTTGTTTGCACTCTTATTTTAACATTGAAAATAATTGTTACTCTCCTACAAATACAATGATGAGTTTCCTATGAATATTTTTATTTTATTTAGAATGTCAGTTGAGGATTTACCCAGCTGGGTTTTCTTCCCAGATAAAGAGAGGGCGGAGTGGATTAATAATATTCTCAAACAGGTCTAACATTTATTTTTTTCTCTCACAAAATCTACAGAAGGGGTATTCTTGTTTATCCTCATTCGAGATGTACATATATTAATAAATCGTCCATTGTCTTATCCCTTAATATCAATGATAGCCATTTTCTTTAAAATATGGTAACAACTGCAGTGAAAT
The DNA here is from genome assembly GCF_053477335.1 of Acartia tonsa. Taxonomy (NCBI): domain Eukaryota; kingdom Metazoa; phylum Arthropoda; class Copepoda; order Calanoida; family Acartiidae; genus Acartia; species Acartia tonsa. The sequence continues at coordinate 38,583,335 of NC_137266.1, forward strand.
ATTTTTTTCTTTAATTCTGATTAGCTGTCTATATAATATGCTATAAACCTTTAATAGATCGCTGTTTTAAGAAATGTATCATATTAAGTATCTATTGTTTCTTTTATGAACAAAAGAGTATTTCTAAAAATCACTCATAGTGTACAATGTAAATTGATCTTTTTAAAAAAACACAGATCTAGAAAATGTTTATAAGTGTTCTTTTAGCTTTGGCCTTATGTGAACAACTATGTTAGAAGAACCCTATTTGACAGTGTTGAACCCATGGTTAAGGATATTCTTAGGGGATACAACCTGAAGGTATGTCAAATTTCTTTTGACGATTTCAAGAATAAAAGTTCTTTAATAATTAAATCGTTTTTCCAATAAAAAAAAAAAATATCAAATTTCTGTCTGAATTAATAATAGAACTTTATAATGCAGTAAAAACTTGACTAAAGTTTATAGTTTTTTCAAATGTGAAAAAATGAAAAAGTTTACAAAACACATTTTCACAACAATAAAATCCGACAATATTAATGAATATTGAAATCAATGTAATTAAAAGATTACCATTTTGTAAATTGCTAGTAGAAAAGTAATTATTAATGATTAAAAAACGTTCATTATCAACCAATAACAAGTACTTTTTAGGGATTCCGTTTTGACAAGGAGCATGTTCATCTGGGACAGATACCTCCCAGAATTACTGGAATTAAGGTAAAAACTAGAAATATCTAGATTCAGCAATTGAGAATTATTTCTATGAAACCCTATGTACTTCATATTTTGCTGCACTGCTGACCAATAATAATATCCTTGTATATTCTACATCAATTTTCCTAATTCTAATCAAATTCCAGGTATACAACGACAAAGTTACTAGCCGCAAGGAGATTATTATGGATGTTGACATTGTGTTTGCCAGCGACTTAGAGGTCGTCTTCTTTCTTAAACTCATCAAGGAAAGGATATGATAAATTTTAGACACTCTATATGAATTCATACAAAAGTTGTTTGACAATCGCTATTACTTGGATGTTGCACAAGAATTTCCTGTACTTAGATCAGGGTTTCGGATCCGCATTGATTTTTTGCGGATCCGGATCCGGATCCTCAAAATTTGGTCAGTGCGGATCCAGATCCGGATCCTACCAGATCCGATTCCGGATCCTTGACAATAAAAATAAAATCACCAAACCTTTCAAAAAATATTTATTCTTAATTCGAAGTCAAAAATACTTTTAATTTTCAAGTCTTACCCTAAACATTAAAGATTGGCTCTTATCAAGAGAATGTCTGAGATTTTATATAAATTTAGGTAGATTTTTCCATTTTTTCCGCATTTAATATGCGGATCCTTGCGGATCCGGATCCAGATCCGGATCCGAAACCCTGACTTAGATAAAGTAATACTCGCAGCAGCTAAAACAATGATACCACCATTCAACCCCCTTTACCCCATCACTTCCCCTCCTACTGGAACGAACTGAACAATAAATGAGGTCCATATCAGGATTTCATGTACTTTGATAAAGTAATACTAGCATCTGGCTAAAATTACGATTCACCCTCTTTACATCAATTATCCTCATACTAAGCTGGATCTTTAAACCATTTTAGTGGTGAGCCAGATCGGGGTGAGCCAACTTTCCACCAATGAGAGCACAGCATTTTATGAAATGCCGCGCTGTGATTGGCTGAAATTCGGCGCACCCCGATCTGGCTCACCACTAAAATGATTTAAAGATCCAGCTCTGGATGAACGAAATGACCAATAAATGACACGCAAAATAGCAACCAAAATTAAGGACAATTTTCCCTTTCATATACCCTTGCAAATGAAAAAAAATGTATTTCATATTTGTAAAAGATACTTAAGTTTACTAAAGTAAAAACTAAACATTGATTATCAACTTCCAATTTATTATATTTAATGATAAAGGCGAAAATTTCTGAACTTAGTGTTAGAGGAATGATGAGGTATGGTTTAATATTTAATTTTTAAAAAATATAAAACATTAATATTTTCTTAATAGTCCTATTTTGTGGGCTTTAAATATTTATATGAAGTCATGTTTGTATTTAGGATTGTTTTCACACCTTTGGTTTCAGAAATACCGTTAATAGGTAAGATTAATAAAAACAAACAACTTAGGGTGTCCAAAAGGTGTATATTATAATGTATATTAAATAAAACAAACATAATACTTACATTTAAACTTATGTAGCTAATATTTTTTTAGGTGGAATCCAAGCCTATTTCCTATCTGTCCCTGAAATTGATTACAAGTAAGTAAAAGTTCATACCTACCATTATTTAAAATTCGGTAGTAACAAAGTTTTTGAAAAAAAACACCTTTTTTGTATTTAAAAATATACCGCTATTTCAATTAGAATACATTATTCAGTCTTGGAGGTGTAGCTGGTGCCTTAGAAATTCCTGGACTCAGCAAAATTGTTGAAAACATTGTCCTACAACAGGTGAGGTGATTATTTGTTTTTGAGTAGTTATATTTACACAAAGTCTGAAAACAAAAATTACGGAATTAGATAACAAAAGTTTAAAATCTTCACGGTTAAAAGATGTAAAGTTTTTGTTTGTTTTAGATAAGAAACTTTATTGTGCTGCCCAACAAGTTTGTGATGCCTCTGGTTCAAACCATCCCTAAACAGGATCTTGTCTGTCCAAATACTGCTGGTGTTCTCAGGTAGAAATAATGTTTGTCCTTCAGGTTCTCGCAAATAGCTGGTTCTATAGTTTATTACTCACGCATATCTTTATTTCTTAATAAACAAATATTTATAATTTATGTATTCATGACTTTAAAATAGCATTTGATACAGTTACTATAGTCCTTTCAACAAATATAGTTAAAGTTTATGTATTCTGTACTTAAAGCAGTTACATCAATAATTTATGTAAACTTGGTGTTTGGTATGATTATCTCCCTATTGAAATTATTGTCTCTTATATCGCCGGTATGAATTGAATTAAACGTTAAATTTAAAAAATTTAGGGTAACCCTGATACGTGCCAAAGAATTGGAACAGAAAGATGTTGGGCTTGGTATTCTAAAGAAAGGTATCTTATATTTTGATATATATTTTTTTGTTGTTACGAAGAAACGTTATTATGTTAATTTTATTTTAAATAGTTAGAGAATGGTTATCATAAAATATTTTTCTTTTTGCAATATTTTTAAAAAGTTTTGATATTTTGGCTCAAATTTAGAAGATATTTTAGGCATAAAAATACCATATGTACATTTTCGATTCATATTTATCTATAGTTTGATATTTTATTTATTTGAGGTGGATTAAAGAAGGTTTTTACAGGTTGGATAATAAACCCCTTGTATCATAGAATTTATTTCCTAACATTTTACCCCTGTTTTATTAAAGTATAATGCCAAATTAACTTTGTTGTCCTGTTACAGATATAATCACAATTTATATTAATAATAACAAAAGATCCACCTTATTATGGATTACTTTTATAAACCTTCACTAGTAATTTTCTATAATGGCCCCGCCCAAAGAGGTGATTTGAAGTCCTATATATTTATCATTCTTTAAGCTTTAGAGATATTATCTACGATTTATAAATTGTACTTAACTGTTACAGGAATCACCATGCAAAGTTACGAACGTATAGACCGTTATTATAGATTTTAAAATATGTTGTGTTGGCAAAAAACACACGTAACCTTACGTGTTTTTCAGCTGTTGTTGGGGGTCAACACTTGGTAGAATTGACGACCTTTTTATCTGCCCCCTAAATATTATTTTAGAGTTATTTTACTTGTTGGTTATATATTATATCCGGAGTAAAGCTAATCTACAAAATATGATTATCACCAAAAAATTTGTTGTTGATTAAAAAGTTAATTTTTTAGATATTATATGCTTTTAACTAATAATATTACTGAATAGTTCTTGTTAATGCTAACTAAATTAACCTTTTTTTTTTAAAAAAACTTAATTTTGTAATACCAATTTAAAATAATGTAATATGTTTAGGCTTAAAATAAATATAACTTAATAGAAATTTCCCTTAAAGTTTTTTATTAAATTGTTCATCTTTTGAAATAAAAAACGTTTGGTTGTAGACAAAAATTGTAAAAAAAAAATTATTTGATAGGTACAAAAGTACAAATTTATTTTTATGTTATAAGTAAGATTTCTATGTTTTTTGGTTGATTTTTCAGGTTCTAGTGACCCCTACGCCATTCTGACTGTGGGGGCCAGTACTTACAAGACTAGGGTTATTCAGAATAATTGTAATCCAGTATGGGATGAAACTTATGATTTCCCTGTAGGTTAGTATTATTATTATATTTAGTAGTGAGGCTACTCTACAAGTATAACTATAGTACTAGGGTTATTCAGAATAATTGTAATCCAGTATGGGATGAAACTTATGATTTCCCTGTAGGTTAGTATTATTATATTTAGTAGTGAGGCTACTCTACAAGTATAACTATAGGACAAGGTTTATTTAGAATAACTAGCTGCTTCGCCATTAGAGGCATCTACGGTCACTTGAGGGGTAGGGATGAATTCGACAACCCAATCTTTGTTTTAGATTTTTTTTTAAAGAATTATTTCTTTTTTTTTTGGGGGGGGGGGTATATTTTTTTATGGGAGATTTCTCTTGATAGTGTTATGGTACCTTCCCCCACAATAGTTTTAAACCTTCCCAGGACTTGTGAGAAGCTTCATTGTAAAGGTTTGAAGAGCAAGTGTAGGGTTTGGGGAATATAAGCTACCCCATCTCTTAGCAAAAAGGTTTGTATTAATCTAGAGCTTTCACTATTGATATTTATTAGTTATATATCAACGAAAGAATTAAAATTTAAAAAAATTGAGGGGAGATATATTTATCTTCCATTGTCTTATCTATGTAAGCTTAGAGAGTAAGTAATAAAATACTTTTTTTATAATTTTAGAGGTTGTGCATGGTCAAGAGTTTATGATGGAGTTCTTCGACAACGATGATGGTTATGATGACGAGTTTCTTGGCCGCGCAACTGTCCGCACAGCAGCGGTTGCCGACAGGCATAGACAACTCTAGATTAATGATGTTACATTCAGAGTCCTCAAAGTTTTTAATAACGTTTCTTATTTGTTGGCTTAACAACTTTGGGGACTTCAGTGAATTTTGATTGGTTGATTAAATTACTTGAGTCTTTAAACGTCTCAACCTCTAATTTTAGACTACAGGAAGGGTAATTTTGTGTATCATCATTGGGTATGTACATCAATTTATCGGCCATTGACTTTTCCCTTAGATCTCTTCTGATGGCAAAACTCACTCATCTTTAATCAAAGCTTGTTTAAAACCTAAGATTGTAGAATAAGCTAACTGATACTTAATCTATAATTGTCTATGGTAACCAGGGGAGAAATCAACGGATTCTGGGTAGATCTGGAGGAATGTACAACTGGCAAAGCACAGGTACAGTAGAACAGGACAAACAAAATGTGTCAAATGCTTTTGAATATTTTAAAAATACATATCTTCTCAATAAGCAATTATAAACAAGTCAAGGGAACTAAATCTTTTATTATTCAAAACAAAAACATTCTCCCCTCAACCGGTTATCATAAAACCTTATTCTGAAAGCATCAAAAGTATAACCCATACGGTTCTCCTTTACAGTGTTGTATACATTAGTAAATAAACCCTTTAATGTTAGTTTGACTATATTACAGCATTTGATGATATACTAAGCTTAAATTCTTATGCCTAGGTATAAAGAGAAATATATTAAACATGAAAAAATTAACTAAAAAACAAAAACTAATCATAGTATACTTTTAATAGTACCCTTTTCAAGATATTTTTTTTTAGATTTCACTGAAATGGCTACCAGTTACCCGAAACCAGTCTATTGTCAAGTAAGTTTCAACCCTCATTTATTATTTATTAATACAGCTATATAGTTAGCATAGCGTTCTCTTGGAAGAATATGGAAAGGGAGTTTTTTAGATATGTCCTATCTATAAAAATAAAAAAATAAACAAGGATGACAACACTAAAAAAGCAGAGGGAAGAACAAACGAACAATAAATATTGTAGACGTAGAGTGTCAAAACTTTATAAGCAGAATATTTGAATTGAATATTAGTATCGATTATAGAGTTGCGACGCTTCCCAATCGTACATAATTATTATAGGAATCATCACGCAAAGTTTGATATCGATAGGATATTTCTAACATATTTAAATAAATGGAAAGACTTATCCGTTACAGACGGACGGACCAATTCTAATTTTAAAAAGCTTCTCTTTTACATGAAATAACAAAAAAAAATTCTCATTTATATCTAACATACTTATCATGGATTTTTAGTACATAGTTAGTGTAAATTTTTTTGCCTTTTTTATCCTTTCTAAAAAGGGCATTAAGTTTTCCCTTCTTCCACCAATTTAAAAATTCTAAGTAAGTTTAATTTAACAAAAAAACTCTAACTTGGCTTTAATGATAGTTGGGGTAATGGAAAGAAAATAAAGTTGCGGGTTTCATCATATTTTCACAGAAGCTTTTAAGAGGTTATTTAAGGTTAGGTTAGGTTAAGTAAATGTTAATGAATGCCCCGCCGCAGGGGCTAGAAATAGGAGAAAAGCTATTGTGAAAATACGACGAAACCCGCAACTTCGTTTTCTTTCCATGATCCAATGGTTCTTACAGTTTTAAAATCATTTAATCTAACTTAGTTACTAATAACAAGGTTTGTATGTCTTTAAACGAAAGTACAGAAGGCGTTTTTTCATTTTAGAAAAGCATCTGTTTTTTATGAAAACTAAACTTTTTCAATATTTATTTTTTAGAGAGATTGCGGAAGCTTCTGATAATGAGAATACCAAGTGTATTGTTCACATCTATATTGATTCTTGCTCAGGTTAGCAATAATTTTTACCAATTGAATTTTGGCATGTTAAAATTGTACTTTTGATTTTAAACTTAGGATTATTTTTCCTGTAACAGTTAGCTACGATTTAGAAAGCAAATCAACTCTAGAATCCTGAACGTCCATTAAATATATTTTGATTTTTTACAATTGTTCTATATTTAGGGTCTGCACGTCCGTCCGTCCATACGTAACGGTTAGCTCATAATGACATGTTTGAATTGTCCTATTGATTTCAACTTTGTTCACATCTATATTGATTCTTGCTCAGGTTAAACTTTGGATTAAGATTCATCTAACAAATATATTTTCTTAAAATGTTTAAATAACTTTTTTGGTTGTTTTAGGATTGGATGACCCTAAGAATTCTGCGTACAAGCCGAGTCCTTTAGTCCAACTTTCTTGTGCTAAGGTATTTTTGATTATTCTTTTAGTTTACTTCAAGTTATCCTAGTTCTGCTTTTATAATCACCCCCCCCCCCCCCCCATCCCTTCGTACCCACTTCCCTTTAGTTACATCACAAAACTTGTTTAACTCTAAAATTACCCCCAAATTTCTGGCAATTCGAAAAAGAATACATTTGCTGAATTACAGCTCCTAGTCTATTTTACTGACTGATACATTTTTATCCAGGAGAGCCGGCAGACCTGGCCTAAGGCAGTGACAAGTGCACCAGTTATTGAACAAGGATTTGTTTTGCTCATTAGAAGTCCCCACAGTGATGATATTCATATTAGGTAGGAAAATATGGTATTTTCCCTTAAAGTGCCTTGTTGAGCACAGAAATCCCCCTCCTCTATTTTTAAGATAAAGTGAAATAAGAAGGCTGTAGATTTTTGTCCCCTTATGTCAGGTTAGGTTTGATTATATTGGGCACTGGGTAGCCACTACCCCCCCCCCCCCCTCAACCCCACTAAAAAACATAACATATGGAGAAAGCACAATTTGACCTGTAAATTTCCTATTAATTCAGGTTGAAAGCTGTAACTAATTAATAGGAATTTATTTTTATTTTGTATGGCTACTAAACATTTGTTTGTCCATCCATGTTTTTTTTGTGTTTCACTACTTCTGGATGTTGTTATCCTTGTTTAAAATATTTCAGGGTACTTGATACAGCAAAGCAGAATAATTGCATCGGAACTGTAAGTATAAATGTTTGGGATCTAATCCAACAACCTGGCATGGAATATCCTCTACAACCTTGGATTCTAAAGGTATTATACACTTTATTGTATGGAAGCTATTCTACATGTAGGTTGTCTGTATATGATGCATTTCGACTCATACCTATTGTCATTTGGTCAAAAAAAGGAAAAAATAATAGAATTGGCTGCTATACAGAGAAATGAAAGTCTTTAGGATTGGCTACAATACCCTTTTCATTGTAGAACTTTTATGCTTATCATTATGTTTCTAGAGTTCTAGCAGAGATGCTAAGATAATGCTGAGTGTATCTGTACGAGGTATAAAGCCAGCTCCAAATCCAACTTCAAAATCTCCCAGAGAACAAACTCCTCTCATTGAAAGTAAGATTTTTTGGTTGCAGAGGTATCCTACATTTGAAGTCTACAAAAGTCTCAAAATTATACTTATTCATATCAATTTTCTAAATGATTACCTATATACTACCTTTGTAAAAACATAACTATGGATCTTTAGAAATTACAATAGCTTAGAATATGACCAATTGACACATTAGCGAACAAAAACAACTGGGTATTATTGCAAAACTTCGCATTTTAAAACAATCCAAAATTAGAATGCAATGTTTTTATTTTTAGCTCCAATCCGGTCAGGATCACAACGTAAGACATCGGTACAACAGAGTGAAATGACCAGAGGTATGATGGACGAAACTGTGAGACCTGGGACAATTAGGCTTGTAGTACACCAGGTATTTACATAGATAGATAGTTAGATAGATAGATAGATAGATAGATAGATAGATAGATAGATAGATAGATAGATAGATAGATAGATAGATAGATAGATAGATAGATAGACAGACAGACAGACAGACAGACAGACAGACAGACAGACAGACAGACAGACAGACAGACAGACAGACAGACAGACAGACAGACAGACAGACAGACAGACAGACAGACAGACAGACAGACAGACAGACAGACAGACAGACAGACAGACAGACAGACAGACAGACAGACAGACAGACAGACAGACAGACAGACAGACAGACAGACAGACAGACAGACACACACACACACACACACACACACACACACACACACACACACACACACACACACACACACACAGACAGACAGACATCTTATTGTTGGCCTTTCATAGTATTCAACCTAATTAACAATTGTTTAAATGATTTTAGGCTGTAGAATTGGAAAAGAAAGACATTGGTGGAAAATCTGACCCGTACTGTATTGTAGAATATGAAAATTTTAAATCTGAGACTAAGGTAAGTCGATTTGGTTGTGTGTTTGATTCAATCTTAAACAGAGACAGTTTAGAAGTATCTAATGATTTATGTCAGGTCCTTATATGTATGTATGCCTAATTCATTTATCTGACCATCTATCTAAAAATATATTTTGAAGTAATTTTCTGTAGGTATGTAAGAATACCATATCTCCAATATGGAACCATGAAGAAATACTATCTATCTATATTAATATCTGTCTATGTATCTAGGTATGTAAGAATACCATATCTCTAATATGGAACCATGAAGAAATACTATCTATCTATATTAATATCTGTCTATGTATCTAGGTATGTAAGAATACCATATCTCTAATATGGAACCATGAAGAAATACTATCTATCTATATTAATATCTGTCTCAGTGTCTATGTATCTAGGTATGTAAGAATACCATATCTCCAATATGGAACCATGAAGAAACTATTAAAGTGCAAGAACATGGAGACAATACTATTTATATCAAAATCATGGATAAAGATAAAATTGGAAAGGTAAATAGATTTTTAAGCTAACACTTTAGGAAAAACTATCTGCTACACCATCCACCCCCCCCCCCCCCACACTTTCAATTGTAGTTTTATGAAAAAAAAGTTTCTTCACCTTTGAAAAGGGGAGGAAGTCTAAAATAATAAAAATATTTTTGGTATTTTTGGTGATTATTCTTGGGAGGGTGGTGGTACCCTCCCACAAAATAGTTATAAACCTTCCCGGGATCTATGAGAAGCAGCATTTTAAAAAAGAAGAACCATATCGGTTTAGCGGTTGTCAAATCCTTAGGTAGAGACAGACAGGCACAGATCCTTTTACTTTATTATAAGGATGACACATAAATTTATGTTTTTCCAGGATGAACCTCTTGGTATAACATCAATTGATGTGAGACAAGTTTCTAAAGTTGGAATTATGGCCAGGGTAAGTTTGTTTCACTTTTATTAAAACTAGCAACTACAAGGAACATTGTATCCGAAGGAGTAAAAAAATAGCCTAAACCCAAACTTAGACGTAAAAATTAAATAGCATAAACCATACAGCCATCTAAATGGATAACTCTATTGTGTTGGTAGTTATTGGATTTCTTAACTACAGACAAAAAACCCTTACTACTTTATATGATAAGATAATCAAAATGTAAAGATTCAACTTTAAGATTTGGAAAGAAAAAGGCAAAATTCAAGAAGAATTAGAAATTATAGTTGTATTAAAATTGTTTTATCTTACTTTCTGCAAATTAGAGTTTATAAAAATGGAATAGGTACTAAAATACATTAAATTTTGGAATTTTTTGAAGGTTTGGGACAACCTATGTGATTGTAAGAGTGGAAAGGTCCAATATTCCGCGGAGTTTATTCCACTACACCCCACCATTCCAGAGGTAACATCATTAAAACTACTAGCAGTCAGGGAAGAGTGTAAATTGATTTGAATTTTGGTTAGTTAAGATTTTTTTTGTCATTTTATATAATCAAAAACCCAGAAATGTAAAATATTTACGAACAAAGCTACATATCTACCCTAATTTATAAATCCGCTCTGCTAGAAAATATTCAGAGGAATTTTGAATCGGTCTTCCATTTACATATATCTGAAAACATGGAAAAATTGTGGCTCTAGTGGCTAAAAAAATAATTTTATAATGGATAATTTCTATAATCTATTCTCAAGATCTTAATGTACACATACCTATGTTACTACAGGAGGAGTCCAAAGAAGACACGATTGCAGCCAAACCACCTGCAGATAACCTAGACACCAACACTACTAGCCAACCTCCAAGTTATAATTCTGCTGTCAACAATGATGATTCTGTTTTTCTTTCACCAGCAGCTTCCTTCAGGTAATAAATACATACATTGTTTCCAGGGATCTAAAGGGATAAGACAATGTCCGATAAATTTATGCACATCCCTAATGATGAAATACAAAGTAACCACTTCGTAAATTACGATTAGTGGTATAATGTTTAGACACTTATCTAAATGAACCAATCAATTAAATAAAAGTCTCCAAAGTTGTCAAGCCAACGAATAAGAAAACTTTATAAGACTAGTGCAATAAACAGGCCAGTGTCCCCTCTCTTCCTGCATTTTGTCTAGTAGTGATGCTTATATATAATTATGCCATGTCTTTGTTGTAAAAAATATGAAAAAGGGACGTTCTTTAACCCAAACACTTCACATATATTTTAAATTCAATAGTTTAGTTTGATGCTGATTTTTATTGAAACAGTTTTTTCAACAATTTATAAATCTTCTCCCCAATATTTGTATTGCTTTCAAGCTTCAAAATGTGTTAGATGTTACTAAGAAAGCACTGTGGAAGGACTTTTTATTTAGTACCTTGGAGAATAATATTTTGATAATTTTGTATAGATCTGGTTTAAGTTCAGTTGATTCCAACCCTGGCATGGCAGAGACAGAACAACAGGTATGATTAAAGAGTGGTTTCGTTTAAAGAAAATGAAAAGACAAGAACAATGAACATAATTAGTAGCATATCAATAACAAGAAAACAACACTTTTAATAAAAACAACATTGACAACATCAAAAAGAAGCAAAGAACCTTCCAAAAAAGACCAACTTTTGCCGATCGTTTCTTACTTTTAATTGAAAGTTTTTATTATTCCATATTGTTTGTATGTTTCGACTTGAAGGTGCATCAATTCATCTACAAGATTTTGCCCCTAGCAAAATTGTTTTGATGCAGTCTTAAACAGTAAAACCCACAAAAAATACTTAAATACCTTTTTAATGGTCTTATTGTATATTTTGAATATTTGTTTTACCTCAAATTTTTTTTAGACATCTTCATTACCAGCCAGAGATCTACTTGATGAACTACCTGACGAAAATACAAATGAAAACAATGTTGATCCAACAGCGGATCTAAATAATCAAGCAGCTGATTGTATTAATGTTGATTTAGGAATGTATAATGTATATTTACCAAAAATGTTGTTTAGTTAAAAGTTTTGCAACATAATATATTTTCAAAAATATTTTGGTACATATTATGCTCTAACTTTAAGAACAGCTATTCCTAAAAAAGTTTTAAGACAATAGAGTCTTTTCTTTAGATAAAATATCACTTAGGTACTTAATTAAAAACTGTTTTAATCCTAGCCTTTCTACAGAATCCAGGAATCCAAGTATTTTGTGTTACAAGTAAAGCTTGCTATAAATAATTTTAAAAACTTTTGTAATGTAAATATACACCCCTGTTATTAGTTGAGGATTCTGAACCACAAAGAGATTCTTTAACTGGCATTCAGTTTGATGTTAATCTAGGAATATAATTTGGATTTTTAGTACAAACAAGGATGACAACATCCATAAAAGCGAAGCACTGAAACGGTAGGACAAACGGACATTAACACTTGTATAGTATCTGAACTGAAAAATCGGAACATAAATGTATAAATGTCGAATCAAAATTGTAAGTAAATTTGTTGAAAAAACTGCTTAAAAACAGGATAATGTTAATGAACATACCTACATTTTGGACTTGATTATAGAGTTGCTTCGCTTATAATATTGTTCTTTGTTGTCCCAGGAATCAATATACCAAAAATCAGATCAAACGGATAAATAGAACACTTGAAAATTTGGTGTTAAAAAAGTAAAAAATCAACATGTTTAAAATGGACGTACGGACATTTTGGTAATGATTATAGAGTTGCTACGCTTTCTAAATCGTACCCAACTACTACAGGAATCATCATGCAAAGTTTGAAATCGATAGGACAATTCTAACATGCCTAAATTAACGAATAAAAGCTATCTATCTCGGACGGACGGACGGACGGACGTACGGACCGACCCTAATTATAGAAAAGCTTCGCTTTTAAAAATTCCTTATAGTTTTTATTCATACTTGACAGCTAAATGTATGAAATAACAATTTTTCTTTGTCGCATAGTATTATTGACAGAGTTCTGCTTAATACGGTACATACTTTTCAGAATGGCCCTAAACTTATTATTTCTGTGAAATTACATTATAACAAGTGTCTAAGGTTTTTATCAATAATAAACGTTTATTTGTGTAGTTTGACTTAATAAAGGCATAATTAGAATGTTGCTTTTGGTTTTATAGAAAAGCCTGTTTTTGTTGATACTTTGCTGTCGATTACAGATCACAAATTAAAAGTAATTTCTTATTTAAGTGAAGCTACGCCTCAAACTTTTACATAACATCCAACTTTTAATTTGACTAGAACCCGAACAAGATATTTTACCCGCGGCAAGAACTGAAGGATTTCTACACGTGACCGTCCACAAGGCTATTGACCTCATGGCCAAGGTGTTCATTAAAAACATATATTTATTTCCCCTTTACTATTTTCATAATTTTTTATTTGGTTATTGGTTTTCTGAAAAATATCTGAAAATTTCCTGTTATTGACATTTAGATACATACCTACAATTTTCGTAACATAAGGACTCAGTTTTAGTTTGCAGATTTTGTTTTGCTTTTTATTTCTGCACCTTTTGTGCATGATTAACCTTACCAAGGCCACTTCTCGTTTTGAAATTATTAGCTGTATTGTAATGACACCTATTTGTAAGGATTTCAATGGAAAGTCAGACCCCTATGTTGTACTATATCACGGGGATAACAAAGCTAAATCTAAAACATTCAAGAAAGATCTGAATCCTAACTTTGAATTTACAGGTAATATAATTTCTCGTATTCATTCGAATCCGGTGGATAGGAACCGGTTCTCATCCATACGAAAAAACTATGTCTAGCAACGTATTATATCCAGTTTTCTACGAATATAGAAATGTACAATCATAAGATTAAAACCAGTTTTTTTAGCCGGTGCCTTCGGCACCACGGGGCTAAAAAACTAGTTTTAATCTTATAATTGTACATTCAATATCCGCGGAAAGCCGTTTATAATACGATACGAGAAATAACTATTCTCGTATTCATTCGAATCCGGTGGATAGGAACCGGTTCTCATCCATACGAATAAAAACTTAACTATATCTAGCATCGTATTATATCCAGCTTTCCACGAATATAAAAATGTTTAATCATAAGATTAAAACCAGTTTTTTTTTAGCCGGTGCCTTCGGCACCTCGGGGCTAAAAAGACTGGTTTTAATCTCATAATTGTACTTTCTATATCCGCGGAAAGCCGTTTATAATACGATGCGAGAAATAACTATTCCAGTATGGCATCGAAATCGATTCATATCTGCTGGATTAGCACAGGTTCTCAGCTATACTTTTCATAAAACTATAAGAAGCTTTATTGTAAAGAAGTTCGAGTTTTTTTTTGGTACAAACACAAAACAGATAAACATCCAGTTACTTTTATATATTATAGGATGTAAATCTACTATCTATTTATTTATTATAGAGATATTCTATCAACCAGAGATTGGAGGTCCCAGAGAGGTTAAGATAGAACTATGGGATAAAGATACTTGTTATCATGAATATACTATCAATCTATCTATATATTATATATATCTATCTATTATAGAGATATTCTATCAACCAGAGATTGGAGGTCCCAGAGAGGTTAAGGTAGAACTATGGGATAAAGATACTTGTTATCATGAATATACAATCTATCTAACTATATCTATACATATATCTATCTATTATAGAGATATTCTATCAACCAGAGATTGGAGGTCCCAGAGAGGTAAAGATAGAACTATGGGATAAAGATATTGGAGATGATGAATATCTTGGATCCACTATTATTGACCTGGCCTGTGTTCTTGATCAGGAATAGTTCTTAAACATAAGTAATTAAAATAGATGGAGTGGTCAAATGTTTCATTCGTTTTAAAATTTTAAGCTAGTATAGGTATTAGAGTAAAACACTAGAAGGAGAAAGGGTTAAATAACTATATCAGATCTCCCCATCACAACCGTCTTGTGCAATGTGCAACCTTTCTATTGGGTCATTGAAAATCAACCAATTGTGTTGATTATATTAACACAGCCAAGTAGCAGAAAATAATTTAGAAGCAGACGAAAGAGGTCTTTGAAAAATAAAGGGAGATAGTAGTCTGTAGATACATCTATACTATAGTATAGATTTGTTGTATAGGTAAACTTATTATTTTTTATTGTATTTTTAAAATAGGGCATTCATTTTTTCCACCAAGTTTTGAATTTTTAAAATTAGGGAAAACTAATTTATATTTCATTGATATATCTCTGCATGAAATTTAGTTTGAAAGTTTGAGAATTCTGATCTATTAGGGTGAGGAGTATAGAAATGTTTGGAGGGATTTGGATGGTGTGGATTCTGGTAAAATCTGCTTCTCTGTCAGGCAAGTGAATTAAAATAATACATGTTTGATAGTGAATTGCTACTACCCTTTCTTATTGAAAGTAAATTATTTACCTGGTTTATAAATGTTTGAAGTATATATTAGAAAACGAGCCAAGTTTTATTAAATATTATGCATATATTAGTAAAACACTAGAGGGAGAAATGGTTTAAAACTGTATCTCTCCATCACAATGTCCTTTTGTCTCGACTCTCAATCGGGTCATTGAAAATTGACCAATAGTGCTCGGAATATTAACACAGCCAAGTAGCAGAAAACAATTTGATAGCAGACGAAAAAGGTCATTGAAAAAGGGAGGGAGGTAGTATATTCATCTATACTATAGATCTGTTATGCATTTCACAAAGAAATATGATATATTTGATAATAGGACACATAATATACTTAATTTAGGTTTTCTGAAACCAAACCTGCGTCTGAAGATGTCATGAGACGACCATCAGAGAATAATGTTATTTCCGCTGCCATTGGTCCAGCCCTGGGTATTATCGGTGTGCCAGGACACACAGGTAGTTAAATACTCATTTAATGGATAACGTCAATTGGATACTTTTCAAGCAAGAACTGTAAGTGAGGCGTACTGGCCTGCCTTAGTTATTGAGCAGGTGCACAGCAATTACAAAGGCCAATTTTGATCTTAAAAAACGAAGATATTTTGTGTGTAGAAGGAAAGCTACTCTATAATTCACATTGTCTGCCCGTCAGTCAGTCACCCCGTAATGCTATGGTGGAAAAATGATTTTCTCGGCTGCTATTGAGATAGACAGCTGAAATTTTCAGTGAAGATTTCTATGACATCCGCGCATCTATTCTTTACAAATTTTTGTCCGTTTGTCCGTCGGTCATGTTTTAAAAGACATAACCTTGATTTTTAAAGGGTTTGTGATTCTTATTCATTCCATTATTTTTGAGCTTCGCTACTTATAAATTTTGTAATCCTTGTTCAAGTCTTAATATTTATAATTAAAATATTAAAGGAGATGGTTTAAGACAGAGAACAAGTATGATTGCACCCAGAGGAAAAATTAGAATTACTTTGCTATATGATGATACTAAACAAGAATTGAAGGTAAAATATATAATCAAATTCGCAAAATAAGTTAGGACTTCATTCTTAAGTTTGTTTTCTGATAATTAGGAATTCTAAAATTTGATTATTACAAAAACATACCAAGACCAATATTGAATGAGATTCAGATTGTTTATCTGTGTTGCTGTTATTTTGATTCTTAACAAAAATTACGGGTAAAGTCCCTTTCGTGACAACGACTCATAATCGACGTTTTGTCGAATTTTCGCAGAAGCTTTTCTCCTATTTCTAGCAACTGCGAGGGGCTCTAAGTTCTAACCCTGCGGGGCAATCACTTAACCTAACCTAAAATAACCTATCAAAAGCTACTGTGACAAAACGATGAAACGCCTCTTAAAGGACTATATCCAAAATTACTCATACAATACATCCATATAATTTACTTGATAATTTGTTCCATTTAAATATTACTTGTTATAAATGTTTCTGTTTAGGTATTTGTACATGAAGCTCATGGTTTACCTGGAGGCGATCTTCCTGATCCGCCAGATCCATATGTCAAGGTACAGTTTATCCTTTTTGAAAAAAGGCATATTATATGTAGTTTTCACTTCTTCTATTGAAGACCAATCTATCTATGACACTGCGGACGTCCAAACGTATTTCGGTTGTTAGTTCTTATTGATTTTAAGGTCATTTGAGGGGGAAGGATTCTTTAAGTTGCTTGTAAATTTCAGAATAGTCATTTCTTTCATCGTATTATAAACGGCTTTCCGCGGATATAGAATGTACAATTATAAGATTAAAACCGTTTTTTTAGCCCCGAGATGCCGAAGGCACGGGCTAAAAAACTGGTTTTAATCTTATGATTGTACATTTCTATATTCGTAGAAAACTGGATATAATACGATGCTAGACATAGTTTTTTCGTATGGATGAGAACCGGTTCCTATCCACCGGATTCGAATGAATACGAGAAAATGATTTCTATATTTTTAAGGTTTGTATGTATTTTGTAATTAAAAAAGGCACCAGTCTCATGACAAGTAAACCTGTCTAATTTCTTTGATGTGTTTGTAATTCTCTTGTCCTATTGAATGCTTCAGTTAGTGAGATCTTAATGGATATAAAGACAGACTGAAAATTAGACTCCCCTAATCTTTTTTGTTAGATTTTTCAGTCATGACTGGGCAGTGGGCAGACGCTGTTACTAATACTAAATACTAATTTTTTGGCTGCGGCTGAGCGTGGCTTACAGTGTGACTACTCCTTATTTATGGCTTATGTAAACCGTGCGTCTGATGACAAGGCTTCTATAGCTGTAAGCCGAACGGCTGAATGGATTTGAGGCCGACGAGACCCGATTTAAATTCTTCCTATTTATTTGTTTATTTAAAAAAAACAAATGTTTTAGAAATAAAAAATATGATTTAAGATATATTTGATGCCTGGAAAGAAAAAGAAGAAGAAAACCGAGGTTGTCATGAACTCTGGAAGTCCCAGGTAAAAAAGTTCATATTATAGATTTTTATTTGAAAATAATGTAATTGAAAAATATTTAGTATGAAGTTCGTTAACAATAGTTCTACTGGTTTCGGAGAAAATTTATCCATTTGCTTGAACATATAAGGTGTACAGCAACCCTTTCAATAGATTTTAATGAAATACCTTTAAAAAGTAGCGGTAAACCTCCCTGCTCTAAACCATCCATATCTATGACCATAAGAAAAACTGCCTTAAAATATAAGGTCCAGCAGTTCACGAGATTTTAGCGGACATTCATAGTACATACATACAAACAGACATTCTGTATTGGAATTTAAGATTTTGAAACTTTTTTTATTTCCCATACCTAACTAATGATTTATTTAGGTTCGATGAAGAATTTGATTTTGACATTGACTTCTCAAAAGTTCGCAATCATTCCTTAAAGGTATTTGCAATTTTTCTTACATGCAAAATTATTTACATACTAGCTTTTGGTGCTACCCTCAAATTGCCTTTTGAGCATTGCAAGAATAGAAGGATTGTAATTTTGCCTTTGGTAGCTTGCTTATTTAGGGAAGAAAGAAAGAAGAAAATCCGCTTATTTTCAAATTTTTTTTTAGGGAGTTATTCCTCCTTGGGGTAATTTCTATTAGGGTTGGGCCGGATATCCGGCCATTTTCAATATCCGGCCGGATACCGGATATTGAAACTATCCGGCCGGATATCCGGCTCTATAATTTTTTATACTTTACACCAAAAATCTCTGCTTTTTAAAATCTTAAATGGCTATAATTTTCTTATTATTGAAGCTAGAAGAACATTTTTTCTGAATAAGTTTAACTTTATGTAAATTTATATAAGATTTCTGAAGAAATTTTTTTTTTACTACTTTAATATCTGGTAATTTGGCCGGTTATCCGGCCGGATATCCGGTAATTTGGCCGGATAACCGGATATTTGCCGGATATCCGGCGTTGGCCGGATATCCGGCCGGTTACCGGATATCCGGCATTTGAAATCAGCCGGATATCCGGTATCCGGTATCCGGCCAAAAAAGTATCCGGCCCAACCCTAATTTCTATTTTATTTTTTATTGGTGTATCCTTTCCCAAGACCTTCTGACATATCAATAGCTACTCTCAAAGGGAGGACCTAATCGGTTAAACGGTTACAGAGATCCCTCGAGACAGACAGACACAGATCCTGTTACTTTTAAATAAAGATTGTAACTTTAGACGTATTTGTTCAGATAAGTGTTTGGGACAAGAAGGGTGTTTTCTCCAAGTCTCCCAGCCTTGGAGCCTGTCATGTGTCTCTGGATAATCCTGGACTTTCACAGGTATAACCTAACTGAAGTGTTGTGCATATTGTCATGCCTGCAACTGTTTTACAATTATGGATATAGAATAAGAAGATTAGATATTGTGAAAGGGGAAATTCTGTAGTCAATTTAGGTTGCTAATTCAGTCCTCAAATATTGGTCATTACGTTTCTCCAATAGTAGGGGGGGGGGGGGTCTGATCTTTTTGAACAATCAGACAAACAAACATACAGAAAATACATCCTAATGGATATTACACTTATTGTAGGGCATTGCAGACTGGTATCCACTGCACAATGACGAAGAAGACTCGGATTAAAAGTCGTCTTTATTTGGTTCAGATAAAGGATGATGTATTGATCGTACTAGATGTCGTATTTGTTTATCTTTATGCCTTACTTGTTAACATAAAATATTCTTTTTAGCTTTAATTGTGTAACCACTTTAATGTGTTACATATATATTAAATGTCTTTAACCCAAACAACTACTTGTCCCAAGTGTATGGGGACCCTTTTCGTCTGCTGGCAAATTGCTTTCTGCTCTTTTGTAGCGACTTGGCTGTTTTTTTTTTATTTTCAACGCTATTAAAAGACCCAATTAAAAGTCGGCACAAAGTCCCCATCCTGTTGGAAGTGCTACATATAGATCGTGTTCAATCTATTCTTTTACTTTATATATGTAGCCCATGAAGGCTTTGAAATTATGAAAGTATTAACTTTTTGGTGCTGATAACACAAATAACTTTTAATATTTTGAACAAGATAACTAGATACCGTCCTTATTTTGATTATTGTGCTTTATTAAGTGTTCATATTGGTTATATTCTTATTATTTTTATAATATATTATTATTTTTTATGTAAGTATTCCAAATTGTATGTAAAACATATGCAAATAAAATAAAGTAGTGCCATTTTTTTTACAAAAAAAAAGTATCAAAATATTAACAAAAAAATGCCATAATGTATATTAATTGCATCGTATTATGGACAGTTTTCAGTAGAAAGGGATTTATTTATATTTTTTGCCCGCTGTCTAATTCTAAACCTATTTAATTTCTTTTTCGTAGAAAACTGTCTGTAAATCGATACAACATGTTTTTTTTATTATGGCTTTGAACCGGTTTTATTCCAGCGAAAATAAAACCGATTCGATCGGAGCCATACAAAAAAGTAGATTCTAATAATTTTTTACACCTAACAAGCAGCTAATATGTATTATTTTATGCAATGACCACAGCAACTAAAGTGATTCTTAACTTTTTAGTATTAATAGATTTTTAAAAAATTAATCACATTATTTACTTTTAAATATTATAGCTTCTATTTTTGTTATCGCTAGTAATTAATTTTGTAATAAAATAGAATTTAAAATACAAAATATTTTATTTATTTAATATTATAAAATCAAAGTTAAATATCGTTATAAATTACATAAATAGTAGAAAAATATTTTAGATTTATATTTATGTCTTTCAAAAATCCGCAAATAATCTGTTGTTTGAAAACATGAAAGGTTGTTACTGCAATGTAACAAGATAGGTCTCTATAAATCCAGCATCGATATTCACTGTAAAATCACCACTTCTAAAAATAATAATATAAGATAGTTTATAAATAGGGCCTGTCTGTCTGTTAGTTAGTAGTCACATTAATAAATGTGTAAGTAAAAATGTATGTATGACCTAGACAGCTAACTTCTGGGACCTTTTTCGTCTGCTACCAATTTTTTTTGTCTGTTAATATGTCCAACGCCATTGGTTGTTATTCAAAGATCCAATTGTAAGTCGGTAGATTCCCAACCGTGGGTTAAGTTATATATAGCTCGTGCCCCCTCTATTTTTTTTTTTAATGGCACATGTTGATAAAAAAATCTCCGTTTGTCAAACGCTTTGTGTTGGTCTAACTAACACTAATATTACAAGAAGAAAAAATAAGACATTCACTTCTTAATTCCATTTGAAACTAAAATATTTCTAATTTGTTAATACTCTTTCGAAGTTGAAATTTAGCTCTTTTTTTTGTCGTAAGCTTATTTTTCATTAAAATATATTATAACAAAGTGAGTTATAGAGCAGCATAGTTTCTAAATAATTTACCTATGAATCAGTTTTCCATTGACGTTCTTTATGTACAGCTGAGAGTTTTCTGATTTCTTTCCATATACGTCGTATCTAAGATAAGTTATTATAATAATAACTATAACATATCTATAATACAAAGAAGAATGATGTCTGTCCGTCCCTTAAGATCTCGGTAACCACTGAACCAATCGGATTCTACTCTTCAGTGAATATACCTACTGGTCCTGTGGTAGTTTTAGACTATTTTCTTGGGGGGTGGGACACCCCCAACCAACCAACCCAAAAACAAAAAAATCCCCCCCATTTTTTTCCCGAAGATTTCCTTGGTCCTTTTACGAATTTATCCAAAAAAAATTTTTGATCACCTCTTGTGGCAAAGCCCCTTGAGGCTAGGGGCGAAGCCGCTAGTTGTCTTATAAATAGACTAGTGGTTGCACCCCAGAATCTGTGGATCTGTATTTAAAGGGGTATAAAAAACCCGAAATATAGCTTAAACCAATCAAAAGATTTAAACCTAAAAACAAAACAGCCTAAAACCATACCGGATACCTGAGTGAAGCTTCCAAAAGGAAAACTTAATCATTCCAGTAGTTATTTATATCTAAAGCTTCACACAAAAAAAATTACTACTTTATATAATAGGATATATAGAGTTATTTTTTTGTCAGTTAGGATCCATAATAAACCATTTTAAGGTTATTTTTACTGCCTTCCCCTCCTCTAGTTTCTAGTTATACCTAAATGAATTAGATTACATATTTTCAAGATGAGGTATATATAAGAAAGATAGTTACCTAGGAATTCTATTGTCATGAGTAGGATGGTAATAATTGTTAGTCCAATTCATTCTTGCTCTGTAAACTTCCTCTCTATCCTTGTTTCCATCTGAATAATTAGTAATTAGTTAATTAATTATTATATTAATTCATTCTTGCTCTGTACACTTCCTATTTTTCCTTGTTTCCATCTTAATAATTAGTAATTAGTTTATTAATTATTATATTAATTCATTCTAGCTCTGTACACTTCCTCTCTATCCTTGTTTCCATCTTGATAATTAGTAATTAGTTAACTAATTATCATATTAATTCATTCTTGCTCTGTACACTTCCTCTCTATCCTTGTTTCCATCTTAATAATTAGTAATTAGTTAATTAATTATTATATTAATTAATTCTTGCTCTGTACACTTCCTCTCTATCCTTGTTTCCATCTTAATAATTAGTAATTAGTTAATTAATTATTATATTAATTAATTCTAGCTCTGTACACTTCCTCTCTATCCTTGTTTCCATCTTAATAATTAGTAATTAGTTAATTAACTATTATATTAATTAATTCTAGCTCTGTACACTTCCTCTCTATCCTTGTTTCCATCTTAATAATTAGTAATTAGTTAATTAATTATTATTTTAATTCATTCTTGCTCTGTACACTTCCTCTCTATCCTTGTTTCCATCTTAATAATTAGTAATTAGTTAATTAATTATTATATTAATTCATTCTTGCTCTGTACACTTCCTCTCTATCCTTGTTTCCATCTTAATAATTAGTAATTAGTTAATTAATTATTATTTTAATTCATTCTTGCTCTGTACACTTCCTCTCTATCCTTGTTTCCATCCTAATAATTAGTAATTAGTTAATTAATTAACTTAATAAAATTATTCATACAAAAATTTACATTTAGTTAGGATTTTTTTTACACTTTTCGGCATAATTTTTATTTTCTTTTAGCTGAAATTTCTCAAAATGAATAATGATACCTAGAGTTCTCTTAGTGATGGAGGTGATAGTTTGACCTGGGAATAGCTCATCCAGATTGACAGGTACAACTTCCCCACCAACAGGATTCAGGTTCTCAAGACGTACTAAATTAATATCTGTGTAAAACTAACACATGTATAAGAGAAAGAAGTTTGGCTAAGATCTGATTCCGCAAAGTTATAATGTGATCTAAGACTTTAAATAGGACTAGAATGCTAAAAATTGAAGTAAATACATTTTCTCGAAAAATGCGGCATGGTTGGTTTATTTCACAATTACACATTGTACCTTACACAATTAACTTTCATTAGAATTAATTTAAATTAGAATTCAGTGTTCCAGTACTGTTGAAAACTTAACTTTACGGTACTTTAGCAGATGGCCACGCCAGACTTCCTATTTTTTCAGTAAGAAAAGAAACCCCTCAGAAATCACCTTGATGTCTAACCCTTTTGATTATAAGGTAACCCAATATTTTTAATGTAAATTCTTTAGTAACAAATAATAAGTACATTGTAGGCAGCTACCAAGAACTATTTGGTATTTCTCTAAAAATGGACTATGCAGTTATTACTCTTACCCAATATTTGAGATTTAGCATATTTCTCCATGGACAAGAGTTTCAAAGTTTGGGGCAATTCCAAGCTTTTCTTCTCTTTCTCTGGTTCTCTACAGGAAAACAAGAGCAATGATATTAATTAGTAGCGCAGCAACAACAAGCTAATAATATTTTTATTGAAAAATATCAAAGAACAAAAAGGAACATTTAGACCTTTGGTCAAATATTCATCTGTGCTATATTAATAAAATTAGTATGGGGGAATTCTTTGCCCTAATACAGATGCAACTCGTTACTATGCACAGTAGTTTATATTAAACAAGGATGACAACATCCATAAAAGCGAAGCTCTGAAACGGTAGGATAAACGGATATTAACACTTGTATAATGTCAGAACTGAATAATCAGAATGCAAATGTATAAGAGTCAAAGCAAAATTGTAAGTAAATTTGTTGAAAACTGCTTGATACAGGATAATGATTATGGACATACTTACATTTTTAGGACTTGATTATAGAGTTGTTTCGCTTATAATATTGTACTTTGTTGTCCCAGGAATCAATATACCAAAAATCAGACCAATTGGATAATCAACTCTATAATAAAGTCTTAGAAATGTAAGTATGTCCATAAATATTATCCTGAATCAAGCAGTTTTTCAACAAATTTACTTACAATTTTGCTTTGACTCTTATACATTTATATTCTGATTATTCAGTTCTGACACTATACAAGTATTAATGTCTGTTTGTCCTACCGTTTCAGTGCTTCGCTTTTATGGATGTTGTCATCCTTGTTCAGCTAAAAAAAAATTAACCTTGGAACTGAAAATAATAATAATAAACTTTAATATATTTATGGGAATGTTTCTTTACGCTGACATGACACAATGTCAAGGGTCTCTAATGCACAGGTAGAACTTCTACACAAAGGTTTTACAATCAAATGGTTGGTTGGCCGCAAAAGTTTAATAACAGATTTGTATAAAATTATTGACCTGTAGTTATGGATGCTGTCGATAAAATCTTTGAAGCAGGCCTCTCCAAATTGTAGAACAGGCTAAACATTACAAAGTATTAAATAGGGTATCATTTTTTCAAGGCTAAAAATATTTTGGATGATTTCTATTAGAAGGATGGAGATACTTTTTCTCAAATTAAGTTTTCTTGGATCAATATGAAGTCTCACTGTAAAGGAGAATCATATATTTCCTGCAGTTAGTGAGGTCTTTGGGTACTGGCAGAAACTCTCTTTAATAAAAGGATAGACCCCCTCCCCAACAATTAGAGGATGTTTTACACTTCACAATAAGCTGAAAAATAAACCTGTGCAAACATTTGTTCAGCCACGACAGAACTTTCCAGATCACAATTCTTTCCACATAACAGTACCCTGAAAAATATTTCCATTTATTATGAGACCTTAACCTGTAACTCAGTTTTTCCGTATATATCTTGGCACTATAGGAAAAAAAATTATTATGGTAAAAATTATCAGATTTTTTTATGAATATTCCTCTTTTCCATTACAATTACAATTTCGTAAAGAAGTTGTATCAACTTTTTTTTTTATAGCTAGCCGGTCCTTTTAGTAAGTAGTAGATGTAAAATTTTTCATAGAATTCAGATATGCAATTGGTTTTTTTTGTAGACCTCTTATTTTTTAAGTAATTTAAGTTTAAAAAAAAAAATTAAGTCGATTTTAAGGTACTAAAATGCAACAAAAAAAAGAAAGAAAATGGCCATTATGAACAAAAATAGTAAGATCTTTAATTTGACACCTTACTTTTTCAATTCTGTCAGGTAATTATTGAAAAAATCGATTATTTTAAACCCACGAGAATAAAAACTTTGAACTCAATTTTATCATTTCACAAGTAAAAAATATGGGTTCATATATACCTTCATAATCAGAAAAATATTACGAATCCATTGTAAGCAAAATTGAAAAAAAAGTTTACAATATAGTATATAAACTACAATAAAAGGAATTATATGAAAATATCATATTATATTGTACAGGCAACGTCTTAACTCTTCAATTGAGTATAAAAATGGGAAGGGGGTATAGAGGGGGTAAAAAAGGGAAGACGATAGTGTTGCCAGAACAAAAAATACAATTGGCCATTTTTTTAATTTTTAATTTTTTTACTTTTTTTCAATTTTGCTTACAATGGATTCGTAATATTTTTCTGATTCTAAAGGTATATATGAACCCATGTTTTTATGTCTGTTTGAGAAAATATTTAGGTCTAAAGTTTTTATTAAACCGAGGTTAAAAAAATAGATTTTTTCAATAATTTCTCAACAGAATTTTAAAAGTAAGGTGTCAAATTAAAGATCTTACTATTTTTGTTCTTACTGGCCATTTTCTTCTTTTATTTTGTTGCGTTTTAGTACCTTAAAACCGACTTAATTATTTTTTTTTAAAACTTAAATTACTTAAGAAATAAGAGGTCTACAAAAAAACCGATTGCATATCTGAATTCTATGAAAAATTTTACATCTACTACTTACTAAAAGAACCGGCTAGCTATAAAAAAAAAAGTTGATACACCTTCTTTGTAGGTAAAATAATTGCGTAGTTGATTATGTCAACATAAGAATGAAGTCTTAAATGAACTATCAATCTGTCGATTTTAAGTCAGCTATGAAAACTTTTTTTTATATTAGCATTAACCACATACACAAAGGCCAATTGTCGACATAGAGCAGTAAAATTGCTTATCGACATAATGCCAACAAAATAAACTGGGAAGTTTATAATATTTGTAGCCTCTATGATTTCGTACTTTGAAAAGCTGCCATCCAATTATTTACCTGTGTGTGCCCCTAACAACCAGTCCTGTTCCAAATGCCTCTTCGTTCAAAGCCTCCCCTACTCCAAAAGCATCGTCAAACAGCAAACGCCTAAAATTAGGAGCTTATTGTTTAACAGAATGTGTGTTCGTCTGTTTGTCCAGTTAGATCTTGTTACCAGCTGAATGAATCATTTTACAAGTTAGGATACCTCACACAGTCTTTCTGTCTGTCTCTATTAAGTGATGGTTTAAAAATGTCAAGCCAATAGAATATATCTAGGATATATTAAAGAGTACATGTTACCTGATTAATTTTTTTTAAATTGTCCATTTAAAAAAAATATTTTATCAGGTATTAAGGGATAGGCCAGATAATGATTCAATAGATTCTCTCCCTTTTTATTTTGAAACTAAATCTCCTCAATTTTGGAATAGTACCCCAAGATACTTGTATAGGCTGGTTGTCTTTTAGTGTTACTGATCATATAACCCTAGAGAACAGCTGATGTATCAACTTGAGAATTACCTGTGAACCATAACTTCAACCTGTCCAGATTTCATGCTGCTAGCTCCTTCACTTCTATCTGTCATCACCCACAGGTCATTGCTAGTATCTCTAGAATATAGGTAATTGGTATCCAGCATTAATTCTAGCTTCTAGAACATATACTAGTATCTCTAATATATAGGTATTCATAATTAATTCTAGCTTCTACTCTAGAATAAAGGTATTCAGCATTAATTATAGCATCTAGAACATATTATTAGTATCTCTAGAATATAGGTTTAGCTTTAATTCTAGCTTCTAAAACATATTGCAAGTATCTCTAAAATAAACATAATTATTAATTCTGGCGTCTAGAACACTTCACAGTTGACTCTAGATTATACAAGTTGAGTATTAATTCAAGCTTCTGGAACACTTTGCTAGTATCTCTAGAATATATGGTTTCATAATTAATAGTAGCTTCTAGAACACATCGCAAGTACTTCTAGAATAAAGATATTCAATTAATTCTAGCTTCTAGAACACATTACTAGTATCTTTAGAATATAGGTATTCTGCATTAATTCTAGCTTCTAGAACACATTGCTGGTATCTATAGAATATAGGTATTCTGCATTTATACTAGCTTCTAAAACACATTGCTAGAATCTCTAGAATATAGGTACTAAGCATCAATTTTAGCTTCTAGAACACATTGCTATACCTCTAGAATAAAGGTATTCAGTATCAATAATAGCATCTAGAACATATTATTAGTATCTCTAGAATATAGGTTTAGCTTTAATTCCTGCTTCTAGAACACATTGCTAGTATCTCTAGAAAATAAGTTCGGCATTATTCTAGCTTCTAGAACACATTGCTAGTATCCCTAAAAAATAAGTTCAGCATTTATTCTAGCTTCTAGAACACATTGCTAGTATCTCTAGAAAATAAGTTCTGCATTAGTTCAAGCTTCTAAAACAAATTGCTATTATCTTATTATTGGTCTTATATTTGCCAAATATATCGATTTCATAGAATTTGGCTCCAAAACTATCAAACCTGAAGTAGAAAGCTTTTTTGATATAGAACACAATCTGAAGCAAATAAAATATTTTGGTATTGACAGAAGTATTTTAAATTTTAAAGGTTGCATTATTTTCCTTTTTCAATTTGAATTATCTATCTAGATATTACATGGATAAATAAAAATGTATAGCTTACCTGATTCCAATTCTTGAATTAAGAGGATAGTAATTTGCTGAAATAGGCTCTGTTAAATCCAAATCCCAGGTCTCTCTAAACAAGATTTTTCGTTAAGTCCAGTCGTTTTTTATTCTTATTTTGGTGGCTTAATCGATTTAGCTATTATATATTACTTAGATTTTTCACCAGATTTTTATGTATTCTAATAAAGTGATACTCACAGCTGGCTAAAATAAAAAAAATCCACATTCACTCCCTTTACCCCATCCCCTCCTATTGGATGAACGAACTGACTGATAAATGAGGTTCATGCTAGCAAGATAATTGACGACAAATTTTAATATAAAAGAGATTGTTCTAACAAAATTAAATATTTTTTACCTGAAATTTCTAACTCTCTTGATAAGGCCTCTTCCATTTGAATCAGTGTAGAAAGTATCTTCAGAATTTATATCTAAACAAAATTTAAATAAGATTATAAAATAAAATATAGAAATAAATTTAATATATAAATGGATATTATGACAGGGATATAATTGTCGCCAATTTAGGTTGCTACCATGGTTGGTAAACTCGTTCATCCATTAGGAGGAGAGGGGATGGGGTGATCGTTATTTTAGCCAGCTACAAATTTCACATTATTAGAGTACATGATAATCTGGTGTAAGATCCAAGTAATAGTAAATCCATTAATACAGAAGATCTAGGATGTTTGTCTTTCTGTATCTCAAGAATAAACTGTTAGGTGTGAAGGTTCAGAATGGTGATGATTAAAGTCCCTCAATAGATTATGAGAGGCCAGTATACACTGTAATTCACCAATTAGTATGCAGAAAGGAAGGGGACAATGGGCTGTTTGTTACACTAGTCCCCAAAGTTTTTAATAAAGTTTTATTATTCGTTTGTTTAACAACGTTGGGGACTTTTCAAAATGAATTTTGATTGGTTGATACTTTAGGTTGAGTGTCCAAACGTTTCAAGCAATAATTGTAATATGCAGAAGAGGATATTTTGTGTATCATCATTGGGTATGTACATCAATTTATCGGCTATTGTGTTATTCCCTTAGATCCATGAAAAGCATGTACCTGCAGTTGAGTACTCCATGACGACCTCCTTGCCCCCATTCTCAATGGGGATGGGACCCACGAGCCACTCCATCTCCACGGCGTTGTACATGGGGTTGTCGGGGGTGTGGTATGTTCTCATTATCTACAAAAATATTTGAGGTTTCAATTTCGACGTAAATGACATGTTAACTCTTAGGCATGTTGATGAAACATCAGCCGTGATACTTTTATATCTAATGACAATTAAAAGAAAGAAAAAACCCTTTAATTGCAGTCTTATATTTAGATTAGTGGGGTGAGATAGAGTTTATTACATTGCATTGATTTGGGCTGTCTCTTGCAATGAGTTGGGACATAGAAGGTATCACTCTACAAGTCTTTTTTGTATAGTCTAATTACAGTCTGAAATTTTAATTAGTTGGGTGAGTTAGATCTTATTCTCTTAAGCTTGGTGGACGTGGTTGGTCTGCTGATGTGCTGGTCAAGGATAATATCGTTTTCATATTCGTGGGCTTAACTATTTTGGGCACTCTTACTAAATTTTGGTTGGTTGGTTCTTTAAGTTCATTGTACAATGTACATCAATTAATCGGACGTTGTCTTATCCCATTAGATCACTCATAATTTCTAAGGAAGCACTGAAACTTCACATAACTTGTGTTGTTTGCTGGTATGAAAATAAACAATCTATAAAACCTGACTGATCCAGTCATTGTAGAAAGCATGTAGTTCATCATAGAGAGGCCCCTTGTACAGCTGGATACCTGTGGGATCTCCAATGGGAACTGAGTTTGTCCCGTTTGGTCTACAAAATTTGAATCAAGATTATTTATAAAGATGAACCCATCTTTTGTTGTTCGATTTTCATCAAATTAGGCACTCAACGCATCGTTTAAGCATTACAGAATTACATATACCTATATAGGCTAGAATTTGGATATCACTATGAATATGTGTGATAATGTATTTATACCTGAAAATATAGGCTCCTGAGGCTCTCTTCTCCCATTCAGAGTTATCTCCAACTGCGGGGGTATACCAGGAAAATCCCTAAAAATAAAAATGAAGAATAACCTTTAGTAAAACCTTACTTAACCTGGAAGAACTCAATTTTTTTAAACCTTTAGATATTAGTCTTAGATATTGTATGCTGAACAAAGGCATCCACCATAGACATAAACTGTGTTTTTTTTCAATGTCCCTTTTTATAGAGTTTAAAAAAAAAAGATTCAGGTATTGTTTTTCGTCAAGAAATACAATTTATAGACATATTTCTATAAAATACTTTTTTTAATCTTTTCTTTTCAGAAAAAAATGAAGTTTACCATTTCTACTTTAACTTCCCCAGATCTGAGTTTAATTTTATAATGCTCAGCATCTGAGGCCTCAACTTCTATCTGGTTCATCTTGTTCCCAATACTAACTTTACGGAACTTTCCTGAAAAATTGTTTTATTAATGATCTGCAAGTTTAAAAATGATTTTGAAATGGCTTTGAAACTGAATAGTATTCGCTAAACTGGAACCGATTCTAAGCCATCCCGAAAAAAAACTTGTATAGCATCATATCATAGACATTACCTAAACAATTTTCTATCGATAATAAAATAAAATGCATAGGATTAAAACCAGTTTTTTAGCCCGGAATTTTTGCCCCTTTGTTCCATCAAAACTGATTTATTTTTTTCCATTTTAATATTCGCAGAAAGCTGCAATTTATACCTATTAATATTTTCTTTTTAACACTTGCATGACATAGAAATCAACTTATTTTTGCATTACTGGAGTTGCAATTATTATGCTATTTTTTAAAAACAACTTACAAACAGACTGATAAATATGCCTTGCATAGAAGCTTTTCTCATATTGAATTTACAGTGTGTTTTTTTAAAGGAACAAAATTATTGCTTTATCTAACCCACTTACCATTCACAGAAGTTAATAATCAATATCTCATTGTCTACATTTACATGGGACCTTTTCTATCGGAACTTCTGTCAATGGTAAGTGGGTTAAATAAAGCAATACTTTTGTGTAAGTGAAGAAAGTCGCTCAAGAAATCAGCATGTGACGTCATAAAAATTTGGGATTATCCATCTCTTTTTTAGGGGTTTTCTTTCCCACTCCTCCTCTCCTCATCCCTCAGTTTTTATAAATTCAGAATTTTTTTTGATTGACATTCTTCACTCACTAATTTGGTTCTTTTTTAAAATCACAAATAAATTTACCTGAATTTTTCATATCCATCTTTTTAATGCCAGTATAAGCTTTAGTTCCCTTGACAATCAAAAAGTTTCTGCTTTCAAGGGCGGGAACTTTGGCAACAAACACCAATTCAAATCTAAAAAATGTTTGTAAGCAAATAATAATAAATAAGTGTTGAAGGAAATTACTGAAATTAAAAAAAGTTATATAAGTCAAGAATAAGATTATGGCAATAATACTTCAAAATGGTTATAGTTTTTAATCTTAATTTCATGTCATTTAATGTTTTAGTCATGATTAGTATGTTTAGATGCTTATTAATGCTTAATTGTCCAATGTAACTAATAAATTTGTTTTCTTATTTAGTATGTTTTATAAACCAATTAAGCAATGATATATTTATGAATAAACAAACTACTAGAGATTTAAGAAAACAAAAAAGTATCTTTCCTTTACCAGAACAAAATTAAAGATTTTTATATGCTGTATTTTTAAAATTACTGCTACGCAAAGTTTCAAATCATATTTACATATATCATAGTCCTAATTTCAGACCTCTATGGAATTGATTTTTTTTTTAGCTTCACAATAACTTGTTACCTGGCTTTACTGTCCCTGCCAGGAATTATTTGTACAGTTTCTGGAATAGGGTTCACCTGGTACGCCACTAAATAGATTTTTGGGGATTTTAATCTTTTTTAACTTTTAAAGAATTATACTAAACTAGTGGATGCGCCCCCAGCAATTAGGGCTAGGGAATGGCAGAGAAATAGCCTAAAACCACCCAGAGACCTATGTGAATCTTCCCTGAAATGGAGAACTCTATCTATTCAGTAGTTGTCTAAATCTTAATCTACAGGCAAAAAGACCTTAATATTTAGTGTTAGAAGATAAATAAAATTTCTTTGTGAATTTTATGCTTCATATTTAAAACCGCCAAAATTCTCTAAATATTTGATAGTTTAATCACCAAAGTCAAAATTCATATGGCAATTTCATTGAATGCTTTTGATAGGTTTTCCAAAATGGCTTTGAAACCGATTAATATCCGCTGGATTATATTCGGTTCTCAGTCATATTTAAAAATCACGTATAGCATCATATTACAGAAGGTTCTCCATTGATAGTAAAATAAAAATCATAAAATTAATACCAGTTTTGTTTGCCCGGAGCTTCGACCTATCGGTGTTAATAAAATTGGTTTTAATCATATGATTTTTCATTTTAATATTCGCGGAAAACAACTATCATGAGTAAATTTGTTTGAGTTTATAAATGTATGATATCTTGTTTTGGCTAGCTTGAGATTTAAGATTGAAGATTCTCACCATTATTTTCAGTATCAGCTGTATCCTTGATGGTATATTCAACACTGTCCACAACAGGTAGACGAACATAGAAGCTCTCAGTTCTTGGGGTGGGGTTGTACACCACTGTTGTAAAAGCATCCCTGCCATAATATATAGAGTTTGAAAAATTTTAAGTAATATCAAGAAAAAAAAATATTGTAGCTTCATTCCATAACTTTATCACATTAGTTTTAGATTAACCTTCTAATTATTTTTTTGTGTTGTTTTCCTCTTTTTTTTTGTGTATGTTAATATAAGTATGATACACAAAAAATATTTTTATTTACTAAGTATATTTGCGATTACTTTTATTTAATAGATTTTTCCAATTTTTAACATTTACAAAAGGGCCTGCTTTATTGCTTCAAGATCCATGTCAGATCTATATAGGAAATAAATGTCTATAAACGAGCTCAAGTTTTCCAAGGAATAAATGTTTAAAACTCATAGTGCTCCAATAATCCATAATAAACTCTCATTGCCCAGAACAATAAAACCCAATATCTTACTTTATTAAGAATAAATTATTTTTTTTATTTCATCTTGCTATTTACATATTATTGAAATATTTTATTACTATTCTTAAAAAAGAAAATTTAAATTCATAATATAGTAAATTTAAGAAAACTTAGTTTTAAAATGAGTTGATTCTAGCGCCCCTCCCTAATGTGTCCAAATTTTGAAACAAAAATTAAAAACATTTTAACCCTTTCCTGACGGTTATAAAAAAAATATATATTGGAAAATAAATTCCGTAATTTAAATTGCATTTTTGAAAGAATGAAAATGGCTTTATTATAAATACGTATTTAAAGATTAAATTAAGAAATCAAAAGAAAATGGAAGAAAAAGCAAGTTAGAGAGAGGTTTTTTTTTTAAAAACAAGAAAACGCTAAGGCAGAATGTTAATACGTTCATAGTATCAAAGGCTTTTATTATAAAATAAATAACTAAAATCAGCCGGACAGAAATTCTAACGTAAGTAGTTGAACTTGAAGTAATCTTTACGTGTAAGTTAATATATTTATCTCTTTCTATTCTAAATGCATAAGAATATTTTAAACTAGCGGATGTGTACCTAGCATCCAGGGGCTCTCAATTAAAAGGGGCAGAAACAGGCTAGAAAAAATAGCTCAAAACCATCTGAAAATGAAATAGCCTAATACCATCATGGGACCTATTTAAAGCTTAACTAAAATAGAGAACCCAATTGCTTCAGTAGTTATTGAGATCTTAACCTTCATAAAAAAAGTGGAAAAACATATTTTTGCAGACAGACTGACGGGCCAATTGAGATGCAGAGTAGATGCTCATCACCCTGTAAAATTTTACCAGGGAAAAATTCATCTTTCTATCAATCAAATGACAATCAGAGCATTACCGATAGACTGACAGACCAGGTAAATTATATAATGGATGCTTATTTGTAAAGGAGAACCATATCGATTCTGCGTTTATAAAGATCTTTTAGTACAGACAGACACACACACACACCGAGATCCTTTTACTTTATTTTAAGGACTATAGGCTAGACTTCTATTTTCAATAGAAGAAAAGGCACATTTCCCTACAGAAATTGATGTCATCTGGAGGGTTACAGACAGACTAACTGACTAAATAAGGTAGAGAGTAGATATTCATCTATCAGGAAAATCTTCTCTAGAAAAAATCAGTCGTGATCGTCTATCTAATTTAGAATTTAATAAATAAAATTTTTACATTTTAAATTAAATGCCTTGCAGGGTATTTCCGACAGGCTGATGGAATAAGTAAATCACATATTGGATGCTTAAAGGTATAGGGTATATTCTCAAAAATTAAAACCGTCTATCTTTAATAGCAGATGGTGAATTATGTTTTACCCTCAGACGGACATTTCTAATTAAAGAGGGGCTTCGCGTAAAAAATATTATATTTAATAAAAAAGCAAGGTCAGCCAAAGTGAGGATTAGGGTGCTTTCCCATATCGAGTGCATATCGAGCATTGAAAATACACTTCCATATTTTAGAAATAAATTGTAAATTAGAAAGGATAGATTTTTTTGCATAAGCCTAACTCCTGCAGGGGGCCCTAATTCACCAAGGTTTACCCTTGATGTGCCCTTACTCTTGATAAGATATTAATTATAGAACATATAGAATTTCTTAGAAATTTTAAAGCTAAACAAGGATGACAACATTTATAAGTCCTTAGTAAAGCTAATAAACATGGAAATCTTTACAATAGAATTTATATAATATCTTTGATAGTAGATGCATATCAAAGCATTCCAACAGACGGACGGACAAAGTAAGTTCATCAGTATGGGGATGTTTTTAATTCCAGCCATTGATCTTTTATAACTGAAGAGAAATTAACGTTTACTTCTTTACGGTTTCTTTCAGACAGACAGACAGACATTTCAATTAGAGTACCAAGAAACATATGATAACATCTATAAACTTTGTGAAGTTCATAAAAATCTAATAAAATAGACGGACAATATGGTTAAAACATTAAATGTCAATAGAAATATATACAGTAAACTTAAAACATAAAATACCATAAAATCTAATTACTAAAACTTTAGCATAATGGACGGACTGACTGACAAAGTTAATTAAATATATATGATGCTTTTTAGTCAGCGAAATCCTCACAGACAAATTTGCTTTTCATTTTTAATTTTAAGTAAATCATAATTCTGATTTTGTACCAGACAGACATACAAAGTTCAAGTACGATTTTCTGCTAAAATATTTTTAGTAGAGAAGCTACTCTATAATTTATAATATAATAATTTTTCCCAATAACTCGGACCCTAATGCGGCCAGAGGCTGCTTCGTCATATCTTAATAATTGCATTAGCCTTCTACCTTTCCAGTACGGATATTTAATATTC
This sequence comes from Acartia tonsa, assembly GCF_053477335.1. Taxonomy (NCBI): domain Eukaryota; kingdom Metazoa; phylum Arthropoda; class Copepoda; order Calanoida; family Acartiidae; genus Acartia; species Acartia tonsa. The sequence continues at coordinate 38,619,267 of NC_137266.1, forward strand.
TCAAGAGCATTACAGACCAGCGAACAACGTGAGCTGTAGGCTAGTAATTCAATAATGTAGAAAGTTGAAATAAAATATATGTAATAAATAAAATTATTTATAATGTGACTCTAAAAAGTGTCCGAAAAAATGAGCCGTGTAACGTCAATAGATCCATCTCTTTTTAAGGGGTTTCCTTTCCCATTTCTCCTCTCATCTCTCCCTTCAAAGAGTCTCTTTAACAAAAAAAAAACAATTCTTTACCTAGATTCAGTAAAAGCGCACTGGCTGATGTTGAGCAGAGGGCACCATTCCTTCAATAAAGAAGTTGTTTATTTATTTCATCGTATCATCGACAGCTTTCCACTGATATTAAAATAAAAAATTGCATTAATCTTATGAGTTTTATTTTATGATTTATGATAAATTGTCTGTAATTTGATGCTTTACATGTTTTTTTTCTGTGTTGCTGACAACCGGTTCTAATCCAGCGGATATCAATCTGTTTTGAAGCCAAACTTGAAAGTTAAAGGGAGTGTGAACGTAAAAATTTCTCATCTGATTATCAAATCTTAACATTTACTAAGCACATTTCACTACACTGATCAACCAAAAATGTCCTATTCACAAAAATATCCAGAAATAATGCCTTGATTTTATGGTATTTTGAAAGGGAAAATGGAAAAAACAGGGAAAATCTGAACGTTTTTGTTTCTTATAATGTTTGTAGGGATATTTAACTTGTCATATATAGTTGAAACAATTTACTTACTGTTAAGGATTTATTTTATGCTATAAAATTGCCCATTCGTTTTTTTATAACGTAGTAATTAGGTAATAAAGACATATTTTAAATTCGTATTATTGACAAAAAAAATACCTCACTGTCTACAAAGGGTTGAATCTCATAGGTTATATAAAATAATAATATCCTTTTTTATTGTGTTGAACAAAAAATAACCCACTTTGGAGAATTAATTTACACTTTTATCAGACTGTTTATAAAGAAATATTGCGTCTTTATTATTTACAAATTTGTAATTAAAGGTGGGCGAGAGATGGGCCATTTAAAGTTAATTTGATACTAATAAAAAACCTGTTTCTGGCTTTGTTATTGTATTTGGTTTTCAATAAAAAAATATTGCTTATTTTATCAATTTCTAAGTAACTATACATTGGATTAAAGCAAGGATTATGTTAAAAGTCAGCTTAACTGTTAGGAAAAATCTAGAACTATGTGAAAAAGTTTAATTTTAGCTATAATGGGAGAAAAAAGCAATTTAATGCACATTTTATATAATACGGAAAATTTCTTCCTTTCCCCGTACCTTATAAAAATCGTCGGAAAAAGCCGTTTTTTAAGCAAACAAAAGCGCGTTTTGCTCTATCTGTGAGATATTATGAATGAGATAATGTTAAGATTTGATATTAAGATGAGAAAAATTTACGTTCACAGTCCCTTTAATTATTTAAGTTTTTGTATAAAAATAAAGCATTATCTTTATTGTAGAATTTTTTGCAACTACAATTCAAATTAAATCTATTTTAAACATAATAGTCCTTTATCTTTCGTTTTTTATTTTGATTTTTTTTTGTATATCTTCTTTTAATGATAAATTTTTAGCTTAACAATTTTCAAACAATATTTACAAACATTTAAAAAACTTACATTAACCACACAGGCAGAACTTGGGTCATTCAATGCATCTGTTACTATCTAAAGAATTTATCTGATCAAAAAATGTAGGAAAATTATAAGATTGAGATTATATATGTAATTAAATAAATTATGTTCTAATACTTATGGCACAGTTTAATTAAAATTTTCCTGAAAAGTATAAACAAACTGGATTCCTTAAATTCTAAAAATGTACTTTTTTATTTAAATAATATTGACAGACCTGATTGACATTAATACATAAAATAGGAGCGATGGGGGAGTAATTTTATGCTCCATTTGCAAAATATGGAATAATATATTCATTATTAACCTGATGACAAGCTTCCATGCCCCTGTGAAGTCCCAGGTAGTAGTCATCAGTCACATGCTGCTTGGCAGTACCTAAAATAAATATATATATTTATAGACGTATAACCAAGACTTGACGAAGTGTTGGGTACCTTTTTCTTATGCTAGCAAATTGCTTTCTGTTCTTTTGTAGAGACTTTTCTGTGTTCATATTTACGATGCTATTGGCTGATATTCAAAGAAGAGATCTTTAGCTTCTATATAAAAAACCTTACTACTTTATGTAATAGGATATCCTGCCTGCCCTGATATAACATATTATTACCTGTGACAGCATTATGATGTTGGTTAACAGCCACACTTCTCTTGGCAATCATCATTATTACCTGTGACAGCATCATGATGTTGGTTGAGAGCCACACTCCTCCTGGCAACCATCATTATTACCTGTGACAGCATCATTATGTTGGTTGAGAGCCACACTCCTCCTGGCAACCATCATTACTACCTGTGACAGCATCTTGATGTTGGTTGACAGCAACACTCTTTTTGGCAACCATCATTATTACCTGTGACAGCATCATGATGTTGTTTGACAGCCACACTCCTCTTGGCAACCATCATTATTACCTGTAACAGCATCATGATGTTGGTTGACAGCCACACTCCTCTATGCAACCATCATTATTACCTGTGACAGCATCATGATGTTGGTTGACAGCAACACTCCTCTTGGCAACCATCATTATTACAAGTAACAGCATCATGATGTTGGTTGACAGCCAAACTCCTCTTGGCAACCATCATTATTACCTGTGACAGCATCATGATGTTGGTTGACAGCCACACTCCTCTTGGCAACCATCATTATTACCTGTAACAGCATCATGATGTTGGTTGACAGCAACACTCTTCTTGGCAAAAACATTATTACCTGTGACAGCATCATGATGTTGGTTGACAGCCACACTTCTCTTAGCAAAAACATTATTACCTGTGACAGCATCATGATGTTAGTTGACAGCCACACTCCTCTTGGCAAAAACATTATTACCTGTGACAGCATCATGATGTTGGTTGACAGCCACAATCCTCTTGGCAACCATCATTATTACCTGTGACAGCATCATGATGTTGGTTGACAGCCACACTCCTCTTAGCAACCATCAGTCTTGGGTCCTCTTCTGTGGCAGCGCTCTTAGCCTCAACTTGCTTACAGGCCTGTTCAAAATTAGAATTAACTGGACTTGAAATAATGTTTGGTAAGCAAACAATCATTGAAAAAAGTAACAAGATTTCTATGTTTACTGAAGGATCTACTGAACCGATATAGTTTTCCTATACAGTAAAGAGAAATCATAGGTAAGGTTTATAACTATTTTAAGGGAGGGTAAAAAATGGTCCCCTTCCAAAAATTTTTTTTTTTTATTTCTTTAAAAAATAAAAGTGGAGGGCTATCCCCCTCTTCTTTCATGTGCCCCTAGAGGCCTCTAGTGTTGTAGCCGCTATTATATAATATTGGAAAAAGAAAAGTAAACTTTGATACAGTAACTTATAGAAAAAAATAATCGTTGAAGAAGTTGTTTAAGAATATTTCATTCTTTAAAGTTTTGGACAGACCAACCTAAAATATTGATTGAGTAGTTTGATAGTTATTTATCGCACCGTATTATAGATAGCTTTCCGCGGATATTAACATGAAAAATTATAAATTAAAACCAGTCTTTCAAGCTCTGATGGACCGAAGGTCCGGCCTAACACAACTGGTATTAATTTTAAGATTTTTTTAATATTCATGGAAAACTGTCTTTTATACGATTTTTCAGTAAGGCTGAGAACCGGTTCTAATCCTGTGGACATTAATCGGTTTCGAAGTCATACTGGATATAATTGTACCTGTAACAAAGAGTTGGCCTTCCTGATCATGCCTTTCAATGCAGGCCTGGAGGTAAAATATCCAGTCCAGTAGGCATGAGGGTCTGAGGCGTACGGGAAGAAATCATCAGTCTTGCTAGGCAGCTCAACTAGAGGAAATATCATATTAGGAGGATTTTGTTTTGTCTAGATTACTAAATCTGTAGGACCTAAAACCTTTTTTATCATAGTTGTGGCTTGTTTGCCCTTTAATACAACATTTTTTTAAAGAAAAAATATCTTGGTCTCCAAGATATAATATTTTTTCCATTTCATTAAGGTTTTTAAAGCTAAGGTTAAAATATTACCCCGCTCCCCGCTAAAGAAAAAAAAAACGTTGGATAATTCTCCACACAACGGAGACGATTGACCTAGAGGCTATGGTATAAAGACTCAAAGGCTAAGGGAGAAGCCATCAGTATAAAATACACCTTACCATTAGCTTCTTTAACAGCTTTAAGATAGCAGGATGGAGTAGAATAGAAAAGATTCATCTTATGTTCTTCCTGTAAGAAATGATATAATATTTTTTTGCGTAGCTACTCTATATGTAAGGCTTATTGTGTAATAATTTTTTGACGTAATGGGTAATGTTGGATGGAGATATGGAGATATCCTTCCCCAAAAAGTTAAAAACCTACCCTAGACCTATAAAGAGCTTCACTGCAAATAAAAAACCATATCAAACGCCACACAAACACACATCCTTTTACTTTAAATTATTAATTAAAAGAAATTGTAGAAAAGTTTCGCGACTGAACATTTGTTTTAACCTTTATTTCAGCCATATATTTGATCAATTTATCCAGATTTTTATACCACATATTACCTTTATTTCAGCCATATATTTCATCAATTTAAACAGATTTTTGTACCACATATTACCTTTCCTTCAGCCATGTATTTCATCAATTTATCCAGATTTTTGTACCACATATTGGCATCCTGATAGTTGAAATCTTCTCCTACAGATTAATTGATGATCAGTTTAAATTAGAGAAAGATAACAATACAGGTAGAAATCCTTATATAAAAGTAACAGGATCTGTATATGTGTCTGTCTGTCTGTTCCAAAGGATCTCGAAAACCACTAATCTGACATGGTTCTACACTGTAGCATCTCTTAGGTCTTGGGAAGAATTATAACTATTTTAGGGGAGGGTACAACCATCATACCAAGAGGATTGCACCTAGCAAAAAAAAGGAATCTACTGCAGTTCACGGTAAAATATTGCTGGTAACGCAATTTTCCAAAAATCTGTGAATTTTAAAGGCTGCTAGCTGCCAAGCGGCTGAACGTAGCATAAGCGGCTGAACGTTGCATTTTAAGTAGCATAAGAAGGCCTACAAATAATCTGGAATAGCCAAGATCCAATGATGCACAGGGAAAGCTTCACTGAAGAAAAAACGCGTAAAATAGGTCATTTTCGCGCATTTCTCTGCACTGCGAGATAATTATGCATTATTGATTTATGACTATTCCAGATTATTTGTAGGCCTTCTTATGCCGCTTAAAACAGGGCATGATCTGTACGTTCAGCCGTTTGGCAGCTAACAGCCTTTAAAATTCATTTAAAAAGCTTACCCATAGTCAACATGATGTTATTTGTGGCATATGCATTAGATTGCAGGGTCGCAAAAGCTTTGAATTCTTCAAGCTAGAATAAATAATAATAAATCAAATCCTATAACAAGTCTTAGGACATTGGATGATAAATTGATCTGTGAAGTTTCATATGTGTAAAATTTCTACCTTTGATAGTTTGTAATGATTTAATTTATAATCCTACCATTTTTTAGTAGTTTTAAAAAACTATGTAAGTTGAAATTATTATCAACAAATAATAATTTGAGGAAGTATTATTTTTCTTATATACAAATTGAAGGTAAAATAGCTATTCTTTAGATTCGTTTCTCTGTCCCTCTTCTCAATGACTTATGCCCAGTTCACAAATAACTTTTAAAGGTCGACCGATTTTTTCTGTAGGTCAACCTAAACAAGTACAACCCACAAATACCTTTATAAAATCGGTCAATAAAGAGGCTACTATAGGTCGACCTAAAATTTCCAGAGGTCGACCTTTGTCTTTTTTGAACTGGGCTTTACTATTAAGCTTTGATATGCAATGACATGCCTAACAGACATACAGACGGACATTAAGACTTAAAATACAGCTCAGAACAAAAAGATACCTTAGCATCTAGGTTATAATCTTCCAGAAGTTTATTATCCATGATAACATCAGTACAAAGAGTATCAAAACAAAAACCTAAATTATAAAAGGTGATTTCCCCTTAAAGTGACTAGTCGAGCAAAGAATCTCCCCTCTTCTAACATTATTTTGAATTAATTGAAAAATAAGGGGAGAGGAGTTGTTTTTCATGTTTTTGTGTTTCAAAGTAAATTTAGGTTAAGTTTGGCATAGTGTATCCGCAGGATTAGAATTTAGAACCCTTTCAGGTGTTAGCATATAGAAAAAAAAATTAGCGGAAAAAATACCCATATATGCTAGGTCTTAAACAAGGCATGAAATGAATATTGCAATAATGATTAATCATTTGATAAATAGTAAATAGATAGATTATTTGACATGTAGCATAAAATAGATAGATAACTGACTGAGAGATAGATAGATATATGTACCTGGAGGGGGGCTATAATTGTTATGATTTACCCCTGTAAACAACTCCCCATCGGCACCCCCTTCCCCAGCCTTCCAGATCATCTCCATGCTTTTCGTTGATTTTCTCCTAAAATATTTTTAAAAAATTATATTCATGTCCATAAGAAGCAGAGATTTATTTTGCGTCAGCCTTAAACATCCACCGTTTTTACTAATTTTTTAGACTATCTGCAGCTAAAGTCAAAGTACACAAACTGCAGCTGCATTATATTTGGACAATATATGTAACCACAGCTGTTTATGTTGGTCGAAAGCTGATAGCTGCAGAGGTGTTTTTCGGATAAAAGCTACCTAATTTTTCAATTATACAGCTTTTGTTTTGTTCCTTGAGTCACGATCCTCTTCCCAGCCTCAATAAAATAAATAGCTGCCAAGCCAATAAATGTTAAAGTATTGTTGTATAACCCAGACAAATATATTTCAGTGGTGGGGACCCTTTTCGGCTGCTAGCAAATTGCTTGTGGCTCTTTTCTAGCGACTTGTCTGTGTCAATATTTCCGACGCTATTGGCTGATATTCAAAGACCTAATTGAAAGTCAGCGCAGGATCTCCACCCCGTGAACATAAAGTTATCTTTCATCTGCCCCCTATATTATTTTACTTTAATGCGGAGCCCTTGCATAAATAAAGCAAAATAGTTGTAAATAAAAGAAAAAAATATATAATCAAATTTTGACTTTTTATCATTTACAAAAAGTACTTGATAAAAAGTATGTTTAAGCTGGAAAAATGCAATTGCTGTCATTTCTTAAGTAAATAGATTATCTCATTTAAAACAAATAAATCTTTATCTTTTTTACTGAAGAAAAAATAATATATTGATGTACTTAAATAAATAATTTGTTGTTTAGTTGCTTATTAAAAGCGAAGCTTTTCTATAATTAGGGTCTGTCCGTACGTCCGTCCATCCGTTAAGGATAGCTTTTTTCGTTAATTTAAGCATGTTTAATTGTCCTATCGATTTCAAACTTTGCATGATGATTCCTGTAGTAGTTAGGTACGATTTAGAAAGCGTAGCAACTCTATAATCGTTACACGAATGTCAGTAGGTCCATTTAAACATGTTGATTTTAACTTTTTGGTGATGTAATCATCCGATTAATTGATGTTTGGAGAACTGATTCCTATTACAATAAAGTACAATATATAAGCGAAGTATCTCTGTAATCAATTCCTAAAAATGTCAGTATGTCCTTAAACAGTATTCTGTATTTAAAAAGTTTTGCAACAAATTTATCTATGTTTTGTATATTCAGTTCTGACACTCAACAAGAGTTAATTTGTCATAGCGTTTTAGAGCTTCGCTTTTATGGATGTTGTCATCCTTGTTTACTCTAAAATCTAAATTGTCTGCAAATTATTAATATTTAAATAAATTCGGTTGGATCTTAAGTGATAGGACAATATACAATAAATTTATTAAGCAAAGTTACTTATTCTGCAGATAAAAATTAATGATTGAACTCTAGAAGTTTGAACTAACCAATCAAAATTTAATAAAAATACTCAAAGTTTTTAGCCAATGATTAAGAGGGCTTGTTTATATAACTTTGGGTACCAGTATAATTTATAATCTACTGACCAGATTGCAACATGATAAAAAAATTTAAGAACACTTTTTACAAGTAATTTAATTAATGATTAACCTACAGTTTGATGGATTTTCTTGTTCTTGTATTAAGATAAAGTATATTTGCTAAGAGGGTATGTAATGTTTATTAGGTCAATAAATTATTTTACTTTGTATCCAAGCAAAAGTTATTAATTTTTTTCTAGAAAAAACCTGTAAAAAATATAGCTATTACTTTTGTTATTAATTTTTTACTTTGTTTTGTACCAACACTAGTTTTCTGGCTCCTATAACCTTTAAAGAACGGTTAGGGATTTAGAGGCTAAGAGACATTTAATAAGCTTCCATAACAAGTAAAACATCAATTTCCTAGATCTTTAGCTTTAGACAAAAAATATTACTTTAAATTATAGGATTTGGTAATTTAGTAATTTTAGTTTAAATGCTTTGTTAAAGTCAACTAAATAATTTTGCTCAATACCTAGATGATCCTGCCAAATATATTGGCATCCTGAGCTCGCCAGAATGATGCCCGTAAAATATTCTAATTCTAAGACAAGTCTCATGTTTGGAACTAAAAGAAAATCATATTGCCTGTAACTCTTACTCCAATTAAAAAGAGAGGAGAGAAGATTTTTTTAAAACTTTAAGTTTAATAGGTAAATGTATTACTTACTTATCCTTATCAGCATAATCAATTCTGCCCAGAAACAAACCATCAAATCCAAACTAAAAAAATACAACACAATAAAATGTTTCTTGATTGAAAGTATCAACACCTTCCCAAGAGAAATTTCACTTCTAAAAGAAATGAATACCCCCACCTAAAAATATTTTATTATCTACCTTTTTTTAACACAAAAGTTAAAAGTAGAAAGTTGATTTACCCTATTCTCTTAAGTGCCCCTAGAGGCCTTAAGGGGGCTTTTTAGTTACAAGAAAAGAAACATGTAAACACTTATACAAATTACACCCCCCCCCCTCTAAAAAAAGATTAATACCTTGGCTAAAATATTGGCGTACTCCCTGCTATGGCCAAAAGGATCAATCTGCCATCCAATCTTAGGCCGGCCACATTCACCAAATTCCTCCTAAATACAGGGATAGGACAATGTACGATAAATTAGTCTACATTATCAATTATGATAAGCAAAATTAAATAACTTCTTTGAAATTATTGGACACTGCTAGATTGGAACCAATAAATCGAAATTCTGAAATAATATCCAAAGTTTTCCAGCCAACTAACAAGATAAAGATACTACAAATTATTCAACTTTGGGTACCAGTGTAATTCACTATCCAATGTCCCCTTCCTCTCTCCCTGGTGAAATATTGAGCAAAGCATATGAGCAAGCATTGAGAGAGTTCGATAAAGAAGAAACAAAATGTTAATATTACAAAAGGATGATGCTGTGAGTATTGGTTTAAAAAATATGACGTAACAAAAAAAATTAGCCAATGAGAGTCCACTACGCATGCCGCCATTGGTCAATAACGGCCTCTCATTGGCTAATTTTTTTTGTTACGTCATATTTTTTAAACCAATACTCACATCATCAAAAGGATTGGTTTCTCTAAATAGTTGCTAAGATGTAAACGTGACCCTTGTCTGTCAGAAAATACATAATTTATCTAGATGGTCCATCTGACCCCAAAATCTGTAGAAGAAATTCTAGCGGTCAAACAAACACCTTTGTTTTTTTGTTCAAGTATAACAAAATTTATCCTCAGGAATTCAACTATTCATAGCTAACTTATTATATGTTTTGTCATGTGCTTCACACTATTCGATACTAGTAAAGTAAGTTTTACAAGATATAATTTACCCTTGAAAATCTTTATTTTAAGAAATGTGACTATAGTATAGCTGACTCATTATTTCCTACCAAAATCTGTACATAATTTCAACCAATATCATGGCACAGTTGTTCTACCACTGTTATCCTATTGGCTAGTTTAAAGAATATGTCTCTAGATTATCTCTATTTCTGTCAGTAACATATGAATCTAGTACCTGTAAAAATTTGATACCAATAGCCATATTGTCAATGATAGCTGAGTAATGGGCTGCAGCTTCATCGTTCATACTCCAACCACCTTTAATTAGGAAAATCAATTTATAATTACTTGGATGTTGCACCAGATTTTTATGTACTCTAACAAGTGATACTTACAGCTGGCTAAAATAATGATACCCCCTACCCATCCCTTTCCCCATATTCCTTCCCCTCCCACTGGATGAATGAACTGACCAATAAATGAGGTCTATATCAGCAATTTAATTGACGAAAAATTTTCCCCTGTATACTAAATCCATTATTAGGAATTATGTTTAACTTTGTACATTAAAACATATCAGAAACAAAAGATTGCGTTTTTGAAAAGCAGAAACAATTGTAAAAACACAACCAATAGCCTACCCTTTCCCCTCTTTAATCGGTAAACCCTAAACAAGAATTGATAAGTAATAAGAGAGGAAGGAAAATTTTGTTTGGGGGAGTTGTATTCCTCTCTAATATTGTCTCATCCAAAATCGTGTGCACCCTTGCCATTTCAAAATTTTAATAATTTAACCTGAAATAAACTCTAGTCTTCCTTCATTGACCAACTCTCTGACAGTTTCCTTTATAAATGGATATTCAAATACGTGGATATTATGACAGGGGAATTTTTGGCGTCAATTTAGGTTGCTAATATAGTCCTCAGTTATTAATCAATACGTTCCTTAATGGTGTAAGGTCATACGCTGAGGGAATGGGGGAATATCATTACATTAACCGCTGGGAGAAACATTTAATCAGTGCAGTATGAGAGAATCTCACACAATATCCAGGTATTCTATAGCCATGCCTTCATGGTAAGATCCTGCTCCCCCCACCAGCGCCAGAAGAAAGCTGACTCAACATAGATAAACCTGGAATAAAACAAGAATGACAATATCCAAAATCGCAAAGAGCACAATATCATGCTTATCTGACAGAGGTACAAGATACTTACATCCCATTTTGCAGCCCAAAAACTTTCACTAACAAATTTAATTTGCTTCAATTAATTATAGACAGACTGTTGTAGAGTAGATGTTAATTGGTGAAGGGAATCTTCATACATAATAGTTACTTTATTTATGTTTAATAAAGCTATCTCATGTAAGCCATTAAGGAGATTTAAAGTAACACAAGTCACAACAATATTACCTTCTTGCAGGATCTTTCAGTAGTTCTTGGATGACACTGTCAATAATATATTGAACTCCAGCTCTTTGAATATTGTTCCTAGATGAACAAGTAGAATTATGCTCATAGAATGTGCATTAATAACAACATAAGCAACAAGCTAGCAAAAAACAGATTACAGTTGGGAGATGTTGATTTTAAAATAGACAAAATAAAAAAATTAGATATTTGAATAATGCCAGATTGGTAAATTTTAAGGAATCATTGTTTTAGGTTTTATGAAATCCAATAAAAAACATGAAAGAACTGTAAAACAATCGATGCTACAAAAATGCAAAACAAAGAATGTGTTACAAAACAATATGTATTACTTAAACACAGAGACAAATGGACTAAGTGGTCTACAGAAAGAGGGACTTAGCTCATTATTTACTGGATGCCTCATTGGTACAGGGAATTATCACTAAAATTTATAGTCCTATACCTTAAATAGATTAGAGAAAATCGCCCCTCTTTGCGTTACAAACGGATGAGTGGACAGTCAAAGTAAGTTATACAGTAGCATTGCTTCTTTAAAAATGCCTACTTGTATCCATAGTAATATTGATCAACAGTTTTGAGCCAGCCGACGTCATCATGAGTATGGGGTACTATATGGATGTTCAGGTACCCGGGTTCAGGGGTGGGACATGATGCGTACCCACACTCACCCCATACCTATATAATTAAAACATTTTAGCCAGCACATGTCATCATGAGTATGGGGGACTATATGTATGTTCAGGTACCCGGGTTCATGAGTGGGACATGATGCATACCCACACTCCCCCCATACCTATACAATTACAACTATTAAGCCAGCACACGTCATCATGAGCATGGAGGACTATATGGATGTTCAGGTACCCGGGTTCAGGAGTGGGACATGATGCATACCCACACTCCCCCCATACCTATACAATTACAACTATTGAGCCAGCACACGTCATCATGAGTTTGGGGGACTATATGGATGTTCAGGTACCCGGGTTCATGAGTGGGACATGATGCATACCCACACTCCCCCCATACCTATACAGTTACAACTATTGAGCCAGCACACGTCATCATGAGTATGGAGGACTATATGGATGTTCAGGTACCCGGGTTCAGGAGTGGGACATGATGCATACCCACACTCCCCCCAAACCTATACAATTACAACTATTGAGCAGCATACGTCATCATGAGTATGGAGGACTATATGTATGTTCAGGTACCCGGGTTCAGGAGTGGGACATGATGCATACCCACACTCCCCCCATAACTATATAATTACAACGTAAACATGTCTGTTGGGTACTTTATGGATGATTGTTCAGGTACCTAGGTTCAGGGGTGGGACATAATGCGTACCCAAAATCCCCAAATCTAAATATGTATACTAAATAGAGGATACATTAAATCTCTACAATTCATTTAGATCAAAAACATGAAACAAAACATTTAATATCTGCAAGAATAGACTCTAAAATTGTTTATCATTTTTTTATTGATTCCATTTTTTTTCTTTACAGGAAGATTGAGAATGACATTTTACCTCTTTAATAAACAGGATAGACAATGATAAAAACCAATACTTCATTCTATTATCTGAAAAATAAATATTTCACTGTTATTCTAGTTATGATTATATAGTTGTTACGTTTTCTAAATCACACCTAATTATTTCTAAATTGATTATGAAAACTTTGTAGTCGATAGGACAGTTATAACACGTCTAAATAAGAAATTCAAAGCTATATAAGATTTTACTGTCATTCTGGTTATAACTATAAAGTTGTTATGTTTTCTATGTAAGTCATAACTTAAAATTTCAGAAATTATTATGCAAAGTTTGAAGTCGATAGGACAATTATAACAGATTAATCAGAACTATAAGAAATTTTACTGTCATTCTAGTTATGATTATAAAGTTATTGTGTTTTCTAAATCATAACTTAATATTTCAGTAATCATTATGCAAAGTTTGAAGTTGATAGGACAATTATAACATGTCTAAATCAACAATCAGAGCTATATGAGATTTTATTATCATTCTGGTTATGATTATATAGTTTGTTACGTTTTCTAAATCATAATTTACTTTTATTAGGAATTATTAAACAATGTTTAAAGTAAATAGGACAATTACAACACGTCGAAATCAATTATCAGATATATGGAAGCAAGTATATAACCTAAATGTAGAGAAGATTTGTTTAAAATAAAAAGCACATATCACTTACTAAACACATTATTATCTTATCAATAATTGTTTTTATAATGTTTACAGAAACAGGAAATTTAATCTACTGTTTGTTGTTCAGATTTGTAGTTTCTCTATCTATCTATCTGTCTATCTGTCTGGTAACAGTTGTGTGTATCTATCTATTAGTTCTTATAGTAGCAGTATACAAAACGTATTTATAAGGCTTGTCAAAAAACCCTCTCCATTATAAAGAGTTCTAGAAGAAAATCTTTTTTTTTCTATTATTTTTTTCTTACAGACTAATATTATCGTTAATTTTAGGTTGCTGTTTCCACTCTCATTTATTGGTCAGTTCGTTTATACAGTAGGAAGGGAGGGAATGGGGTAAAGAGTGTGGAGGGAGATGGTCGTTTTTTTAGACCGCTAAAAGTTCTACTTTATAAGAGAACATAATAATCTGGTGTTATTAATAATAAATCCATTTTTGTAAAACACCAAGAAATTTTAAACAATTAAATTGAAGTTGGGTAGTTGTAAAAGACTGTATGTAAAAATTTGGGAAATTGTTTTTTTTTTATCTATTTAGCTTTTAGTGTTTGTTGTTTAGCTGATTTTCTCCAAATTAAGCATTTTGGGTAATTTCCCTGTAAACACACAGTGGACCACTTTTTATTACTCACCTTTCATCTGATTACTTTGAACAAGATAAAAAGTAAAGGGAGGGAGACTTAAGGGGAATTTACATTTTTTTCTAATTTTTCTTCTTACCTTCGACCCCCCCCCCCCCCTATCCATATCTAAGTGGCCCTTGGTTTTCTGCTTTTCCCCATTAGTATCTCATTAACAATTGGACAGATTGAATTTTCCATTTCAAATATGTATAAGGTTTTTTTAGGGTAGTTTATTTTTTAATTGAAGTAAAAGAATGGCTTTTGTCTCCTCCCTCCCCCGAAGAATCCCTAAATGCCATGGTTGGTGACGCTAGTATAATAAAGACTCAAAAATACCAAAGACATCCAATGTTTTTTTCTTATGCTTATAGTAAATATGAATCAGACTTAATCTTAAATGGCAAATTCTTTTTGTTCAAAAATTAAAGTAAAAGAATAGAGGGGCACGAGCTTTATATAACTTTACCCAAAAATTGGGACCCTGTGTAAACTTTCACTTTGGTCTTTGAATTTTAGCCAACAGTGTCGTAAATATAAACACAGCCAAGTCGCTACAAAAGAGAAGAAATCAATTTACTAGCAGACGAATAAATAAGATACCCAACATCTTGGGCCAGGTAGTTTTATGGGTTATACTTTATACTTACATATTTATTGTACACTGACATGTACAACAGACAGACAAACAAACCTTAATAATAGAATAGTGTTGCTTATAAAAAGATAAGAAAACATTAAATTAAAATTATAAAATAAACAATAAAAGATATAAATGTCAAATATATTTGTATTAGTGGCCTCGCACTAGTCTTTAGTGGCTCAAAATGTGTTTTTACAGAAGAAATATGACATAAAGACTTCTCTAAATAAAATAAGTCATGTGTCAACAAACATTTTTGCTTAGACAAACAAATATAAATTCTAATTATTTGTTAAGGTATAAAATGTTCATGATCCAAAAATCTTCCAAAAATAAGGTACTTTGGAAAAACCGGTTTAAGGGCATAATTTGATGAAAATAGCAAATTGTTTTTTTCCTATACAAAACTCCCCAACCCAATGAAGAAATTGAGATATAGATTATTACCTTCTGTCAATGGGAAGTGGGTTAAATTAAGCAATATTTTCCTATTAAAAAAATACCCTGTAGTAAAAAGATTTCACTATGCCTTAATTACAAACAAATGGATATTGAATATACTTGGATTCGTTATTTTAGCCAGCTGCAAGTTTCACTTTATTAGAGAACATTAAAATCTGGTGTAACAACATCCAAATAATGATAAATCTATTGACAGACAAGACTTCAAGTATGATAAAGCTATGTTTTAAACAAATATGTATGTGTGTATTTTAGACATGTTCATTAGATCTTTTCATGAAAATACACTTTTTCGAATTTTAGTCTTCTGCTAACCTAAAAAGTTACTTTAGGAGCCTAGAAATACATGTATAAAATTTCAGCTCTCTATCTCTACTGGCGACCTAGCGCCAGGCATGCAAAATATCAACAGATAACGGTAGCACGGCGGTTTTAACAATATCTCAGCAATGTGCAGGTTTTAAGCTCTTCTGCATATTTCAATTTAAACACATAAGGGCAAAGGTATATTATCCCAAAAATCTTTTGTCAAAGTCTACTCTACACCTAGCGCCAGTCAGTTTTCTAAAATCATGCATTTTATACCTGTGAAAATAGAAATCGCCAGCGCTAGGTGTAGAGTAGACTTTGACAAAAGATTTTTGGGATATTATATCTTTGGCCTTATGTGTTTAAATTGAAATATGCAGAACACCTAAATTCACCTTCCAAGCCATTCTCTAAGCATTTTAATTTTTTTTATGAAATAACGGGATTTCAAAACTGCCCTTTGAAAAGGCCTAAAAAATATCTTTTTTTGTCACTTTTTTCACTGCTTTTAGTTACAACTTATTAAGATATTATGCTCAGTTAAAAAAAATCGGCGCTTCCAGCACCAAAACCGGCAAAAACTGGCAGTTAAACTTCTGTGCCCCTACTTGCCCCCCTCTTCGGTCAACAGTAGTTATCTAAAGAAGTAAAAGAAATTTCACACAGAAAGAAAACTTTTTAAATAAAACTGAACTAAGTAACCATTACAGATTTCATTTTGGGACTTTCCTTCTAGGGCTTGTGGAGCAAAAGACCCCCAAAACACTAAAAATATGAGTTCTGAGCTTATTTTTAAAGATATCAACCTGATTTTTTTTGAAAATTTTGTGAACATAATGGAACTCAGTAAAATTTACAGATTTCATTTTGGGACTTTCCTTCTAGGGGCTTGTTTGGCAAAAGACCCCCAAAAACTAAAAATATGAGTTCTGGACTTATTTTTAAAGATATCAACCTAATTTTTTTTGCGAAAACTTTTTTCACATAACCAAACTCAGCAACCTATACATATTTCATTTTGGGACTTTCCTTCCAGGTGCTAGTGGAGCAAAAGACTCCCCAAAACACAAAAAATATGAGTTCTGAGCTTATTTTTAAAGATATCAACCTGATTTTTTTAAAGAAAAAACTGAACTCAGTAATGTTTACACATTTCATTTTGGGACTTTCCTTTGAGGGGCTTGTGGAGCCAAAGACCCCCAAAAACACAAAAAAATATGAGTTCTGAGCTGATATATAAAGATATCAACCTGATTTTTTTAAAGAAAACTTTTTTAACATAACCAAACTCAGTAATGTTTATAGATTTCATCTTAGGACTTTCCTTCTAGGGGCTAGTTGGGCAAAAGACCCCCAAAAACTAAAAATATGAGTTCTGGACTTATCTTTAAAAATACCAGTCTAATTTTTTTGAAAAAACTTTTTCACATAACCGAACTCAGTAACCTTTACAGATTTCATTTTGGGACTTTCCTTTTAGGGGCTTGTGGAGCAAAAGACCCCCCAAAACACAAAAATATGAGTTCTGAAGTTATTATTAAAGATCTCAACCTGATTTTTTTGAAAACTTTGTTAACATAATGGAATTTAGTAACATTTACAGATTTCATTTTGGGACTTTCCTTCCAGGTGCTAGTGAAGCAAAAGACCCCCCATAACAATAAAAATATGAGTTCTGAGCCTTTGTTTAGAGATATTGAGCTGATTTTTTTATGAAAACTTTTTGAACATAACTCTACTAAGTACCCATTACTCCAATTCAGTTTTTCCTTTAAAAAAAATCAGGTTGGTATCTTTAAAATAAGCTCAGAACCATATTTGTTGTGTTTTGGGGGTCTTTTGTTCCACTAGCACCTGGAAGGAAAGTCCCAAAATAAAATTTGTATTGGTTGCTGAGTTTGGTTATGTGAAAAAGGTTTTCACAAAAAAAATTAGGTTGATATCTTTAAAAATAAGTCCAGAAATCATATTTTTAGTTTTTGGGGGTCTTTTGCCAAACAAGCCCCAGAAGGAAAGTCCCAAAATGAAATCTGTAAATTTTACTGAGTTCCATTATGTTAACAAAGTTTTCAAAAAAAATCAGGTTGATATCTTTAAAAATAAGCTCAGAACTCATATTTTTAGTGTTTTGGGGGGTCTTTTGCTCCACAAGCCCCTAGAAGGAAAGTCCCAAAATGAAATCTGTTAAGGTTACTTAAAAAAGTTTTATTTAAAAAGTTTTCTTTCTGTGTGATATATCTTTTACTTCTTTAGATAACTACTGTTGGCCGAAGAGGGGGGCAAGTAGGGGCACAGAAGTTTAACTGCCAGTTTTTGCCGGTTTTGTTGCTGGAAGCGCCGATTTTTTTTAACTGAGCATAATATCTTAATAAGTTGTAACTAAAAGCAGTGAAAAAAGTGACAAAAAAAGATATTTTTTAGGCCTTTTCAAAGGGCAGTTTTGAAATCCCGTTATTTCATTAAAAAAATTAAAATGCTTAGAGAATGGCTTGGAAGATGAATTTAGGTGTTCTGCATATTTCAATTTAAACACATAAGGCCAAAGATATAATATCCCAAAAATCTTTTGTCAAAGTCTACTCTACACCTAGCGCTGGCGATTTCTATTTTCACAGGTATAAAATGCATGATTTTAGAAAACTGACTGGCGCTAGGTGTAGAGTAGACTTTGACAAAAGATTTTTGGGATAATATACCTTTGCCCTTATGTGTTTAAATTGAAATATGCAGAAGAGCTTAAAACCTGCACATTGCTGAGATATTGTTAAAACCGCCGTGCTACCGTTATCTGTTGATATTTTACATGCCTGGCGCTAGGTCGCCAGTAGAGATAGAGAGCTGAAATTTTATACATGTATTTCTAGGCTCCTAAAGTAACTTTTTAGGTTAGCAGAAGACTAAAATTCGAAAAAGTGTATTTTCATGAAAAGATCTAATGTTCATAATCAAAATTTTCAGTAGCGAAGCTTCTCTATGATTTACGTTGTCTGTTTGTCTGTCCGTTCTTCATTTTTGTGCTTCGCTTCTTATGGATGTTGTCATCCTTGTTCTATATTATATTAAAATAGAAATTTATTTCAGACCCAGGCACCAATTAACTCAGGAATCTTAAGGGATAAGACAATGGACGATAAATAAAAAAGCACACCCAATCATGATTCACAAAATTATACCCCTGCTGTGGAAAAGTTTGGACACTACTTCATTAAACTATATAAAAAACTTCTCTAAAATTTTATAAGATAACAAATGAGATATTCAAAAGCTTCAAATGGGCTAAACACTTAATTTTTGTAAAAATGTTTTAATAAAAAGATAACTTAATTTGCTAAACAAACAAAAACACTAAAATATAAAAATCGAACAGGTCTATTAAATCATTTTACATATGTGTTTTTTGACGACAAAAAATAAAATCCAGTTTAAGTTTGATTTTCATACTGTTAGCAGTTATCATTTTTGTATACATAGTTTTGTAGAGGGTTCACAGGAAAAAAGAATAAATAACCTCCCCCCCACACAACTTTTTTTGGTTTTAATTAAATAAAGTAGTTGAAATATTATTGTAATGAGGTTGAAGATTGGGAGTTTTTAATATACCGAGATTTTACTGGACATACACACTATAAATCCAGTAGTTACTTTTATATGTACATACTAGCGAATACGCCCCTAGAGGCAAATAAGAGCAATTCTTATAGTGAGGGGGTTCTTAATTTTAGTTTTTTTTTAATAAAGGTAAAAAATATTTATAGCTGGGAGGTTATTTTTCTTGCGGAGCCGATTTCTCTTAAGAGGATAGAGGTACCTACCCTCCCCCAAAATAGATAATATTATTTATCGCAATGTATTTTAGAAAGCTTTCCGTGGATATTAAAATTAAAAATTATATGATTAAAATTAGGCCCGGACTAACAAAACTGGTATTAATTTTATGATTTTATTTTGATATTCGTGGAAAGTTGTCTGTAACACGATGTTATACATAGTTTTTCTAAATGGCCGTTTACAAGTTCTAATCAAGCGGATATTAAGCAATACTGGAATATTTATTTCTTATTATTGTACATTTTTATATTCGTAGAAAGCTGGATATAATACGATGCTAGACATAGTTTTTTCGTATGAAGGAGAACCGGTTCCTATCCATCGGATTCGAATGAATAAGAGAAATATTCGGCGTTATCCTCGGCAGGCAAGGGGGCCGAGCGCTGCGGCTAGGTAGGCTAGGGAGCCGAGCGCTGCGGTCAGAGTTCATAGTTGGCTGTCAGGGGAGGACGGGGGGGGGGGGGGGTGGGGGTTGTACTCAAATTTTCAAAATTGAAAAAAAAAATTCTAAGAGGATAATACCAAATATTCTTATCATTTAATCTTTATATCATGTATGAATCATTGTATAGATAGCTAATCTATAAATATGATGAAACTCCAAATCATGTTTTGACCATGTTCCTCAACACATATCATATGAAACTAGAGCAATGATGTCCACAAGTAGCGCATCAACAACAAACTCAAGAAAATGAAGAAAAAAATTACAAATATTTTATTTCTTAGTACATTACTATGAAGCTGTACAAAGTGTCCCAAAAAATCAGTCATGTGACGTCATAAAAATGAAGGATTACCCATCTCTTTTTTTAGGGATTTTCTTTCCCACTTATCTTCTCGTCCCTTATTTTTATGACGTCACATGGCAGTTTTTTGAGACACTTTGTTAATCTTCAGTACAATAAGATTACTATATATATATTGACTTAAAGACAGACTCTAATTATAGAGAAGTTTCGCTACAATTAAGATACAATGTTTTCTTACATGTAAACTTATCCATTTAAAGTACAACGTCTCTTTAAAATAGCAAAAAATCTGTTAAAAATAGCACAAATTTAGAAGTTAAAAATCTTCCAATAGACACCCAATCTTTGATCGCACAACCTTTGTCAACAAGCCTGACCCTGCGGAGGTTATCTTCACAATTTCTTAACCTAACCTAACCTGACCTAATAGTCTACCTGTGGTTTATTTACGGTTTTTGAATTTTTGTCGTAGTGCCTTGTTTGTGTTAAGACATTCTTCTTTGCTTTTATAGATTTTTAACGTCTCTGTATGTTACATTAAATTCTAGAGCTGCCTTTCCTTAGATCTTAATGATCATACAGAACTGACTAAGTTTATACTGTATGTATAAATATTAGAGTATAAAAATAGAGGGGGTCAAATAACTGTATGTCCAATTCCCGAAGACCTGTGCCGACTTTCAATTGGGTATTTAAAAACAACCAATAGCATCGGGAATATATACACAGCCAAGTCGCTACAAAAGAGCAGAAAGCAATAGATAAAATAGATCTAGATGGTCATTCTAGCCCCATAATTAGTTAAAATTATAAAGGGATTCCCAGCAGACAAACACTTTTTATGGCTAAATAATAAAATATCTGCCTTTTCGTAACAAAATCTGTACACTTTCAACCCAATAATATGGCCGAATAATTCCTGTACTATTTTCATATTGGCTGATTTATAGAGTATGTATCTAGATTATATCTATTGTATAAACACTCGAATTAAAGCATCTACATCATACATACATACATACATATGAAGCAACATCTCCGCAGTTTAACAAGGATATGTATGATTAAAAAGGATTGGTTTTATTACTACTTGGATCTTACCAGGGAGTAAGGGAGGGGACAATGGGCAATTAATTCAATATAAGAGTTATCAAAGAAAGGCCATGAAATCCAGATTAATCCAATATATTTGGAGGAAATTATAAAGGGATTGTTAATTAAATAATAGATTTCCATAGCGTCATGTAAAGTGAAATCACAACTTGTTTTTGATGAAATGTATTGAGGTTTTATGGTGTGATTTTTATATTACAAGATTATAGGACCCGGCCAGCAGCTAGCTGGCTGGGCAAGAATATGACTGCTCTTTATATTCTGTTTATTTCCCTTGCCCCCACCTACCTTCTCCCTTCTCCCCATCTGCTACATTCAAAACTAACACAACGAGTAGTTATTTCCCTTGCCCCCACTTCCCTTCTCCCTTCTCCCCGTCTGCAATATTCAA
Source organism: Acartia tonsa (assembly GCF_053477335.1). Lineage (NCBI taxonomy): Eukaryota > Metazoa > Arthropoda > Copepoda > Calanoida > Acartiidae > Acartia > Acartia tonsa. Next base: position 38,640,955 of record NC_137266.1, read on the forward strand.
AACAAACACAACGAGTATTTCATTTCATTTCTTGCGCTAGTACCCAAACTCAGTCAGAAACTGCTAAATTCTTGCACATTTCCTTTAAGCCAGTACCCAAAGTCTGAGACTCCTAAAAATTGAATATTCGATCCATTGTCCCCTCCCTTACTCCCTGGGATCTTACACCAGATTATCATGCTCAAATATCAAAGTGAATCTTGTAGCAGAAGCAGACTAAAATAAACATCCCCCACTCTATCCCCCCCCCCTTTTTACCACATCCCCTCCCCACCTACTGGATTAACAAACTAATTAATAATTCAGAAAGGAAAAAGAAACCTAAATTGACGACAATTTTTCCCATGTTATTTATATATCCACGAATATGTAAAGGAGAATCAAATCCAGAGATCTAAAGGGATAAGACAATGGCAGATAAATTGATTTACATCCCTAATTATAATTCACAAAATTACCCCTTCTGTAGATTAAAATTGGTGGTTGAAACGTTTGAACTCTCAACTTAAAGAATCAACCAATCAAAATTTACTAAAGTCCCCAAAGTTGTTAAGTCAACGAATAAGATAACGTTATTTTAAAACTTTGGGGACTAGTTTAATAAACAGCCCATTGTCCCCTCTCTCTCTGATCAAATCAGTCATGTATCAGTCATGAATAGACAAACATTTTGTAATTTAACTAAAATTAGATATGGATTATTATACTATTGTTTGTTTTAGAGAATATTCATCTCTTCTTGGTGAATAAAATTCTTTCTAAGAGAATAGTATCTTTTCAACTTGCAGGAAAGAAAGTGCATTTAGTGTCGTGGTGTCAGGGAGGGTGGGGACATTGGATACTGGTACCCAAAGTTTTATTTACATCGTATTCGTTGGTTTAAAAAACTTTGGGTACTTTTATCGAATTTTGTTTTGTTTCAATCTAATAGTTTCCAAACTTTTCAACCAATAAATTTAATCTACACTAGGGGTAATTTAGTTCACATCATTCTGGATTTAAATCAATTTATCGTCCATTGACTTATCCTTCAAAAATCCAGGTTACATGTAAATTAACGTTAAATTAATCTATACCTAAATTTTGTTGATAAAATTCTGCCTTTTGAAGTAATCATTTGTTGGAAGAAAGGTGTTGTATGTATATCCTTTTAATTGTTATTTATTGTCTAATCCCGTCATTGTAATTATCATAGCGTTATCCTCTTAGACATTTTTTTTCATTTTTGAAAATTTGAGTATCCCACCCCCCCCCTTCCAACAGAGAACAACTATTTAGGTTACGTTAGGTTATAGGTTAATTAGCCGAGCGCTGCGGCTAGGCAGGCAAGGGTGCCGAGCGCTGCGGCTAGGCAGGCAATAGGGCCGAGCGCTGCGTCCAGAGTTCATAGTTCTGTGGGGGGGGGGGGGGGGGGGACTCAAATTTTCAAATTGAAAAACATTTTTCTAAGAGGATATTACCATTATCATAACAAATACTTCGTCACCTCTCGGGGCTTTTACCATCTTCTTAATACAAATCTAGTACTTGGCTAAGCGTTCAGCCAAAAATATATCAACCATACATAACATTTTTATGTAGGTATGCTTTACACAATGTGAATTATATTATTTCAGAATAAGAATGGAAAAGGTATTTATATTAAATCTATTTAATTGGAATTATTCAGTTGATAAAAAATCTACCTTTTAATTAATTGAAAATTTAAATTTATTTAACTGTCTTTTTCTCTTATTTACTAGCAATCTATCCATCCATTCATCCATACATCTTTACATTATATCTATCTATTAATAAAGGAGCTGTATATTCTTGATACTGATACAGGAGTGGATGATGCTATGGCAATACTATCTATCTATATAGTATATATCTATCTATATAGTATATATCTATAAAGGAGCTGTATATTCTTGATACTGATACAGGAGTGGATGATGCTATGGCAATACTATCTATCTATATAGTATATATCTATCTATATAGTATATATCTATAAAGGAACTGTATATTCTTGATACTGATACAGGAGTAGATGATGCTATGGCAATACTATCTATCTATATAGTATATATCTATCTATATAGTATATATCTATAAAGGAGCTGTATATTCTTGATACTGATACAGGAGTGGATGATGCTATGGCAATACTATCTATCTATATAGTATATATCTATCTATCTAACTATCTATCTATAAAGGAGCTGTATATTCTTGATACTGATACAGGAGTGGATGATGCTATGGCAATACTATCTATCTATATAGTATATATCTATCTATCTAACTATCTATATATAAAGGAACTGTATATTCTTGATACTGATACAGGAGTGGATGATGCTATGGCAATACTATCTATCTATATAGTATATATCTATCTATCTATCTAACTATATATCTATAAAGGAGCTGTATATTCTTGATACTGATACAGGAGTGGATGATGCTATGGCAATACTAATGGTATGTATTTTATAGTAGCTTCGCTTCTCTACAACGTAGTTATTCCAAACTTTCCAACGATCAACCTCTCTGTTACTACTTATTCCTTATGAATGGTGTCTACATTTACTGAATATGTCACACACAGTTTGAATAGTATATTTCAGCTTATAGTTAATTTTTTTTAACTTGAATATAATAAACTTGTGGAGATGCGATCCTCAATTTTCAAATTCTTTGAACGTACATATGAGACTTTTACAGAAATGCTTCGCATCCACAACTATCTATCTATGCTTGATATAAAATCAACACTATATAGATCATATTATGAACCTTTGATTGACACGTGCCCTGCAATTAACTAGTAACACTCAGGGGCAAGACACAATTACTTTAGCTAGGCCCAAGGCATTATTTGTATCAATTTATGCATTCATAGGCCTGTTTCTACCTATATGACACCATATATGGGTAACGAAAGCCTATTCATGGTAATCTATATGTGATTTGCTAATAGTATATGTTTATTAAAGATATTATGTTTATAGTTAATGTAATCATATAAACAACCAGTACATATATGTATGCCTACAACTATGCCTGATTTACGTCACATATTAACACACAGATATTTAATTGCACAGACAAACACTAAAATCCTGGTCCAGAGCTAATGTTATAGCATGTACCTCTTGAATTTATTCAGTTATTTACTAACTCTCCTACCATCAACTTCTCTTTCTGGCTTTAAAAAGGTAATGACTTAGTTGTTTGGCATGCATTGTAGTTTAAATTTAGGCCCCTTAGTACTTAGCATGAATTGAGCTCAGGCCTTATGTTAGAACTCTAACACTTAGCACAATTCACTGCTTGGGACTTAGGGCACATTTCTGTCCTACTCTACTTACAATTTTAACACTTATCCTGTAAATATTTTCATACTTAACTTATGCACTTGTGATATAAATACACTTTATAAAAACATTTTCCTTCCTTAATACTTAATATACTTATATGATTCTGATCGAATATCCAAACCAACCATTTATTCTTAGGTTAAAGCAACATAATACTTCGCGTGGGTCTTTTGTTGAGCTTCCACCAGCTCAACCAAATTCGTATTATACTTGTGGGAATAGAAGGTCAAGCATTCTAAATAAGCGAACCGACGATGAGAATGTCTATGTGTATTGCATTAAAATTAGGTTTTAGTAGTACTCATAGAAGAGCGGTCTCCATACCTAAATATGGACAAACGCCCCATTCGCACCCACAATGGTGCAACTTACCGGTTGTATCTTAGAAAAATTTTACTTCATAAATTTTTTTTTCTTTTTTTTCCCTTACCGTACCCGAACCGCCTAAGGCAGGTATTTTTACCAAAATCGAATAATTGTAGCTATGGCAAAATCGGATTTACCAAAACCTGTGATACTATTTGAGAGCAAGGTTAGGACTATGAGGCGTTTGAAGAGATAGGGACTGAAAGGCACGACACAAATGCAATTGAGAGCCTCGTGTACGAGCAGTTGCACTAGCCGACACTCTAGAGGCCCTAGAGAATGCTAGCATATTTGTGGCCATTGGTCGCCGCCCTATAAGGACACTCGCACTGGTTGACACTCTAGAGGCCCTAGAGAATACCAGCACACCGGCACCTCCATGTCCGCCTCTCTTTAGTAAAACACTTGGGTTGGGATAATCTATGATTGAGCTATGTGCAAAATTTTGATTTCTGGACTTAGTCAGAATTTTGAAATTTAGGAGTTGTGCTAGGTGGCGGAGTATATATATAAATCTTCGGACTTAGTATGATTTTTACTTATTCGAAAATTCTCTAAGTGTTAAAATACTTGAATCTTTGATACTTAAACCAGAACTTATTAAGAATCAAGCATGGAGTAACTTTTCATTTATAAGCTATCAAAATACTATTTGTAAAGGACCATTTTGAACTGCCTTATTAAATGAAAACTTAGGAGCAAATCCTATAGAACACGGGAAACGCTGTTAGTTGGGATACATATTGTCTTTGGAGCCATGTTTCTGAAACAATATGCCGAAAGCAGTTAGTACTCTTGAGTCGTAGTAAAGGGCCAAAAGATTATTACAAACTTGTAGCATTTATACACAAGTTAAACTGTACTAATACTTTGGTGCCGTTAGAACCGATTTTCTGAGATTTGCACTTACTTATACATGCCTAGGACTTATATTCTTAATGCAATTCTGATTTATACGCGGATGTATCAAAATAAAACTATTGCCTCTAAAATTTTGAGTTAAACAAAATATTTCAAAGTTTCAAAGATATTCTCAACATCGATCGGTTGGAATGATATAAGTGTAGACAAATTACTATATGCAATCAGAGAAATAATTCCTGAGACTCTGAGCAAAATATTCCACTTTTTGGACTTAGCACCGTATCTATTTCTTTTGTTACAGAGAGAATCTCGAATTTCTGGACTTATAGTAAATTTTTATGAAATTGTGAACTTGGTTGGAAATTTACCAAAATTTCGGACTTGTAATAATTACGAATTTTCCAACTAGATTAACAAATTTCATTTTCCACACTTAAAAGAAAATTTTGTCTTAGAGTATTTTTGTCTTAGCCAAAATATTCCAATTATGGACTTAGAGAGATTCTACTTCTTTTGGTGAAGGATAATTCTAACACTCTAATACTTTATAATTTTAAAATCCTTAACTTAGCGAGATTTGCATTTAGTCAAAATATTCCAATAGTGGACTTAGAATGATTCTACTTCTTTTGACTTATAGGCAATCTCTAAAGTAGCTTTGTGAATGAACTGTTAGGAAATTTCATCTCGGACAAAATATTCCACGTCTGGACTTAGAGTAATTCTATTTCTTTTGTCTCAAGAAAATTCCACTATTTTTGTACTTAGCATGATTTCATTGAAAGATTTTTGGACTTAGTCAAAATTCACTAATTTTGTACTTGGTATAATTTCAAAAAAAAAATTTTTTTGACTTAGTCAAAATTTGCTAACTTTTTGTACTTAAGATAATTTTTGATTTTTTTCCTAGGCCAAAATTTATTGGTTTTGTACTTAGAATATTTTCATTAGAAACTTTTTGGACTTAGTCAAAATTTTCCAACTTTGGACTTAGAGTGATTCTATTTTATTTTGACTTAGAAAGTTTTTAATTCAATCTTAACTTAGAAAATCTTTTGTTTGTATGTTCCTTACAAACACATACATAGATACAATAAACAGTTCACTCAACAATAAGTAGGACATGAAAACTAAATTTTTACTTGCTTTGCTAATGCTAAAATTTCTATTTCATGTGCCGCCAGAATTCAACAGACAACTTGAGAAGAGTTATAAACCATCAATCATTAGTGATAGTGAATATTAGTGATTTAAAAGTATAGTCAACAACCTAAGCCCTATATGTAATTTAAAAGCACACTTATAAGAGACAAAGTTCTAGTAACCAAACGCAGCAAAAGGTTGCAGCAGCCTATCTTGGGAGTCTTGGGACGTCTCTAAAAGAAGTAGCAAGTAATATTGGAAGTACTCTACTGTCTTTATAAAACATCCGGATTAAAACAAAGAAAGAATATTTTCTTTTATACCATTGAGAAAATTTAATTTTACTTAGGATTATTAGTATAAAATCTATAACCAAGTAAAATAAAGTGTGTACATATAGTTCATAGTCTTTATAATCTAAAATTGTTACCTTTTTAGAAAAAAAGTGCACTAATTCAGCTAATTTGATTTTCAATAATATTTGACCAAGCAATAACACCAACCTTGTAGTCTACTTTAAAGAGTTTGATTGACAACTTCCAGCGTATAGATTGATCACCTTGCGTAGGATATCACACTTCAGTAAGACACATAGAATATTGTGTTCTCACTAATTAAGTAGAGCACATCCGGTCTATAATAACCTTGAAAACAGACTGATTATATTCATATATATAGGATAATCTAAATTGAGTCTCAATAATATAGTTATAAGGATTGAAATCACAAGTGAAGCCCCGTAATAATTCGCGAATAATACTTAGTAGGATTGGTAGGCATACCCTAATACAACTATAAGTATTGGGTGCGAGATCTTTGATATTCAGGCAAAACAGTTGCAATACTATTAGAATATAGACGATCCTTTGGGAGTGAACCTTAGTAAGTTATATTCATAAAGCCTTACAGGAATAAGCAGATTGTAAGCTACATATCCTTAGAGTGAAGTAAGAATTCAACAAGGATTATAAATTGCTGTTTTTCTCAACAATAACATTTGCTAGGAAAAGTCGACGCCTAAGCAAATAACAGTTAATTTGTGATAGTATATTAGCATACCCAAATTAACTTCGCTGCAAACTTTAACATTCTATCTGACCTTATAGCTAATTTGTATAGCTAACTAACCCACATTAGCTTTGTAAGCAAATATAGAATAAATCTAAGTAAAAGTGTTTCTACAGTTGAGTTTAATTAAGGATAAGAGTGCATTAGCGCACACTCCAGAATAAGATTCCAAGCTCACACGCAAGCATTCACGACGTAGAAACAACTGTAGGTGAAGTAGACAATACATACTCATCTATATTTAACAATTTTAAAAGAAAAATTTGTTATTGTAAACAATTCCTGATTGTTTTAACGTTAAGCGCACTAGTCGTTTTCTTCTTGTACCTCTGCTATTTAAATCCTAAAATAGTACAACATCTCATAAGCTTCTTTAAAGAACTCATTGAAAGTTTAAAAGCTTTAAGCTAGCTGTAATGCCATTATTTAATAAAAGTAAGAAAGATGACAACGCTGAAAAGGCGAACACTCCACGTCGAGGACGCTCGACGACGCCTGGAAGAAGAACTCCGTCAGCTGATGCAGCTTCTGCAGGAGATGATACACGAAGAGAGGAACCAATGCCCAACCAGGAGGAACCAGAACAGAATGGTGAGAGAACCCAGACGCCAGAACCAGACAGGGAATCTGTAAGATCCATACCTATGCGAGAGGACTCACCAGACGCACTGATCAGAGATCGATATGTTAGAGCAACACTAGCAGATCCTCTGGGAAATTTCCTGTTCCCACAATTCCTGGATACAATAAGACTTTGTAACCCCAACCTACGTGTGGATTCAGAAATGATGAGGAACTTCTGTACCAACTACACACAGAGTATGAGGGAATACAAAGAGGAACAAAGACGTGAAGTTGAGTTAGAAGCCCAGCGTATTGTACAAGTGGAGAATGACAAACGCACTCAACGACACTTCAGTAACTTCACCAACCAAACTGGAATTAAACCACCAAGCAGCTATGCAAGTAAGAGCACCCTAAGCAACGATCAAAAGCTTAAGTTAGCCAATGGAACCTTCCCTCTCAAGCATTGCTTCAAAGGAGATGGTAAACCACCCTACATTACTGATTACCTATCAGAGATGAACACTGCTCAGGAGTTATGTAACCTCTCAAGATCTGAATTTGAAACCTTTATGCTTAGAACCACAACTGGCGAAGCATATACTACTATCCAGCAGAGTTTCAATCTTGGACTATCCATTGAAAGTGTCTACAATAGCTTACTGCTACAGTATGATATACTCATCAGCCCACAGGAAGCTCAAGCTAAGCTGATAGCCTTTAAGGGAACAAAGGCCATGTCATTCCCTAAGCTTGTCAGTACAATTCAGAATCTTGCCAGCAGAGCCGCTGTTCATTATACAGACAAGAAGGAAAGACAGAATGTATTCAACATAACTGCAGTGGAGGCACTCAAACGTAGCTTACCAACAAATAGCCGCAATATAGCATCTGAAAACCATCACAATCTCACACATGATCTTGGAAGATCCCCTACATATCATGAGTTGACCGCTTCCATGTATCCTAGAACTGAAGACCTAGATCTGGACCTACAGCAGAATGGTGTATCAGCCAGTTACAATGGAGATTTATCGCTTCATAAAAAGACGAACAACACCAACTACTCACATGACAGGGATACAAGAATGAACAGAGACAAACAACCAGCTAAAGTTGCCGCTACGACAAGCTATTATAAAAGGCCAACAGTTAGAGAAGTTACTGCTAAACCAGCCTATCCTAAAACCTACAACAGAGAAAACAGGGATAATAGAGATAGGCAACCACAAAAGAACACCAAACAAGATTATCATATCTCCTATGGTACATCCAATAAGCGCTACTGCGGTGCATGTGGTCAAAACTCCCACAAAATATCCGATGGATGCAGACTACTGTGTGATGACCAAGGACGACAATATCAAACAGCACTAACATCCGGATACTGCCCAAGCTGTCACAAGAAGTATGGCAAAGACCTATACCACGCGCAACACCTATGCCCTGGACGACCAGCAATGATGGAACTGTACCATAGTGGTAAAGTAAGACCTGGTGGTGTGTTTAGACAGGCATATGAAGAATGGGTTGAGGCCAAAGCCAATGGACAATCCAAGGAGCGTGGCAGAACAGGTAGAGTTAACGCTATCACCGTTCGAATGGATCCAAACGACCCCAAGATTTTAGCGGTCGATAGTTCTGCAGCTATCATGGATGAAAATAGGAAAATGTACCTGAACTGTTCTGGATGTATGTCAAATGGAAACTACGATGTATACATGACAGCTTTGTTTGACTCAGCAGCAGACAGAAATATCATGTCAACCAGCTATTTTGGTATGTTATTTGGAGTACAACAAAGTGAGGTTAAGAACCATCTGGAAAAGAGTGACATGGTTCTTGTCAGCTATTCTGGACACAAAATCCCAGTAGCTGGAGAGATAACTCTCATGATTCGTCTCACACAATTCTCAGGCATCTATAGACCAGTACCATTTATGATTGTACCTGAGGAACACAAGAATGTCACACCTATGATCATTGGAATGAACGGCATTAGAGATCTCCAATTAGGGTTGACTTTCGTTGCGGATAACCACCCGCCGGCACCATATCTATACTCTATGTTCCATCCTGGGAGAGTACTAGATAGCCTGTTCTGTTCTGATTATGAGTTACAACTCTGCACAGGGACAATAGACAAAATTGACCCTAATGAAACTCAGACTATAGAAATGAACATCAACCATTTCTTCAACTTAGCTCCTGGAACAAAAGTCATTCTCAGCGATGACCACATTGCCAATGATAGAAATGGAGGAATTAAAATTCAACCTGGACAAACGCAACTGACTGTCAACAACCGAGGACAACTTAGTGGAAGAGCAATGATAACAAATGTCACTGAACATGCAATCACTAACACTGTTATCACCGGATACTTGGAACCAAGCAACCAATTTGTAGTCAAGGAGATCACCACAGACTTTGATTTTACGCAATCATTCCTACACAATGTATCTGTGACAACTGAGCTAGATGAGATGGTACAAGCCCTGGAGCGACACGCAGAAAAAGATACGGCTCCAGCCATCAATCAGATCTCACTAGACACCAGAAACCATTCAGTTCAACTCTTATAGCTACCAAAATACAGCGCCATCAATCTGGTAGAACGATCTTTTCCTTTAGCTGATGGATATATACCGAATCCTACAGCTATAAACAATGACACTCCAGTACCAGGAGTAGCCTTATCTGACTACCGTTCTAATATTGATGAAATTCTAACTACACCAGATCCTGAAAAGAATAAACTCTTTGAGAATAGTGATGACGTTATTGAACTTGGCTTAAAACATATAGCTGAATCTGATAACCTCATGGACTATGTAACAGAACCTACTGGCTACAGTGTGCCTAAGGATCAGTTTGTTAAACCAGAGGATCTTGTGGTGCTGTCAGACTATCCACCAGAGGTAAGACATTATATAGAAGACATATTCCTAAAATCTTACCCTGATATCATATCTACACATTCTACTGATAGAGGTAACATGAGTAAATATCTAGGCAATTATACAATTAGACTAAAACCTGGTCAAACTTTACCCCAGCATAAGAAATTATATTATTTATCACCCGTAGAGAAAATGCAAATGCAATCTATCTTAGAGTTTTTGCTAAAGAACGGCACCATTGAAAGAGCTAATTTGGATGGGGATTCCTATAACAACTATGCAAGCCCAGCATATCTGATTCCAAAGTCGGATCAGGGGAGCTGTCCTCGTTTAATTGTAAATTTTCAACAATTGAATCCATGTCTGCAATCTGAACCTGCACTGCTACCCACAGCAGAAAATTTGATTCAATCTCTAAGGGACAAATTTGTGCATAGTAGTAGTGACATGGCTAACGCCTTTCATAGTATAACGCTAGAACCTTCTTGCAGAGACCTAACATTGTTTGCAACCCCCTTAGGAGCTTTTAGACATGCATCCTTACCAACCGGCATTAAGACTTCACCTGAAAGTCTATCACGCTTTATGGAAAAGATATTACACTGGGAATTGGTTTATGATGATAGTGGTAATGTTGTAATGGAAGGTGATTTAGCCAAGATGGTATACTCACCTATCCCAGAAGTCCAACACATTTACGATGATTTCATTGTCTCAACTGAACTAGCTAAAACTAGATCAGAATCATTGAATATACATTTTAAGATTTTGAAGAAAGTTATGGGGAGAATACACACGCATAAAGGAAAGATTAGTTTAAAGAAATCACAACTTTTTAAAAGTAGGGTAAATTTCTTTGGGTTCTTCATTTCACATAATTATTGCTGTGTAGATCAAAGGCGAGTACAAAAACTTCTAAATATTCCCATGCCTACTGATATTACTATAATGAGATCTTTTATGGGAGTACTACAAAGTATGCATAAACATTTAAGATTTGATATTATGGCTCCTACACATATTCTAACTTCACTTACTTCTACTAGAATAGGTAAAACTTTTGTCCCAACTCCAGAACAAAGACAAGCATTCGAAGACATTAAGAAAGCTTTAGCTTCAGGACCAATTTTTAGCAAATTAGTTAACTTATCTGCACCTAAGATTATCTTATCAGACGCAGCCGGCACCTCAACTGGCTCATATTCGGCAGTCTTAGCGCAAATAGTGACACCAGAATTACAGGCTAAAACCCTACCCCCTGGGCTAAATTTCGATGACCCTGTACACCATGTTATTTATGATAATAGGTTACCAATTTTACCCCTACCTTTGCAGAATGAAGGTGAAAACATTAAGGATTATGCGAAGCGTATGTCTGAAGATGGACCACCTGAGTTTGAATATTTGGCTAGTAAAACTTTGGGCTATCCTGAAGACACTGTACACAATAGTCTCGGGATATCTTTACAATTGCTTCTAGAACTAAATAAAGTTCAAACACCTTTGACCACTATCCTGCAAAGAGCATCAAAAATTATACGTTCTACGATGTTGAGACAAAAGTATATTCAATTTGTATTTAATAATGATAGGGATAAATTCTTAGAATTTATTCGCAAACTAGAGCATGGATATGTATATCTAGATCCGCAACAACTCATATTTGAAGCTCTTAGTGTAGCTATGTACCGTCCTGTGATAGTTATCACAAATATAGAGGGTGTCAAACCTGTCACTCAACACTGTTCAGACAAAACAAAACCCCCTTTTGTATTTTTACTATATGGACACAAAGAGCAACACATAGTAAGACCCGCAATGGTTTCATCAACCAATAGCTTTAATTTAAAATCTTTAGCGTCTATGTTTGAAATTATCGCATACACCTCAAAGAAAATTACCGTTGCTGAGTCAAGATTACATATCATAGACATTGAAATCCTAGGAATTATTTATGCAGCAAACTCGTTTAGAACTCTGATAGGTCCAAGCTGTGAATGTACTTTGTTAACAGACGCAAAGTGTGCTTATTATCTCTTTAATCCTAAAGCATTAACAGCCGTTAATAAATTGAAGAGATGGAATACCACTCTGTTGACTCTAATACCGAAGCTAACAATGTCTTTCTTAAGAGGAGAAGACAATTTGGCAGATTTCTTAACAAGAGCATATAAGGCTACTTTACCAAGCATTAAAAAGGTAGCCCTACCTAAGTTTGTTAAATCTGGGTTTGAAGATAACTTACCCCAATATAAAGTTTGGACTATTGAGGAATGGACACAGTTCATTATGGATAACCCCGACTATTTGGGTTATGATGAACAACCCCCACAGCCAAAGCAACAAAAACCCAAAATCACCATAAATTCACTTGCCGCAGAACATAGAGTTATAGGCAAAGTACTAAGACCTTTGGAAATCCTAAAAGAAAGGATTAGCATAGAAAATATAATTGCAAACCAAAAAGAGGAATACTCTGATATTTACACACGTTGTCTAACCTCTAAATCAAACACCTACACTTATAAAAGACAATTTTTATATGCGGAGATATTAATCTAAACATTTTTGAGACCTACTCTACAAGTAATGCTAGTAGGTTTGTTGATATAATGACAACTTTTGGGTTTTTAAATACACAACTTAGAGCCACTCGCGTAACTACGCATTCCTTTTCCCTCATTGATGTATTCTTTATGAAAAATTACATACCCAACCATGAAAAATCTTTAACTATAATTTCCGACATCTCTGATCATTTTATTTTGTGTAATATTTTCAAAACAAAAATTCCTAAACAAAAATCAAATGATAGCTTTGAAAAACGTGCCTTATTTGAAGAAAATCTTCGCTCCCTATCAGAAGCATTAAATAGACAAAACTGGGACGAAATTATCCATGCTACCGATGTAAATTTAGCTTATAACAAATTCTATGATGTCTTCAGGGGTCTTTATGATGTATATTGTCCAAAAAAAACCATTCAACCCAAAAAAAAGACCACCCACCATCAAAATCATGTAAATGACCATCTTCTAAAATGTAGAAACTTTAAACATCACCTATACAATAAACAACACAAAGACAAATCTGAAGACAACATTCTTGCATATAAACGTTATAGAAACGAATTAAGACGTTGTTTTACTAGGGCCAAACAAAACTATTTCCAAAATGCAATAATTAAGGCTGGGAAAGATGGGAGGAAAATCTGGTCAGTTTTAAAAGAAGCTTTAAATATAAATAAAAATAAAATTGATACTGAACATCTGCTGATCAATAATGTTAAAATTACAGATCCAATAGAAATTGCCAATCAATTTAACCTTTATTTTACAACTCTAGGAACCAGTTTATTAGATCAAATTCCTATTACTTACCGCAATTATTATGATTTTCTACCAAATAGAATTGATGACACAATTTTCATCCCCCCTTTAGATGAACTTACAACTTTTAATGCAATAACCAGTTGTTTCCCAAAAACATCATGTGATGCAAATGACATTTCAATGAAAACCATAATAAATTGTGCGGCACCCCTTTCAGTTCCCCTAAATGCAATTTATAACCTAGCTATTTCCAGTGGTACCTTCCCTGAAGGTATGAAAATATCCAAATGTATAACCCTATTTAAGGCGGGAGATCCCTCCACCCCTGATAATTATAGATGTCTTAGCCTTGTAAATAATTTCTCCAAACCCCTTGAAAAAATCATTTACAATAACATCCTAGAATTCTTAGAAGAAAATCATTTTTTTAGTGATAGGCAATTTGGATTCAGAAAGTCGATCAGTACTGTACACAATCTCCTTAACTTGAGCAACTTAATTGCAAACACTCAAGCAGAAGGAAAAATTTGTGGTGCAGTACTGATCGACATTCAAAAGTGCTTTGACACTATTGATCATCAAATATTATTCAGTAAACTTTACCATTATGGCATTAGAGGTCAAACATTAAATCTAATTAAATCTTATTTTTCTAATAGAAAACAATTTGTTTACTTTAAGGGGAAATGCAGTTCCCTTCGTGAGATCTTACTGGGCATTTTACAAGGCTCAGTTTTAGGCCCATTATTTTTTTTAATCTTTATCAATGATATCGAAAATGCCATTGCCAATGCAATTTTTAATTTATTTGCAGATGATTCCTTAACCCTTTTAATTAAAGACAACCTGAATGACTTAATAAATGCACTAAATGACACTTTACCACATATTGTACAGTGGTATGCGTCCAATCGTCTGATCATCAATGCAAAAAAGACGAAAGTAATCATTTTTACCACCCCACGTCAGAATTTTTCTCAAGAAGAAATTAATTTAAAAATTGATTTTCCTGTCTATATTAATACAAATTCCTTTGGTGAAAATAACCAAAGCAAAATCAATAAACTTTCGCTTGTTTGCAATGCTAATCAGAACAAGGACGATCAGAGTGCCAAACATCTAGGAATTACACTAGATGAAAAAATGAATTATAAGAAACATTTTGACAACCTACACCTTAGATTGCAAAAAGCCGTATTCTCGTTAAAAATCATGAAAGATTTACTAAATAAACGCCATCTAAAGATTTTATATTCATCATACTGCAAGAGTATAATTGAGTATGGCATAATGTTATTTACGGGAGTAAACCAAGAAACACTAAAACCAATTAAAATCCTTCAAAAATCATGCATTAGAATAATTGCAAAAACTAAAAATAACAGAGAACCTACATCCCCTCTTTTTAAACAATATGGAATACTTCCCGTAAATGAACTTATGACATACAATGTGTGTAAATTTATGCACTCATTTAAATATAACCAAGCCCCAAAAGTTTTTAATGATTGTTGGCATTTCACAAATAATGTTCATAATTACCCAACAAGAAACAATGAAGACTTTGCTACTAGAACTAATATTAACACTTATATTATGAATACTCCATTATATAAATTTCCTCGTATATTTAATAATTTGCCAGCAAATATAAAGAATATTGAGAACAAGAAATTATTCTCCAAAAAACTATTTACCCACCTCATTAATAACATAAACTAATAAACTTATTTTTCAGGAAAATAAGGGATAAGAAGAACTATGGAACAAATGCTGCATGAAGTCAATTTTGTAGTCCTCTCTTTTTTTTGTAGCATTTCTTTAGAAATCCAATTAATTGTAACCCCATCTAATCTTAGTTAATTCTACTTTCGCTCGTAATATTTACTTCTAAGTTTACTTATTATTATTTTACTATCTTATGCATTATTTAGCATATATTTTTTTTGATTTTTTATTAATCATACTAAGTCAACGTCTATACATAATTATGTATCATATCTGATTAAACCAACATTATTTCTATCCACTTTTTGTACTCAACGTACAATATACTTTAATAAAAGTACACATGAATAAATATGTCCCACCACTAAAAAATGGTAAACTAAATTACATTTTTTTCATCTTACTCTTAAAAGGACTGTCTCAAAACATCTAACTATTTATATCTTTTTATATCTGTCCCCCCCTGGGGGCAGCCAAATTCTACTATTTTAGATACCTGACCAATTGGAGAATTTGGAAGTCACAGGGACACGGCACTTGGCACACCCACCACACCGCAACACAGCACCCCCCTGAAGTCGCTGACGGCACGGGTTCACACTGGCACGCAGCAGTGAATGGCCTGACAACGTCGAAGTACACACACCTCCACACACACATACCCAGCTGCAACCGCAGCACCTTTGTTGGACAGCTAGCCCCCACCTGGAACCCCAGAAGGGTACTGCCGTAAAAGCAGACCTCTAAGAGCCGACCTGTTTTCGGCTAAGGTGAACCTTTAAAGTGGACACAGCAACCTGTTCAACGCAGCAGCAAGCCTAACCTACAATTGTCTATATATTATATGCAAATATCATAATAATAAATTATTTTAAATATTGCAAACACTTTGTACCAGCATCAACAAAGTGCAAGCGCCCCTAACTTAGAATATTGTGATTAATAAGGCTAAGTTTATTTTAAAATTATTACTATTAAATATGTACACTATTTCTAATATAAGTAGGGCCATATTTTGTTAACGTGATGCTAATGGTCATTTAGGCCTGTAATGCTGCAGTGCAATAAAACGAGGCGAGCAGTTATTGCACAGGAAATAAATTACAATTACAATTACAAACTACGAACTTAAGGACACGATTCTGTTTACAAAAATAAAAGGAGATTTAAAGGTTTATCTCCCAACCAAACTATTACCAGTATTAGTATGCTATACTCATCTTTTGTTAGTACATAGTGGAGAAATTAAAATGCTTTTGAATATGCAAAACTTCTTCCACCCTAACCTTAAGAAATATGTTAGAAATTACACTAGATCTTGTTTAAATTGTCAACTTCAAAATTCATCTACAAAACTAGAACAAGTAGGAACTTATAGTACAATTTCAAGACCTTTTGAATGTGTAAGTATTGACTATATACAATCCTTGCCCCCATATCGTAGTTATAATCATATCCTCACTATAGTCTGCCAACTAACAGGAATGATTCTTGCATATCCCATGAAATCACTCACATCCCGTGAATTTATAAACAAATTCATGTTTTATTTCTATCCTAATTTCTCCCCCAGACAAATATTGTGCGACAATGCAAAATCATTTTTAGATAAGCAAAATTTAATATTCTTTGCTTCTATTGGCATCCGAGTTTTGTATTCTACTGCGTACTTTTCACCCTCTAAAGGATTGGTAGAAGCTAGCAACAAAGTAATAAAATGGCCAATCATTAAAATTTTGGCGCAAGACTCAAAAACCTCATGGGTATATCTACTACCGTTAATAGTCCGACAATATAATTGCACTAAAATACCAAAAACTGGATTTTCACCCATGGAATTATTATTCGGGACACGTAGCTCCCTGTCTAAATTGTTCTTTGGAGCAATAAAACCGGATGAATATCACCCTGAAATAGCACGCACAGAAGCTTATGTGCAAGACCTCTCAGACGGTATACAAGAAAACTTGGACATTTCAGCAAAAGCTATTGAAAAGGGAAGGGAGGCAAGACTAAAGTATATTAACAAAACCCGCATACACAAACAATTTGATATAGGAGATCTTGTCTTGGTTAGAAATAACACTATTACACCTGGTGTTAACCCCAATCTTAGACCTATCTATCATATTTCACCCTATAGAGTTTTAGAT
This sequence comes from Acartia tonsa, assembly GCF_053477335.1. Taxonomy (NCBI): domain Eukaryota; kingdom Metazoa; phylum Arthropoda; class Copepoda; order Calanoida; family Acartiidae; genus Acartia; species Acartia tonsa. The sequence goes on from NC_137266.1 coordinate 38,658,444, forward strand.
GTAAGCCCTAACAGTTGCACGCTTGAAAGAATTTCTGACAAGAAGACTGAAATATTTAAATACTCTTTCAACGAAATCAAAAAGTTCAAGCCAATTGACGAACATTTTGACACCCTCCCAGAGGAAATAAGGGATATTATCACAAAGCCTTATAATAAACTCACAAATCAAGAGATAGCCACATTAGTTAAAAATGACACACTTCCGCTTATATTTCCGGTTAATTCAAAAGATCCACAACCAGGAATACGCGCACACTCACCCTTAGAAACACGAAAAGAAGCGTCACAAAATAAGAAACCATTAGATTCTGATTCGGACATAGAGGACTCAAGTGACGACGAGGACATGACACTCGATTCCGTATTTATTACCGGAGGTCGACGACTTAGGAAAATAAATGATAGACATGTCAGATTTCGGAATGGCACAAGTTCACAACCATAATTTACATTTCCATTTACCCTGTAAACTTGTGAACAATATGATAATATGTTATTTTAATCTGATAACTAAGTTATCATATTCATGTAAATTTTCCCACTCAAGGTTATATATTCAGTGGTAAAATATACATCTTTTCTCTTCAACGGGGAGACCAACTATATGCAATATACGTCGACTAAAGAGTCGATCCCTTCAAAAACACTTACATAAAACAAATTTTTGCATATAGAGAGTTTTGAATCTGTATAGGCAAACAGAGTCAAACAATTGATACAGATTGTACATAAATGCGAATATTACAAATGTTAAATACGCACCCTAAAATATACACAAAAACTATTTAAAACATTTAATACAAATTGTACAAAGTGTACAAACATAGCAGCACTAATAGGCAACCTATATATATTCGCCTTGAATTATGATGAGTTGATTAGTTATTAGAAACTATAACCACTCTACATACAAAAAAAATATGTCAAAAAACTTTAATTATAACTTCGGACAGGAAACGCCCACTCAGAATTTTAGTAGTAGTAAACAATAACGATAACTTAAATTTTACCCTGAAATTGAGTCAGTTTACTATAACATATCCACAAGTGAGGAAATCACCAACCTTGTGAAGTACTACAGTTATCACACAACACGTAAGTCTTAACAGAATAGTTTACAAAAGTTATAAAATGCAAACTAGATTCCGAAAGCCTATGCCTAGATCACAACGGGTTCTACATGAGACCTTCGCAAACCTAGTAGAATATTGTTATAACTTGCTTACGATGATTAAAGAAATGTTAGCGTTTAAAATTAGTTGTGGAATCAGCCAACCTAGTCGTATTGTACGATACTTGCACTGTCGTATACTTAGAAACACTTATAGAGACGCATATAACCGTTTGGTTATACGGTATAGACAGCAAGAGTATAGAAACCGACAGACTATAACAGACGAATTACGGGCAGTAGCACGCCAAATAGAGAATCTGAGAGACACAGTCCTTCTTATTTCTGGTCATTGTACTCTCCCCACTATCCACGAAGAGTAAACTAGATTACAACTGATTCTTATAATCTGAGTTCTAAACAAAGACGTACGGACGTATCCTAACGATATAAAAGTTTTGCATATGATAAAACCTCTTGTACATATGTGTATTGATGTAAAATATTTATATTCTCATATATCTCTATGTAATTATTGAAAACGATAGGAAATTAATCGCATAAATCATAGTAGAGATATCAAAAAGAACATAACAAGAAAGTTTGTTATTTATACAAGTTATCATAAACCAAGTGAATGTAAGCTAAACTAAGCACCTTGCAAAAATAAACTTTAATTATGTATCTAACTAAATTAAGGAACAGACAATAATACTTATAGAGTAGCTACGTAAACGGGAGTTGTACACAATAAATACTAAATCAGTAAATAACAGTGTATACGCTACTTAAAATTGCTATATTTATTTAAAACAAAAGTAAATAATCTTTAGAATGGTATAAAAATTTTGACAAATATTTTTCTTTGGTGAAAACTAAAATTTAAATCAATTTTGAAAACAGAACATAAATTTTTATTTTTACAGTATTGGGAAAACATTATGATAGTAAGAAGTTTTCTGACAATTTAACATCTTAGTTAATATAATTTGGACATAAGCTGTACATTGGCACATAATAAAACTTCGAGATTGCTAATACAATTAATCAAACGCTAAATGTTGAATTTGTTCATATAAAAAGCGCATAGCCTAACAACAAGCCAACGTGAGCACAAAAAAAAAATTTTTTTAGCTCTACTTGTTGGAATTCAGACTTAGTTTTAAATCCAAAGGGACATAAGAACATTTTACCTTGAGACTTTAAACTTTATGACTATTGTATCGAAATTTAAAAGGGAAAACCTTTTATTCTAAGCCTTACTAATTAAATAAAAACTTCCTTAATGAGATCATCCAATCAATGATATTACTTTAATTACTTGAGTTACAAACAGCCTTTACATGAGTTCTCTTAAAAATACTTGAATAAGCGTATGTAAATGATTTTGTCTAAACGTCAGTCTTTCGGTCTACTTAGATATTGTTTTACAAAAAAAATATATATATGCTATTTACAAGTCCTCTCTATATCACAGCACAATTAAAATTCACGATTAATGCACAGGGATGGATATAAATGAAATTTAGAGAAAAGGTACTGAGTTGCGAGTTCGATTAAATATCTATATATACATGACCCTTACAAGCTAACAAGAATGAATATACTGCGATATAAGGCTGCAACTACAGTTGTTAATATACTATTGAGAAAGAAAAAGGATTAGTTCATTTACGAAGACAGTAATTAAGAATTGAATGAAGTTTTAAAAAAAATTATGGGCATAAAGAAAATACAACCTTATAATCATTTCCTTACATACTAAATATCCTTACAGACTAAACATATATGTACATAATATAATGGTAGAAGTGTAAATTAATGTTTGGTTTTGTACAGTATAAAGAGTCATAATGTCTAATAACAAAAGTCTTTAATTCATAGTGATTACTATTTTGACTAGTTACATAAGAATAGAAAATCTGTAAATTTAGTCACATGTTGTCTAAAACTGGTCATTGTCTTAAAATTTGTATGTCATAGTTTCAACCAAGCTAACAGCGCCACTTCACGGCGTGCGTTTAGGGAACATGGGACCCCGACGTCGAGGGACTCCCTCGACGCCGGAATCCTCTGTCCTGTTGTTATCGGAGGAATGCGTAGCTGAGTTGAAGCTACTCTCCGCTGATGTTATCTCTTCCAAGATAGCAGGCGTTGGAGTACGCATGGAGCGGCGCAAACGTTCTAAACTGAGGACCCGCAGTGGAGTGGGATACTCGATTTCATCAGTCACCGCATTAAATCGAATCGGCGGAAGATCGGGGTCCTCGATATCGTCAACCAGTGGAACTAAACTGGCCGCATCCTAAAATTAAGAAAAGGGACGTTATTAGACAACCATATTAATAAAATGTTCACAAGAAAATTTATCAACGTTAATCCATATATGATTATGAGTCAATTTTACTAATACTTTATCTAGAATCTTGCTATTAACTATTAGGAAGAAATTACACCATAGTTAAAGTAAAGTTATTGTCTAAAAGCATAGCTAGCTGAGCTAAATAGCCTAGTCTAAGTTACGTAATTTTTGCAACGAAGAAATATTATAAGAGCTTATCAAACTTACCACAGACAAATCAGCTGCCGAAGGAGATTCAATGCGACTTAAGCACATAATAGAGCTCAAGGAAGAGCTGTCGCTGGATACCTCAGCTGTCCTCTCAGAGCTGACTCGATTACACCTCCCCATATTGGTGTAAAATTGTGCCAGGGGGATGGAGTTGGTTGCCTAAAATATAATAGATCTTATTAGTTTAATCGCAATACCAACAATGAGTCTAGGAAAATCAGGAAATGAGAATGCCTAAAATCCTGTAAAGCTATATGATTAGGTAGCAAGTCAACCCACTTTATACTAGAATTAAAATCTTAGATCGGTTCAAAAATGCTTATGCAACCATACATTTTAAGATTAATATTCTACCAATAAAAGAATTTTAGTTGCAAATACCTCTAGATACGTGTACAAATATACAGCCTCTTTCTGAAAATTAATAGAAAACTAAAGCATGGACACTTACATGTAAACGCTCTGTTTGATCCACAATCAACGGACGGAAGCCAGGACTTCCTGTCGAGGTTTCCAAGCCCACAGGCACACTTCTTCCAGTAATCCGATCCTCAGGGGCAGACAAACAGTGTACGGCAAACAGGCCAATTCTGGACCTCACTTCTGCTGGAGTCGATGGACTAGCAGAGGGAGCCTAAAACAAAAGGAAAACATTAAAGTCTTGATCTAACATTTAAACCCCAATGAGAAACGTACGGCACGAGCAAACTCTTAACTTTCCCAGAGGGAAATAATATTAGGTTGCTACTTAAGATTTTAGTAAATGTTAACTGGTATCTCAACTTAATTGCGGTAACCGAGCAGATTTCTCTGGCGACATAAAACGATGACAAACGGTGAGCGATATATATGGAAGAGCCGAAAGTCAACGTTGAGGAAGTGAGAATAGGACAGAACAACCATACACCAACATGATGCTTAATTATACAAACTGGGTGGCTAGAAAAAAATTTATACAAAACAAAAAAAAAGAAATATACAACAGAAGAAAACTCACCTGTGTATCCGACAGAATATCATCAATCTCAGAGGACGCGGCTTCATACATGGTGCCCGACGGCTCCGCAGTTGGCGACATAGCCCCAGCTCTAGTCCTGTTAGTCCTGTTACTGCAGTGGAGAAGCTCAATGGTCCTGACGCCTATGTTTCGGAGACGCGTACATACATCTCTTATCCAGCGAGCCAGCGACCTGTCTGAGGTGTTGTCAACACGTGTGAGAGTCTCAAGCCCTACAGCGCCGAAGAAGACCACTATGAGAGCACATGAAAACAAGCCAAACCCCAACAACATGTTAATTAAGCCATCCATGTTGAAGGTGTCCAGACTCGTCTTCTGGTCTCTCCCCAACTCGGCAGACCCAGAATCACCTCCGGCAACATCGTCACCAATGTCACCGCAGGAGTTCTGCATCACCGAATTGAGGAGAGACCAGATGATTTGTATCGTTCTACTAAGCATCAGTGAGAGATGCTCGTTGCCGAACATCTCCCCTTGATCCCTTTCGGACTCTACAGTACTTGTGCCCCCATAGTCATCGTCATCAGCAAGGCTTGGCATCCCAGACTGGTCGCTGTACACTGAACTCGAGTCGTCTAAGGAATTTTCAAGAAACGAGGAATTGGCGAGAGTGGCCGCAGCCGCCCTCATTGATTCCTCAAATCTTTCCTTAATATTCTGATGCGCGTCCAGGCTGTCAGGCACATACATTATGAGCGAATGTAAATTTAAAATAAGAGGACTAGTGATTCTGAAAGGCAATATAGTAAAGTTAATTTTATGAAAAAGACTGTACACACGAATTCTTTTGTATTTTAAGCAACTATGGTTGAACCTCCTAACCATTAAAACTTTGATTTATCATCTAAAAGTAAAATTCTTTAAATTAAAGAATATGTAATTAATTTTACATGATTCAATGCTTGAAAATAGCTATCGTTAAGCTATTCAAACATTAAAAACTTTATTTTATTAGATTCAATTAAGTTAAAGAATATGTAATTAATCTTACATGATTCAACGCTTAAAAATAGCTATCGTTAAGCTATTTAAACATTAAAACTTTGTTTTATTAGACTCAATCAAGTTAAAGAATATGTAATTAGTTTTACATGATTCAACGCTTAAAAATAGCTATCGCTGAGCTATCAAAAACATATTCATTATGATGTATCAAGCAGTTAAAACTTATGTACTAGCTAAATCTGAATATCTTCAATGATGTTTTAAAACACTTTAGATAAAGCTAGCTAAATATAATTTTTGTAAGCGACCATTTTTTTTATATAATATGGATGAGTTATTCGTAACGTAAATAATCTATCAATTAACGTCATTATAATTGAATTACGTAAAAAGAAAATCTTATTTTTAAACCTATAGTAAAATTGTTTTAGAAGATTTGAATCAGGACTCAAATAAGTTTTGATTATACAAAGGGAACCCTATAATCAAAAGTTAAAACGAGTAGAATGATGGAATATATCTGTGTCATTATAAGTTTTGTTTACGATGAACGAATTTAACTTTTGCAGACGGAAAACGTAAACAAAACAAGGTACGTCAATTTACTTGCTGACTCAGATATGTCCTATCAAAACTACAAATATTATATAGAACAAAATTGTCATATATTGAAGATGTACCCATACTGCTTCAAACCCACTTTCGTTTAAAATACAGTGATAAAGGTCTTATCGACGAAGAAAAATAAGATTCTTAGGTCTTAAATAATGGCTAACGAATGCAATAATGGGCACATCAACAATCTATAACAAAAAAAAAAACATTCATATAAAACAAACGGGTTACTATATTTTATCACTTTTATATAAATTCTCTTGGAATTTAGCGGTAAAATTAAACACTCGAACGCAAGCTCCGCTCGCAAGGACAATTATTATATAAATGAGCATAATTACTGGGCCGCCAGCTTTTTATAACCTCGCTCAAAGCCAACCCCTATCACTTTTGACCGCCCAAACATAAACAAAGGGTTAACAACTTATTGTTACGTAAAATTTAATTACGGACGTCGAACGATATATTTTATAGATATTAAGTTTAAAGGGTACACTTAATAGCGACGTAATATAAGATATTAATCTTTAAAATGATTAAAATTTATTCATGTTAGAAATAACATAAATACAGCTAATACCAACAATGGTATAAACCATATGTACATATACAAAATATACAAACAAAGGGTTACCAACTTTTGTTAGTAAAATCTTATATTTTTACATATATACGAGTAATGTAACCAAAGAAAATAATACGATATGTAAATACTAATTGTACTTATACATTTTTATATAAAATATTGTTTATATTCAGGAAACAGTTATATTTAACAGAAATAGAGATAACTAACCAATCCATTATAGGTCTATCTGAAACGAAAGAATTTCTAGAATATCCCAGGGATAAAAGGATTAATAAAAGATTATTAAAACTTCTTTTGTTTAGATTACCATAGCCAGGATACCCCAAGGAACCGGTTGGAGCACGCGCACTAACTCTTTTTAGGATCTACCATGGACCAGCCTGGAGATAACCTAGATGATCATGGAGTATTGGAGCCCTACCACCACCCTACCTTGGACGGATTGCGGTTGTGTTCCTGTCAACACCTTGACACAATAGACGAGAACAACAACATCATCACCACACCTGAGTACGATGGATTCTCAGAGAACCTGTCCATCACCATCAGGAATTTCTTGTTAAATACAGCCCTAACTACCAGAGAAGATAGTAGAGTGGAGACCGATAGTAACACCAGCTCCAGCAGCACACTGTCCCTCTCTACCGATGACCTCAACCAACTCTACTATGACCTGGAAAATCACTCAATCACCTTGGACGAGAATGGAAACGAGGTAGCACAAGTGGACGCCCTTGGCTACATATCTACCTCACCCCCAACCTCAACCTACACTTCGAACGAGAGCACTTCACCACCTAGTTCTTCATCAGAAGAAGCTGAACTATCCAGAACTACCAACGCAAAAACATTTATTGATGTGACAAAGTTAGATAAAACTAAACCCCTCAAGAAAAGAATGTATTCTATTTGGGAGGTTTATCATCTTGTATACCCAGCCATGAAGATACGCAAATCATACTTTCTTAATGGAAAGCGTATTTAACTTAGCTTGGAATACATTTATAGTTTATTATATATGCCTATATACTGGGACTACTAAATTTTTTTCTTTTTCTCTTTTTTCTTTTTTTAACAACTTACCCCCATTGGAGATGCGATCCTCAATTTTCAAATTCTTTGAACGTACATATGAGACTTTTACAGAAATGCTTCGCATCCACAACTATCTATCTATGCTTGATATAAAATCAACACTATATAGATCATATTATGAACCTTTGATTGACACGTGCCCTGCAATTAACTAGTAACACTCAGGGGCAAGACACAATTACTTTAGCTAGGCCCAAGGCATTATTTGTATCAATTTATGCATTCATAGGCCTGTTTCTACCTATATGACACCATATATGGGTAACGAAAGCCTATTCATGGTAATCTATATGTGATTTGCTAATAGTATATGTTTATTAAAGATATTATGTTTATAGTTAATGTAATCATATAAACAACCAGTACATATATGTATGCCTACAACTATGCCTGATTTACGTCACATATTAACACACAGATATTTAATTGCACAGACAAACACTAAAATCCTGGTCCAGAGCTAATGTTATAGCATGTACCTCTTGAATTTATTCAGTTATTTACTAACTCTCCTACCATCAACTTCTCTTTCTGGCTTTAAAAAGGTAATGACTTAGTTGTTTGGCATGCATTGTAGTTTAAATTTAGGCCCCTTAGTACTTAGCATGAATTGAGCTCAGGCCTTATGTTAGAACTCTAACACTTAGCACAATTCACTGCTTGGGACTTAGGGCACATTTCTGTCCTACTCTACTTACAATTTTAACACTTATCCTGTAAATATTTTCATACTTAACTTATGCACTTGTGATATAAATACACTTTATAAAAACATTTTCCTTCCTTAATACTTAATATACTTATATGATTCTGATCGAATATCCAAACCAACCATTTATTCTTAGGTTAAAGCAACATAATACTTCGCGTGGGTCTTTTGTTGAGCTTCCACCAGCTCAACCAAATTCGTATTATACTTGTGGGAATAGAAGGTCAAGCATTCTAAATAAGCGAACCGACGATGAGAATGTCTATGTGTATTGCATTAAAATTAGGTTTTAGTAGTACTCATAGAAGAGCGGTCTCCATACCTAAATATGGACAAACGCCCCATTCGCACCCACACTTGTTTCGTTATTTTATGAAAAAATCTCAAAATCAAATAAAATTTTAGTTATTAAACTTTAAATAGAAATGAAATTAGGAGACTTTTAACAACCTAAAATTATAATTTTTATTTCAGCTAATTGCTGCTAAGAAGGCTGGAAAGGTAGATAGATAGAATAGAATAGAAAGATAGATAGACAGACAATAGATAAATAGATAGACAGAAAAAAGATAGATAGATAAACAGACAATAAATAGACACAGATAGACGGAAGGACAGATAAATAGACAGACAGACAGACGGATAGACATACGGATTGACAGACGGATAGACATACGGATTGACAGACGTACGAACAGACAGACAGACAGACGGACAGATAGACTGATAGAAAGACGGACAGACAGACGGACAGACAGAGATAAAAAGACAGGTATAGACAGACAGACAATTATTAGATAGACAGACAGACAACAGACAGATAAACAGACACACAATAGCCAGACAAACTAAATAAAAGACAAAACAATAAACAGATAAATCAACTGATAGCAAGATCAACAGAATGACAAGCTAAATGACAGACAAATAAACAATTAAACTGACAGACTATCAGACAGACAAATAAACAATTAGACAGGCTAATAGGTAAAATAATAGACTTGTGTTAAAGAGACATACATAGGAATATAGACGGACAAACTAACATACATCTTACTTATAAAATAGCCGTGCTAAAAAATAATGTATTGTTTAGGTAGAAGTTCTGTGTATAACAGCAGTTAATGGAAATTGTTCTTCAGAGGTAGATTTGTCAGTATAAGCTTTTACACATTTACTATCGTTTTAAACTTGGCATGGTGATTCCTGCAGTAGTTAGGTATAATTTATGAGGCGTAGCAACTTTATAATCATTTTTAGAAAGTCCGTACTTTCATTTAAAACTTGTTGATTTTTAACCTCTTTGACAAATTTTTTTGTATACTTGGATTACAACTTCCGATTACAACTAGGTACAGTGTTACGAGCGAAGCATCTCTGTAATCCTAAAAAAAAGTAAGTATGTCCTTATAGTACAGTCTCCGGTATTTAAGCAGTTTTGCAACAAGTTTAATTACAATTTTGTTTAGACTTTTTACATTTATAATCTACTTATTCTGCAGTTCTGACACTCTACAAGTGTTAATGTTTAGTTGTCCTTCCATTTTAGAGCTTCACTTTTATTGATGTTGTCATCCTTGTTTTAAATTCTGTTGCATAAGAAACTATAGAAAAAAAGTCAGTGTTAAGCTTTCCTAAAAAGCTGAATACTTCTTTATAATATTTTGTATTTTTTTTACAGTATGCAATCAGAAACATATGTAGAACTTTGGATACAGTTGAAGAGCACGATATACCTATCTATAGAGGAGCTCATGAAGCTTTAGGTTAGTTATTATCTATCTATCTATCTATCTACAGATACAGTTGGGGAGCATGATATACCTATCTATAGAGGAGCCTATGAGGCTTTAGGTTAGTTATTATCTATCTATCTATCTATCTACAGATACAGTTGGGGAGTATGATATACCTATCTATATAGTAGCTCATGAGGCTTTAGGTTAGTTATTATCTATCTATCTATCTATCTACAGATACAGTTGAAGAGCACGATATACCTATCTATAGAGGAGCTCATGAAGCTTTAGGTTAGTTATTATCTATCTATCTATCTATCTACAGATACAGTTGGGGAGCATGATATACCTATCTATAGAGGAGCCTATGAGGCTTTAGGTTAGTTATTATTTATCTATCTATCTACAGATATAGTTGGAGAGTATGATATACCTATCTATAGAGGAGCTCATGAAGCTTTAGGTTAGTTATTATCTATTTATCTATCTACAGATATAGTTGGGGAGTATAATATACCTATCTATAGAGGTGCTCATGAAGCTTTAGGTTAGTTATTATTTATCTATCTATCTACAGATATAGTTGGAGAGTACGATATAGCTATCTATAGAGGAGCTCATGAGGCTTTAGGTTAGTTATTATCTATCTATCTATCTACAGATATAGTTGGGGAGTATAATATACCTATCTATAGAGGAGCTCATGAAGCTTTAGGTTTATTATTATCTATCTATCTATCTACAGATACAGTTGGGGAGTATGATATACCTATCTATAGAGGAGCTCATGAGGCTTTAGGTTAGTTATTATCTATCTAACTATCTACAGATATAGTTGGGGAGTATGATATACCTATCTATAGAGGAGCTCATGAAGCTTTAGGTTAGTTAATATCTATCTAACTATCTACAGATACAGTTGGGGAGTATGATATACCTATCTATAGAGGAGCTCATGAAGCTTTAGGTTAGTTATTATCTATCTAACTATCTACAGATACAGTTGGGGAGCATGATATACCTATCTATAGAGGAGCTCATGAAGCTTTAGGTTAGTTAATATCTATCTATCTATCTACAGATACAGTTGGGGAGTATGATATAACTATCTATAGAGGAGCACATGAGGCTTTAGGTTAGTTATTATCTATCTATCTATCTACAGAAACAGTTGGGGAGTATGATATACCTATCTATAGTGTAGCTCATGAGGCTTTAGGTTTATTATTATCTATCTATCTATCTACAGATACAGTTGGGGAGTGTGATATACCTATCTATAGAGAAGCTCATGAGGCTTTAGGTTAGTTATTATCTATCTATCTATCTACAGATATATATTTGGGGAGTATGATATACCTATCTATAGAGCAGCACATGAAGCTTTAGGTTTATTATTATCTATCTATCTACAGATACAGTTGGGGAGCATGATATACCTATCTATAGAGTGGCTCATGAAGCTTTAGGTTAGTTATCTATCTATCTATCTATCTATATATCTATCTATCTATCTATCTTTCTATCTTTATATCTATCTTTCTATCTTTCTATCTATCTATCTATCTATCTATCTATCTATCTATCTATCTATCTATCTATCTATTTATCTATCTATCTATCTATCTATCTATCTATCTATCTATCAATCTATCTATCTATCTATCTATCTATATATCTATCTATCTATCTATTTATCTATCTATCTATCTATCTATCTATCTATCTATCTATCTATCTATCTATCTATCTATCTATCTATCTTTCTATCTATCTATCTATCTATCTATCTATCTATCTATCTATCTATCTATCTATCTATCTATCTATCTATCTTTCTAGTGACCCCGTACGAGAATAATTGTGGTTACCATGGCAAAGATGGGTTTAATGATGTCGTCTTCGATACAGAACCGGATTTCTCAAGAGTTAAAGTAAGTTCAGATAATGTATATATTATTGTTACATGAGCTTTTTATGCTCTCTAATAAAGTGAAACTCACAGCAGACTAAAATAACGATACTCCCTATCTAACCTGTTTAACCCATCTCCCTCCCCCTTTACTGAGAGGCTGTTTAGTGTTTATTTCACTAGTCCACAAAGTTTTTTAGTAAAGTTTTCTAATTCGTTGGCTTAACAACTTTGGGGACTTTAGTGAATTTTCATTGGTTGATTAATTAAGATGAGTGTTCAAACAATTCAACCTCTTATTTTAATCTACAGAAGGGGTAATTTTGTATACCATCATTGGGGATGTACATCAATTTATCGGCCATTTTCTTATCCCTATGGATTCCTGTATTGAATGTTTCTTTCTAGGATGGTTATGCTTGGGATGTATTGAATGAAATGAGCAAGAAATATCCAAATAAAATTAATCTCGTGGCTGTTGGTAGGTTTATGCATTTTTGTTATTGTTCAAAAAACAAAACTGCATGTGGTTATAACCCGCAAAAACAAAATCTGTTCATAAATAAAACTTACTAATACTAATATAAATAGTAAGATGATAGTTTTTCCATTTCAAAAGATTATTTTCAGTACTGATCAAATTTTGAGTTCTATTATTTATAGAGATTTTGCACATGTCTTTGTTGAACTGTTTTGGGTGATTTAACTGAATCTTTTTACAAAGCACATTCCTTGCTTTCATAATTCCCTTTTTGGTTACCTCAAAAACTTTTTATGGTTGCTTCATTCACTGGACATGAATTCAATTAGTGGCGTGCACAGGGTTTTACCAGGGGTTGTTAATATCGAGGTAAAAAAAGGTGAATGCAGGTCTTATAAATTGCCAAGCTCTTTTTTTTTTGGGGGGGGGGATCCCTTATTTCCCCCTTGAATGTTCCTGTTATGATGTTAATTTTTATGAGGGTGATGAAACCCCCTACATTACCCACCTGCACGCCTATGCTTTTAACTACCTTAATTTTTAGGACCTCTAACAAATGTTGCTTTGGCAATGAAGTTGGATCCAGATTTTTCTTCAAGACTCAAATCTCTGTTCATAATGGGTGGTAATATAGGTAGTTTTTATTTTTCTATTTATATATACAAGCGGCTAGCCACTAGGGGTACTAGCTAAGTCGACCCTCCACTTTCAATATTATTCAAGAAAGATTTTTGTTGCTGAGAAATTTTGAAAATCGCCGTGCTACCATAATCTTTAAACTTTTTAGAGGCCTGGCGCTAGTTAACCAGTAAGAGATGAAATTTTGTACATGTATTTCTAGGCCCCTAAAGTAACTTTTTAGATTAGCAGAAGTATGATCTTCTAAAAAGTGTGTTTTGAGTATCACGTTTATTCACTGAAAAAAGGAAATTATATTAGTCAAGCGGTTAGCGAGATCTTTTTACCTTAATGAAAATTGAATAAAAAACATTTATCTAATATGTCATAATAGGTTTTTCATAATCTTACTGTAAAATTTTATTTAAAACTAAATGATTCGTCCCTAGCATCTAAGGGCTCTGTATACGGGTCATTAAATAGCCGGAAAATAGCTTAAACCCATCTTTAGACTTTATCTAGATGTAAAAATGCCCAAAACCACTCCGATATGTGCTGTTTTCCAAACATGGAGAACTAAATCGGTTCAGTGGTTAAATCTTAACAAACAGACAAAAGTGACAGAATTATTTATTTTTTTATATTTTTCAGAGGCGTATGGAAATACCTCGGAAGCAGCTGAGTTTAATTTTCACGCAGATCCAGAGGGCGCTAGTGTTGCTTTGAGGCTTACCAGGTTATCTTTCTATCTTCATATTTATCTATCTATCTTTACACCCTTATTTCTGTCTATCTATCTATATATTTACCCTTTTTTCTGTCTGTCTATCTATCTACCTATCTTTCTCTGTATCTATATATTTACATGTCTTTCTTTTTATCTATCTATCTCTTTTTCTGTATACCAAATAACTCCCTATTTTCTATCAAAAGTTTTGTATTAGAGTTTATCTGATTGCTATAATTCCCACAATGGATTTATCATTTCTTGGATATTACACCAGATTATCATGTACTCTAATAAATAAAAGGGAAATAGCAACACAAACATGTCCCCCTGACAATATATTCGCGTATATTCTACATCCATTCATATTTTTTATGTTTGATTTAGAGGTTCCATGATTTTTTTTGATAAAATAAAATAATAAAAATATTTTAAAAATGTAACTTTATCCAAAAAATAGCAAGTTTACCCAGTGGCGTGCAGAGGGTTTTGCCAAATTTAAGGAGGTGGGGTTTTAACTTAAGAACCCTCTTGTGTTTATTAGGGGGTGTAGACCTTTTTCACGGGGGTATAGATCTTTTTCACGGGTGTGTAGAATGGTGTGGACAGGTCACTTTGGGGGTATTTTTGATCCACCCCCTTCAACACAATTCTAGTTTTATTTGTAGCACTTATAAACATAAAATTTTCACGAAATTTTTTAAGCGAACACTTTTTATATCTATTGTATATTAAGATGTCCAACCTACATAGCCTCCTGGGAACTTTGTTTCAAATATGTCAAGCTTACAACACATTGGAGGGCAGAGGTAAGCAGGAAGGAAGGGGAGGGACAATGGATCAAATATTCAATACTTTAGGGATCTCAAACCTTGGGGACCTGCTTAAAGTGTTCGTGGAGGATTTAGCAAGTTCCTACTGACTTTGGGGACTATTGCCGCAGAATTTGCTTAATCCTAGCAGCCAAAAATCAATTTCTGCTTCTTGGTTGTGTTAATATTCCCAACATTATTGGTTGATTTTCAAGGATCCAATTGAGAGTCGTCACAAGGTCTTTGGGATGGGGACATACAGTTATTTAACTCCTTTCCCCTCTAGTGTTTTACTCTAATGTGTAATCGAAAAAAATTTTTAAAACATTTTTAGCGTCCTTTCTCTTAAATGCCTGTTAGGGACTGAACCCCCAACCCCTTTCACTATTTTGAAATAAATTTAAAATTAAGGGGGTGTGTTCGAGTGTAGTTTATTTTTCTATGCCTAACCCCAACATGGTAACTTAACCCTTCGGGGCTACCCAGTACCCAATATAACTTAACTTTCCCTAATTCAAGATCCATTCGCTTTTAAATGTTTATTTTTATAGATATAAAGAGGAGTTTAGAAACGTATACCTTTAGAAAGTATATAAAGTAAAGTAAAGAAAAGTACTATATCTCAAATATTCATAATATATAAAGTAATTTTGGTTACCTCATCACGAATTTCTATCAAAATATTATATTTTGTTTTTCAGTAAAAATAGCAAAACAGATGAAATTTTAATATCTAAATAATATTTCATTTTATACACAGTTAAGTATAAAAACTTTAAAGGTACATTTTAATCAGTGGCATATTGAAAGGGGTTGCCAACACCTCCCATAGAATTGAAACTGGAAAAGCCTGCCTTTAACTTTTTACAAGCCCTAATGGTTTCACCCCCCCCCCCCCTGTTGAATCGCTGTGCACACCACTGATTTTAATATTTTTAATTATTTAGAAACTTGGATCCATGAAAACGCCAGCAGCTGAACTTATTAATAAATTAGAACAGGTAATTCTTATTCTAGTATGGCTTCGAATTAATATCCGCTTGATTAGAACCGGTTCTCAGTCATAATGAAAATCAATGTACCGAATTATAGACGATTTTCTTTGAAAAGTAAAATGAAAAATCATATGATAAATAATACCATTTTTGTTAGCCCGGGCCTTAAATAATGAAAATAATTTAGGTTTGGTTTGATGATTGGATATGGGGAGATCATTGGATATTATGTGATCAATTGGCTATGGTCGCAGCACTCTATCCTGAATCTATTATAAAGTAAATATAATAATATATTTATCTATCTATCCATCTAACCATCTATCAATCTATCTGTATGTATATTTGGATATTATATGATCAATTGGCTATGGCTGCAGCACTTTATCCTAAATCTATTATAAAGTAAGTATAATAATCTATCTATTTATTATCTATCCATCAATCCATTTCAATCTATTAATCTATCAATTATTCAATGTAGAATTTTCAATTTTCATTTTATCCATATTTCTATCATTCCATTTTTAACTATCTTTATATCTATCTATCTTTTTAGGAAATCTAGTCACCATGCCCAAGTAGAGTTGAGCGGAGCTGTAACTAGAGGTAAAATTTTTAAAAAACCATTTATTGAATATGACGTAAGGTTTAATCTTTAAATTTTATACATTTTTCTTCAACAGTTCTAGATGTCATTGCTGCACTGTCTAAAAAAAATATTTGCTTGAATTATGTATGTGTTTCGGCAGACCCAAAATTTTCTTTTCTTTAAAAACAAAATGTTACTGCTTAAAGAGGGGAGGTTATCCCTGAATAGTTAATTTTTTAAAAATAGATTCATTATTACTTGGATGTTACACCAGACTTTCTAATGAAGTGAATCTTGCAGCGGGCTAAAATAACCTACGACTGGATGAACAAACTGACCTTTAAATGAGTTCCATGTTAACAACATTAATTGACGACAATTTTTCCTTTGTCATAATAAACACTTTTATTTACTATTTTAGGAATGATGGTTTTAGACCAGAGACCAATTCGAGCCAAACCAAATAATGTTTTTATTATTGAAGAATTAGATTTAGAAATTCTGAAACAATCTCTTTATGATGCTTTTAATCAGTAAACTAACAAGCTGGGCTCGGCAGCCGCGGATCAGCCACGTTTATGCATCAGTGAAATCGTCATATTATAACTTTAAATTCAGCTGGATGTAAAAACCTGTTCATAAACAAAAAAAAATGTCACACTAGTGGGTTTAAATTTGAGCTTACGCGCGGCTGAGGCGAGTCTGCCGAGCCCCTACATATAAGGACAATTTTGTCCATAAGTTCTTTTGCATTAGCAGCTAATACGTACAAATCCTAATATTATAGTAGCAGTGCTACATAAACTGAAATTCTATATGTTTATTTTTGTATTTTTCTAATGAAATAAATTTCTTAAATAGAATGGGTTCATAACTTTTATATATCAAATATTTAATATGATCTACGAAGTAGAGCGATGTCTCTCCTTTCTGTTCGTCTGTTTGTCCGTCTGATGCTTGAGATCTCGGTAACCGCTTAACCGATTGGGCTCTACTCTTCAGTAATTATAGCTAATGGTCCTGTTGTGGGTTTCAGTTATTTTCTGTGGCAAAGAAAGAAACAAAAAGTTATAATTGTAATATGTGATATTTAATGTGATAGAAGTGGTAACAACTGATTATAGTTACTTGGATGTTGCACCAGATTTTCATGTACTCAAATAAAGCGATAACTTCCATCTATAAATCATTTATCTCTTTGTATGAAATAAAATTATTAACGAAAAATGAAATAAAAATAATTAACCCCTGTTTTGTTTGCCTGATTCTTCGGCCCCTCTCGGGGCAAAATAAAACTGGTATTGACTTTTTACAATCCGCTGTCAATAATCAGAGATAAATAACGATTCCAGCAAAGCTCCGAATTGGATTTTTTTCTACTGGATTGTAACCTGTCCTGAGCCATACTAAAAAAGACTTACACTGTATCTTACTGTAGATGATTGTTCATGACAAAAAAAATATATAAAGTATTTAACACGAGAAAAATTCATTAAGTTCATTCATACAATGAGCAGTCGTTCTCAAATAGCACCAGAGTAAATCTAATTTTATTCATAAAACTAAATAATTATCATAGTCAATTTACTAAGTAAAAGTCTAAGTGAGTTAAAGAGTAGATACTTTGTGGTCAGAGAAATCATCACAAAAAATATTCAACCATCTATCCTAAATAGCAGCTGATAAAATCTCATCAACGTAGCGTCATGGACTGACGGACAGACGAAGTGAATAAGTAGCTTCGCTACTAAGTAAGAAGTACTATACCCAAAGTAATATCTAATTATCTAGTAAATTCCAGTAACTTGTAAAAACAATTGGGATCCAATGCAGTTCACGGTAAAATGATCCTGGTAACGATTATCTTAAAAAATCTATAAACTTTAAAGGCTGCTACCTTCCAAACGGCTGAAAGTACATGTCTCGAATAGCCAAGATCCAATAAAGCACAGGGAAAGCTTCATAGAAAACACAAAAGAAAGATTCCAGATTATTTGGATTCCTTCTTTTGTCGGTAAAAATTGTGGGCGAGCATAATCCATACGTGCCATCGTTTTACCGTTGGCAGCCTTTAAAGTTCATAAATTTATCAGGGAGTAAGGGAGGAGACAATGGATCGAATATTCAATTTTTATGAGTCTCGGACTTTGGGGACTGGCTTAAAGGGAATGTGCAAGAATTTAGCAGTTTCTGACTGAGTTTGGGGACTTGCGCATAGAATGCCGCTACTCGTTATGTATGTTTTGAATATTGCAGACGGGGAGAAGGGATAAGGGAAGTGGCAGGAAGGGAAATAAACACTCGTTGTGTTAGTTTGGAATGTAGCAGACGGGGAGAAGGGAGAAGGGAGGGGGGGCAAGGGGCAAGGGAAATAAACAGAATAAAAAGGGGCAGTCATATTCTTGCTAGCAGCTGGCCGGGTCCAATAATCTTTTAATATAAAAATCACACCAAAAAAACCTCAATATATTTCATCAAAAACATGTTGTGATTTCACTTTACATGACGCTATGGAAATCTATTATTCAATTAATAATCCCTTTATAATTTCCTACAAATTTATTGGATTAAACTGGATTTCATGCCCTTTCTTTGATAACTCTTATATTGAATTAATTGCCCATTGTCCCCTCCCTTACTCCCTGTAAATTTATGGAGATACTCGTTACCACCAGGAACATTCTACCGTGAACTGCACCAGATCCAACAATTGAAATTGTAAAACAAAGCATAAAGTACCTAGATGATAATTTACATCCATAAAGAACACATTTTAATTCATCATGCTACTCCTCCCCTGGGCAAAAATTCTTAGATTTAAAATTAAATTTACATAGATAACATCCCTTTATTTGAGAAAGGGTAAAGTGATAAATTAATAAACTGTGTATATCCTTTTATAAAAAGGTAGGATATTTTTGGTAATAGATCTTACTAACAGTCACCAAATTCATTTGTTAATTAAAAACTTTGGGGGCTTTGAGAAACAGATGATTTCCGTGTCCAAACTTGCATCAGCAGAAGGTGTAATGAGGGCTATTATTCACAAGCGGGTACGTTTCTAGAGGTCTCCTTAGGAGAACTAGAGGTGGGGGAAGGGGAGAGAAGTTTATCCCACCCTTTTAAAAGAAAAGTAAAAAATAAGGGTGGGGGGGGGGGGGGTTCTAGGGGCTATATATATTGTGAGGGTGGTGTGGTACTTTCCTAAAAATAGTTATAAACCTTCCCAGGGCGTATTAGAAGCTACATTGTAAAGAAAAACCAAATTTGTTCAGCGGTTAGCAAGCTCCTTGTACAGATAGACAGACTGACACACACACAGAGACATTTTATTACTTTTATATTATAAGTATTGTCTTATTCAGTGGCGTGTATATGTTTTTGCCAGGGGGATGTATTTCTTGAGGATAAGACAGGCCTTATTGTCTTATCCTTTGAGATCCCTGAAGGTTATGCATTGTGCCTTTTATGGGACAAGGCATTCCTCATAATCTTTCTTGTAAACTCAAACATTATTTAAAGTACATAAATAATACATTTTTTTGTGATTTATTGATCTTTTATGTCTGAAAAATGATGAATTTATATTGATGGTATCTATTCAAATTTTCCCAATTTTTGAATGGCTCTCTGTGTGGAACTCAAGTGTCCACAATTGCGTGAGGAGTCACTATCATGAACTAGGATCAGTCTATCAGCTAAAAAATGAAATCTTACTTTAGGGTTAAGAGAGGTGGATTCTTAAAAAAAAACTTTGGTCGCTGGTGAGGCAAAGTGTTTTTGAGAAAAATCCTCCAAAATCAAATAAAAATCTACAAAAATGAAATAAAATCATAGGAAGGTTATTAACATAAGATTTTCATTAATTTTGTAGATTTTTATGTATTTTGGAGGATTTTTCACATAAAATTATTACTTTACCTTCAAAGCAGCGACCTAATTTTTTTAAAGAATCCAACTCAGGGTTGCAAAATAGGAGTACGCAAAGCGCTGGCGAAAATTTTTACACCCCCTTTAATATGTTTGATAAGCGAAGGGGGTGTAATTAGGACAACAAAAGTATATATAAAATTGCAAAGGTACAGGATACTGTTTAAAAATAAACTTACAATTTGATAATTCACTTATAATATTGTACCTTGTTGTCCTGTTAATCATCATTCCAAAAAATTAGATGAAAAAACTTTTATCAGAAAAGTTAAAAGTCAGCAGGATTTTAATGAACTTGCAGATTTTCTGGCAACGCTTATAGAGTTGCTTTCTAAATTATACCTAACTATTGCAGGAATCACCAAGTTTTAAATATATAGGTCAATTCTAATAAGCCTAAAACCTAACGTTAAATACCATTGTTACTCATTTAAGGCTATACAATTAAAAAATAAGAAGACCATCTGAAAAATCAAGTTTGTTTTTAAAAAGACAATTTTTGACTGATAGACCAGTCCCTTAGTTGGTTTTTGAATATCTTGAATTAATCTTGGGTACGTGTTCTACATAACACATTTTTAATTGGCCACATTTATATATTTTATATGACCATAAAAAGTTTATCTTATTTGGTAGCGCAGCTACTTTATACTAGCGATCTAAAGGGATAAGACAATGGCCAATGTTAATCCCCAATAATGATACATAAATTACCCCTTCTGTAGATTACGAATAGTGATTGACATTCGACTAAATGAACCAAACAATAAAAATGTAATAAAAGTCCCCTAGGTTGTTAAGCCAACGAATAAGAAAATGTTATTTATAAGACATGGGGACTAATGTAATAAACAGCCCAAGATCCACTCCCTCTCTGATTTTAAACCTAAGTACTAGTACCTAAGTACTAATGTTCAATTTTTTGTTTTTTTTATGAAGCACATCGCTCTGTATTCTTTCCTTTTCATTTCCATCTTCAGCCAAAGAGAAACAAACAAATATGTAATTGTATTGACTAGTGCAAACTTTTGCAGTCTCCTATATTTTCTGAATATATCATAAGACTATTAGCTACTTCTACTTTTATTATTTTAATCTATTCAGTATTTCAGTTTACTGTTTTTAAGAATAATTGTTGCTGCGTTAAATATGGACCTAATCTTTCTGTTGGATTGGGCACTATTAAAACTTTTAAGATTCATTAACAAGAAAGTATTGTCAAATACTGTTATAATTTTCTTTTCAAAGAAATAGATAATAGTTATTTAATGCATCGTTTTATAGACAGCTTTCCGTGGATATTAAAATGAAATATATGAGATTAGAACCAGTTTTGTTAGCCCTAAAAAGCCCAGGCAAATAAAACTGGTATTGATTTTATGATTTTTATATTAATTTTCGAGGAAAAATGTTTGTAATACGATACATAATTTTTAGTATTGCAGATAAGCGGTTCTGGTCCAATGTATATTTTCGAAGCCATACTGGAAATAATCATTCTCCTACTTAAAAAGTACAAGATATTATAAGCAATACACAGAGTTTTGCTTTTTCTGTCTAAAACTTAAAAAAAAGAATTACAGATATATAGATTTTACGCAGCTTGTAATTAATAATTTTTTAAGTAAAATTTATTATTTAAAACTGCCATGGCCCAAAATCAAGCTTCCCTTAAAATTGCGGAACGATCAATCTCGTCTTCAATGAGATCTTAATGGACAATCATACAAACTTATACTATGCAAGAAGCTAGCTGCTACGCACTTAGAGAAGGGGAGGAGAAAATATTTTTTTTTCAGGGGAGGGGGGGGGGGAGGGGTGATTACAATTTAGAGGTTGAAGATATTACTGAAAAGGAGAGCCATATCAGTTAAGTAGTTAGCGAGATACCGATAGAAAGACATTGTGTTATTTTTACTTTATATATGGAATAGGGGCTACGCCCCTTGAAGACCCCGGTGACAAATATAGTGGCGAGCTGCTCTCCTCAAAATAGTTAAAAACCTTTACAGGACCTATGAAAAGCTTCCCTGAAGAGGAGAACCTTATCCGTTCATCAGTTAGCGAGATCTTTCGCTATATACACATACAGACAGACATTCTATTACTTTTAGAATAAGGATATAAGTACATTCATGTGTAGATATAATTATTGTATTTTAAAAGAACACCCAACAAAAAGTTTCCATTTAGTGACCATTACTAACTTTTAACACTTTTAAAACATTCAAAATTTATCTAGAGGACAAAAACGACGTCAACGAAACTGTCCCAATTTTGTATAAAATTTGCGGAACAAGTTCCAATTACGTCATATTTTTCTTTCCCGAAAAAGGGAGGGGGGGAAGAAAATCTCTTCAAAAGAGATGGGGAAAACCCCCTTTTCTCCCATCTCTTTTTTCTTCCCCCCTTCCCTTTTTTTCTTTCCCCCTTCTCTTTTTCGGGAAAGAAAAATATGACGTAATTGGAACTTGTTCCGCAAATTTTATACAAAATTGGGACAGTTTCGTTGACGTCGACAAAAACTCATATAGTCATTTTAATAGATAGAACAAGAATGAAAAAAATCATTATTAGCAAGACACAGATATTTAAAAGAAATCTTTAATCAAAATCGTCCGTCTCTCTTTAATAACAGTCCATTTTTTAAAATCAAATATATTTCTAAACTAATATTTGGTCAAGCAAATCATATTTTCCAAAAGTGAGAGGGAGAGATAGAGATAAATATAGAAATAGTGGGAGTAGAGAGAGAGAAATAGAACATAGAGAGAAAGAGAGAAAGATAGATAGAGAGAGAGAGAGAAAGAGAGAGAGATAGAGAGAGAGAGAGGAGAGAGAGAGAGAGAGAGAGAGAGAGAGAGAGAGAGAGAGAGAGAGAGAGAGAGAGAATAGAAAGATAGATAGAGAGAGAGACTGTGAGAGAGAGAGAGAGAGGTAGATAGATAGAGAGAGAGAGTGAGAGAGAGAGAGAGAGAGAGAGAGAAATAGAACATAGAGAGAGAGAGAGAGAGAGATAGATAGATAGATAGAGAGAGAGGGAGGGAGAGAGGGAGAGAGAGAGAGTGAGAGAGAGAGAGAGAGAGAGAGAGAGAGAGAGAGAGAGAGAGAGAGAGAGAGAGAGAGAGAACTGCTCTTTCCATGTATGTAAGCATTTAAAAGTCCTTTCTTTTACTATTAAAAGCTACAAATTATAAAAAAGCTGATTAGTAGATTTTTTAATGATAAGATTATAACAGTTAAAAAGATATACACAATTTTGAGTGATTTTTTGTGTGGTGATTTTAAAATGATTAAAGTGATATTACCTAAATGGTTAGAGTTAGTTAGAATCTCATAAATCCAGGTTTTAATTTAATATTTTTATGACGTACTTTCCAGGACAATTGCCGATAAATTGATGTACAATATCCCCAAATGTTCTCAATCTGTAAATTATAATTAGTGGTCGAAACGTCTGAACACATCGCTCAAATGAACCAGCCAATCAAAATTCAATAAAAGTCCCTATAGTTGTTATGCCAACGAATAGAAAAATGTTTATAAAGGAAATATTTCAAAAAAAATCTTTCATTAGGGACCTATTAGGCTTCTGTAAACATTTTGTTTTTTACTAGCGACGCTACTCTATATTTCACTTTGTCCGCCCGTCAGTCAATTCCATTAATAAATCCATATGATTTAGGATACGCTGCCGCTTTGATTTTATAAGATCGCCCTTACCAAAGAAAATCCAGCATACAACTTACTTGGTACGTCGGTCTGACGGTTATGCTACAAAATATATAAATATGTTTTTGAGAAGATTTTCTATAGTTTGATCATCACATATTTTATCTTTTTTTATGACACTAAACACAAACCATTTATATCGATAAAATGCATATTTTAACAAAAAAATAGACAATAATTTATATTCCAGTATGGCTTAGAACCCGATTAATATCCGCAGGATTAGAAACAGATCTCAGCTTTGCTGAAAAATCATGTATAGCATTTCATTACAGAAAAATTTCCACGAATACTAAAATATAAAGCATAAAAGTTTTGTTAGTCTGGACCTTCGTCCTTCGGCCCCTCGGGACTGGTATGAATCTTATTAATTTTTATTTTTATGTCTGCGGAAAGCTGCCTATAATACAGCGATAGATAAATAATTGTTATGTGTTAAATCCGCCTGTAGAAGCTCTTTTTGCTAATTAACAAATATTTTAGATGTAATAGATATAAAATCTTTAAACTAAAGCTTAATTACTATTACAGAGCAAAAAGTTAGGTCAACAAAAACATACAAGCGTGTGCTTAATAAAATTTATCTTTTAAAATCTAATACTTTATAAATATAACTAGCGGCTTCGCCCCTAGCCTCTAGGGGCTTTGCCCCAAGAGATGGTAAAAAAAGTGTAAGGTGAAATTTGTAAAAAAAAAATTTCCACAAAGGAAATCTTCTACAAAGGAAATCTTCCACAAAGGAAATATTCTACAAAGGACCAAGGATATTTCTTACAAAAAAAAAAAAAATGGGGGGGTTGGGGGTGTCCCATCCCCCAAGAAAATAGCTTAAAACCACCACAGGACCAATAGGTAGATACCCTGAAGAGTAGAATCCGATCGGTTCGGAGGTTACCGAGATCTTAAGGGACGGACGGACAGACAGACGGACAGACGGACAAACGGACAGACGGACAGACATCGTTCTACTTTGTATTATAGATATAATATATCAAATGCGTGCGGGAGGAGGAGAGTATCGACACCCGCTTTAAAAAAAAATTAGAAAGGCCCAGCTTTCCCTTTTCCCCCCTTAAAGTGTACACCCCCATGTGCACGCAACTGTTTAGTCCAACGAATAAGAGAACGCGATTAAAACTTTACAACAGTATAATTTACCAGGGATCTAAAGGGATAAGACAATGGCCGATAAATTGATGTACATCCACTATGATGATACACAAAATTACCCCTTCTGTAGAATAAAATTAGTGGTTGAAAGTTTGAAACGTTAAACACTCAACTTAATGAATCAACCAATTAAAATTCACTTAAGTACCCAAAGTTGTGAAGCCATTAAATAAGAAAACTTTAGGGACTAGTGTAATAAATATCACATAACTATTTAAACTCCTAAGTCATGAAAGTTACATTAGACATAATTGTCCAAGTTTATTTTGCTGTTTCCCGAGAACATCTCTAACCGTAAGTTGAAGGGATGTTACAATGGACGTTAAATTATGCCTTTCTCTCAAAGTCTACAATTAAAGTAATACCTTTGATTGCTAGCAATTTTATGGGGAGGGGGTGAATTTATAATTGTTAAAACCGGCATTAACCCTTCCCCCCTCCTTGTTGTAATATGAAGTAAGGATATCAAATTTACACAAATCATATCTTAATAATTTATCAGCTCAGCATTTTATAAAGTAATGCCTCCTCTATAATTTGGGTCAGTATGTTTCATCATAAAATTGTTAAACAAACAACTTTGAACTATTTTAAAAAAAAAATAGCCAAAAACCCGCCGAGGACATAGTTTCTTTTCCGAAAATTCTGAAATGGTTTAGTGTTTGCTAGCTTTTAACGGACAGACAAAAATAGCTTTTAATAGTGCCTATAAAAAAATGATGCCACAAAATACAAATGACCAATAATAAGGAAAACACACAGACTAAATTACTAATGACAGGCCAGTATACATTTTATTTGACCAATGGTAGGCCAGTATGACGTAATTTTCTGTAGGCACTGTAAAGAGCTTCGCAAAAAAACTTACTATTTTTGATATAGGATTTTTCATTTATGAAAAGTCAGATTGTAATAAAATGGGCGTGGAGTTTTTTTAGCGAAGCTTCTCTACGCCATGTCACAAAAAAGTATGTCTTGTCCACAATTAAAAATATTTGTGACGAATACAGTTAAAAATTTAGCTTTAGATTATTTAGAACCGTCTTTATGGATGTTGTAATCCTTGTTTTTTTTTGCACAACCACGAAAAGAGGCATAACCAAGCATACATATTAACTTGTTACTACGGAAATCAGCCTTTTTTTCTAAGGGGTTTCGGGTAGGAGTCTAAACGACATTAAGTCATATTAGAGACTATAAAATTAGTACCTTAAGCAACTATATATGGTACTAATTGTTTCATTTGTATTAGTAAGGGGAATGTCTTGATCTATTAACAGACGCAACTTATCATTGCAATTCACTTCTAGGACTTCTAGACAAAAGTTGTGCAAATTGTTAGGGCAATTTTAAAAATGTTAGGACTTGGCCTATCACCTTGCATATAACCAACTTTCATGGGAAAGTTAGGTGTTATTCCAGTATCGGTCAGAATGTGGGCAAATCTATCATTCATGCATGTTAAAATCATATTTATCATATTTGGGCCAAAATTCATAAATTCCAATACATCTCTTAAATATCCATGTCCAATACAGTCAAAGGCTGAGTGAAAGTCAATTAAAGCAATTGCTAGAGACGAGTTGGAAGCTAAAGTTTTAGAAATTAGTTCATAAATTTGAATCAAATTTTCCTGAATAGTGTATTTAGAAGAATAGGCTTTTTGAGATCTGATATTTATTTTATCAATTACTTTTTTTAACCTATTGTCAATAACCCCAGAGAAAATTTTATACACAGTAGACAAACAAAAAATTGTTCTCCAAGATTTAATTTTTGAAAGGTCAGAATTTTTTTTGGCTATAAGTCTAATTTTACCACATCTTAGCATGCCTCTTAACTGTTTTTTATTAATCATTTCTTTAAAGCCTCTCAGTAAAGGTAAGCTTAAAATGTCCCAAAACTTAACCAACATTCTATAAGGAATACCATCTGGTCCTACACTAGAATTTAAATTAGCTGAACAAAGTGACTCTTTTAATTCATTAATAGAAATGTCTGCCTCTAATTTTTCTCTATCTGTGTTATTTAATTTATGTTCTAATATTTTTGGGTGATTTACATTATTGCCCAAAAAATCAAAGAGAGAAGAATTGGAAATAAAGGCTGTGCCAAATTTATTTTTAAAGTGGTTTGTTAAAAACTCATTCCTTTCATTCTCACATGTAAAAGATTCACCTAAGTCATTCTTAATTTGTGAGATAGAGTCGGCTTTTTTTGAATTTTTTAGCAAACTACTAAATGTTTTTGAGGCCTTTTCTGCATTTAAAATGTGGAAATACCCAGAAGTCTCTAACCTACGATAATTTTCTTCATCTTCCATTTTACTCAGACTGTTTTCAATATCAATGATTTTATTAAGTACAGTTTTATCTGTGACATTTCCACACTTCAATGCGTTTAATGACTTTGACAAATCTTTTTGTATTTTTCTACTGCTCTTAAGAAAGTTTGATTGAAAGCTTATTATAGAATTTTTAACACAATTTAACAAAACTTCAAGGAAAGCATCATGACTAATATTTAAAGGCATTTCATACAAGTCATTTAAAGGAGGAAGTAAATCAAAGAGATAATTAATAGCCTTATCTTTTTGTTCAATCCAGAACAATATTAGCCTATCATTTTTAAATTCTGTCAAACTTAGGTCATTCTTTAATCTGAATGCTAAACTTATCTGAGAAATGATGTCTTGTAGATGTAGCTTGTTAGGAACATCACAGTGTTGTAGAACCAGCTCGTAAACATCGATTCGGACACACTCAGTAAGACCATCAATATCTAATAATGAAGAATTTATAGTACATTCACGTTTAGAAGTATTCTGATATGTGTTGAAAAAAACTTGCTTGTGGTCAAATATAGACGCTTTAAATGGCTCATACTTGCATGAGCTAAAAATTGTTGAAAGCTGTGGACTAATAAGAACCTGATCAATTCTACTTCTGTTTGTTTTAGTATTTGAAAAAGGAACATAACTAAATTCTAATTTAGTCGGATGAAGCAATCTAAATAAGTGTGCAAATTGTAATTATATTTTTTTGCTGTATTTTAAGAACACCCCAACGCCTAATCTTTTCGCTATTATGATATTCATGATTAAAAAAACTATGTTTTTATTAAACTGTTCAATTTTAAGTAAACTAGCGCATTCGCCCCTAGAGGCCTCTAGAGGCACTTGAGGAGGAGGAGTTGAATTCCAAAACCCTTTTATATAAGTTTAGATTTTTAAAAAAATTTATAAATTTTTGCCCCCACAACCTCATTTTTTAATTTTTAAAAATTTTTTTTTGGGGGGGGAGTAATTTTTGTCTAGGGGTGATATATCTTGGGAGGGTGGTGGTACCCTCCCCAATAATAGTTATAAACATTCCTGGGACCCATGAGAAGCTACCCTGTTAAGGAGAACCCGATCGGTTCAGCGGTGAGCGAGATCCTTGGGTAAAAACAAACAGACAGACATTGAGAATAATCTAGTATTAGCATCAAGGGTGACCAAGCTTTTTCATTTCCTTTGGGAGGGGGGAAGGGTGTAAAATTCAAAATTAAATTTTTTTTTTTTGGTGGGGTTATTTACCACTTTATTTCTCCCCCACTGCACTGGACGTACTTGATTAGCATCATCATATTTTCGCTTTCGAAGAAAATAGCCTTGATCAGTATAAATGCAGTTCAATATCTGTACTACTGGAGCTGCCACCACTAATTTCAAATAATTAAAAAAAATAATTGGGGGGGGGGGGTATTTTTTTGGGGGAAGGGGGTTCAGTAGTTACCGGGATCTTAAGGGACGGAGAGACAGACAGACGGACAGACATCAAGCTACTTTGTATTATAGATGGAATACTTTAAATAATTATGTTAACAATTTAAAAAAATAATTGTTCTTTTTATTTAAACTAGTTGCTTTGTTCCTAGCTTCTATGGGAAAATAGCCTGAAACCACCCAAAGACATTCTTAAGCTTTCTTGAAAAGTGCAACAAAAACACTTTAATGCTTTATATTATATTGTTTGAGTTATGTTAGCGAAATGAATTTATTTTTTGGTAGTCTCAATAAAACATACAAAATAAACTTGATACACTAGCTAATACAATACTAAAATCATCAGATAATCATTTTTAACTTTTAACATGTCTAATAGAGGGTTCGTCCCTAGGTTCTAGGGGATATCACTATGTGAAAATGATTTTTTCTTCTAACACTATTTCTCTAACTTATATCCTCTAATTTAAAGTAGTATTTTTTTTGGATCTGAAGCATAAGATCTCAAGAATTGCTAATCCGAATAAAATATACTTTTCAGGGAGACCATTTTTCTGACTTCATTCACCTTCCCCTAGAAGCTAGAAGTGCGAAGCAACTCTTTATCTAGCAAAATGATATCATAATCAAGTAACCATTAATTGAAATATCATGTTAAATTCATTAAACAATTTTTTTTTTAGATTATACTGGAAACTTTTAAACAAGGACGTCCAAACTTTTTAATTTATCCATTTTTTTTGTGAGGGGGGGGGATGGATCTAATATATTTCCAAAAAATGATTTTCTTGTGGGGGGGGGGGGGGGGACTACCTCTTTAATCCCCTTGGACGTCCTTGTCTGCTAGACTGTTAAGTCACCTACGATTTTCTTATCTAAAATGTAGCATAGAGTGTTTTCATACCCAAAATAATTACAAACAAAACATTGAACAAGTGGCGTGTGGTGGTAGAGGGGTGTAGGGAGGCTCTTAACACCCATCCTAAAATTTAATTGGAATGGCCTGCCTTCCTATTTTTCACTCCTCCTGGTGAATCGCTGTGCACACCACTGCATTGAACTATTTATGAACACAATTTGAAAAATCTCTGTGTATACACTAAAAGACTCACAATCTAATACTTTAATAATTTTAAAATGTTTTAATGTATAATAGATAAGATCGAATAGTAAAGATATCAATAACAACTATAACTTTGTCTATAAGTTGCGAAGCAATAATAAGTTTGCTTATAAATTGAACAACATTGGTGGGAGACAGCGCAAAATGGCACCAAAAAATAAAATTGACAAATGAGAGGCCAGTGTATTTGACCAATGGTAAAAGTTATGCTCGCCTCTCATTGGTTATTTTATCGTATGACATCATTTTTTCTCTGCCATTTTGCGCTGTCTCTTGTTGGATTAGTTTACATATAAGGCTACTGAAACCCTTTCTTAACCTAGCTCAAATAAAGTTTTTAAAGTATATTTTCAGTTGAAGTAATAATTCCGTATTGTCTTCTTGAATAAAATAATAAAATCTTTTGGACGGACTTGCATAGTATAGAGTAGCTTCACAAAAAAAATAAAGGTAAGTTTCATTGCATTGTAATTGGATGCGATAACATTTGTAAAACATTCTTTTTAAATTTCCCATTTATCTAAATTGAACCCCTGAAAGCACATATCATAAAACAACAATCACGAAAACGTCCAAAAACCTTTCTTTAAATCTGTTTATGGCCTATGATGCCATATAGTTGACAAGGCGTTAAAAATTTTAGGTCAGGACTGGAGAGGACATTGTGCAGTTTATTTTTTAAAATAACGTTTTCTCACTCGTTAGCTTAACAAACTCTAAGGACTTTTATTGAATTTTAATAAGTTGGTTCATAAAGTTGAGAGTCCTAAAGTTTTAACCACCAAATGTAATCTACACAAGGGATAAATTTATGTTTCATCATTGGGGATGTGCATCAATTTATTGACCATTGTCTTATTCTTTTAGATCCCTAATTCTAAATAGAATGTTATGGAAGGGGGGGGGGGGGGGGAGTTATTCTAATATACCTAATACGAGAAATCGACAGAATTTTCCTACCTCCCGGAAAATAAAACTCTAAGGTTAGCCTAAAATTGATGTTCATTGGTTTTTGCTACGAATATTCGAAATATGAATTTTAAAAATAAACAATGTCGTATAATTTTTATTTTAGTATTTTTAAAATTAAGCTTAAAGAATCGTCAGAAAGAAATTCTGGATGGTTTATGCTATTTTTTGACCTAGCCAACCCTTTCCAAGAGGCCAAGGGCAAAGCAACTTGTTAAGCATAAAAAGTTTTTAAAAATCAGAAGCCTATTTTATATAGAAGCCTATTAAATAATTTTTATTGCATAACATTATGGCCAGATAGACGGACATAGTAAAATAATAGGCAAATGCACTTGTTGATAAAAAAAATGACGTCCAATGATAGGCCAATACACAGACTAATTTACCAATGGCAAGTATATATTTTGATTGGCCATTGGTAGGCCAGTATGAAGTCATTTTTAAAAAGCACTATAAGCTGCTTCATGTTGATTGAACTACTAGTAAAGACGTCTACCTTGAATAGCAGCTATAAATCTTCAAAAACAAAATAACAAATAATTCTTTTAAATGAAACTTTTGTCCGCCGCTGTAACCCCAGGTATTATCAGTGATACCCCATGTAATTTCCAACCAAGCTTTTTTGTCCAATTAAGACATTTTTGCCAAATCAAGCCGCAATTTGGAACTGGACGTTTCTTAAATATTGATAATCGTATAAAATAGCAAAGAGAGGGGTAGGTTTCTGGTAAAATCCGTAAAAGTTATGTGTTATAAGTAAAAAACAGTAGTAGAACGATAAAAATTTATGTTAACTTTAAATTTTTTTTGTTGTCTATTGTTCTTTTCAATAAGAAATACACATATTTAGTGAATATTATCGTTCTACTACTATTTTTAAGCCTTAAAACACACACCTTTACGAATTCTACTAAACCCCGAACCACTTCATTATGCAATCTACATTTTCCTGGATATTTTGTCTACGGTAGACCATAAGTGTAAATCTTTAAAATACATTGTTTCTATTTGTTAAAGCAACACATATGATAAAAGAAAAAGATTCTTTTTTAAGTAAAATGCTTATATTTCAATCAAAATCTATATTTTTGTATTTTTTACCGATCCACTTCATTATGCAAATCAAAAGAAAATCAATGAGAAAACGTTTGTTTTGCCCTTTTCTCCACTTTTTAAAATTAATTCTGATAAAATAACAATTTTTTAATAGATTTATGCATTAATTATAATGAAAAACAGTTTAAGGTAGATTTTATTGATTTTTCTAAATAAGAAATAATTGAAAAAAAGAAATTCTATCCCTATCACTTTAGAGGACAGCTGCCGACCCCCAGTCTTATGGATGAAGCTAAATACATGTAAAAAATAAAAATTTGTCTGAAAAGTATACAAAAATGTTTTTTGATGTGTTAAAATAATCCATTTTAAAATCTTGATTTTGAGGATGATGGCCTTTAAGATGCTCTTACTGGTGGTGATGGTAAGCTAAATGTTATCAAAGTGCATGCCCTTGAAGAAAACTTATATATTGAACTATGGTCCAATTTTTGTAGTCATAGCAGCCTCCAGCCAAGCAATATTAAAAAAGAAAAAAATTGCAATTTTAATTACTAAAATTCATAAAGTAAATAATGTAGTTTTTAGATAATGGTTATATTTCATGTCGAGAGGCTCCACTGGAGGCTGCTATGACTACAAAAAATGGTACATAGGTTAATAGACAAGTTGTTGTAATGGTCATGTACTTAGATAACATTTAGCTCACCTTCACCACCAGTAAGAGCATCTTAAAGGCCATCATCCTCAAAATCAAGATTTTAAAATGGATTTTTTTAATACATCAAAAAACATTTTTGTATACTTTTCAGGGTAATTTTTATCTTTAACATGTATTTAGCTTCATCCATAAGACTGGGGGTCAGCATCTGTCCTCTAAAGTGATAAGGATAGAATTTCTTTTTTTCAATTATTTCTTATTTAGAAAAATCATTAAAATCTACCTAAAACTGTTTTTCATTATAATTAATGCATAAATCCCTTAAAAAATTGTTATTTTATCAGAATCATTTTTTAAAAGTGGAGAAAAGTGCAAAACCAACGTTTTCTCATTGATTTTCTTTTGATTTGCATAATGACGTGGATCGGTAAAAAATAAAAAAATATAGATTTTGATTGAAATATAAGCATTTTACTTTAAAAAGAATCTTTTTCTTTTATCATACGTGTTGCTTTAACAAATAGAAACAATGTACTGTAAAGCTGTACACTTATGGACTACCGTAGACAAAATATCCAGGAAAATGTAGATTGCATAATGAAGTGGTTCGGGGTTTAGAAAAAAAACTCTCTTTAATTTTGATATTTTGCTTAGAGTTGTTTTATTTTTATTGTAAAATAAACAAATTCCTATGCCTAAAAATACCTTACATTTTTTTAAAACGAACTGTTTTTTGGACCTTCCTCTAGAAGTCCTAACTGTGCACGGTTATAAGTTGTCCCTGTTTAAGCCTTCAGCTTCAATGACAAAAATAATTTCATATAACATTACATATACTAAAAAAGTCATATTCAAAAGCCTATTACCTTTTTTTGTTATTGAAGCTGTAAAAGGCTTCAAATTTGTGGTATAGGATAAATTTGTGACAGTTTTTCAGTAGTTAGAGCGGTGTATTTCTTGCAGGCTTCCTTTGATTTTACAACTAGTCTTTAATTCGTCTAACATAAGTTCATAAGTATTATCATATTTACATATTAAAATATTTTCTATTGCGCTAATCTTTATTTATTGAGTTGCTACGTATTAACACCCCGATAATTTTGCATGATTTTTGCTGTGGGCGGTCAAATATCTCATGCAACAACAGAGTTTCGTAAAGTTCTTAAAACCTATTAGATAATTTTATTACCCTATTCACAGTAATATCTTTTTTATTTACTGTCATAAGAGTCATTTTTTAGGACCTATCGATTCTTAATTTTTAGGGATGCTCATTAATGATTTAGGGCAGGTTTAAGTCTAATAATCTAAATTTTAATAAAAAAAGAATTTTTTAGGGAAAAGCTTGTTATTTAAGAAATAATGAACAGTTTGACAGTTTGTACAACTCAATCAAGATTCAATTTACGAAAGATTACGTGTTTTATAAAACTTTGGGGACCAGTATAAATACAATTTATAGCCTAATGTTCCCTTGTGTGCCTTCATTTATTGGAAAACTTTGCATTACTTTATTCCTTGACTCTTTTATTTTATTATTTGTTTCTTTGTAATAAACTAGCGGCTTCGCCCCTAGCCTCTAGGGGCTTTGCTCCAAGAGGTTTGATCAAACTATTTTTGTGTTATTTCGATTTAAAAAGAAAAATTAAAAAAAAAATTTTTTGGGGGGGATAAATTTTTTTTATTTTTTTTTGGGGGGGATATTTTACCTTTTTTTAATTTTAGTTTTAAAGAAACATTTTTTTTTTGGGGGGGGGGTATTTTTCATTTTTTTGGAGGGTTTGGTGTGTCCCACCCCCCAAGAAAATAGCTTAAAACAATCACAGTATAAAATGTACATGGATATATTCACACTTTTGTGGTAACTCTAGTTGTATGATATCTGTGTATACAATATGGATCTTAGACATTCATATGCAAGGGCGTATTTAGTATTTTTAGTGGGTAGGGGAATTCCTATTTAATTTCATATGAGTATTATGGCTATTAACCTAGTGGGTTTCTATTTAGTATTATAATTATAGGCCCCTAAACATTAAGGTGCACTACCCTAGCGGGTATGTAGCCCTGTGGAGATGTCTTAACATTCAATTAACCTAAACAATTAAAAATCAACTTCTATTATTAAAGTTGGTGGATGAGTTCAAAACTTCCCCCCCCCCCCCTCTATATGAGCCACTATTCACAAATATTATAGATTTCATTTTAGATTAGAATCATATGGGTTTTAGTAATTGCAAAAGAAATACTAAAATTTTATTTTTCAAGTAACGTAGCCATTATATAAAAAGTGTTGTGTGTTATTAAACAAAATTCTTATCATGGATCGGCCTTTATAACTACGCCCGAAGTAATTAAAGGGGTAAATTGCATGCTCAATAAAATCTCAAAAATGGCATGAACGTAAAACACATATTCAATTTTAGGAAAACTTTGTTTGGTTATATTTATAGAAGTTTTCCATAATTATGGTAGGTCCGTCCATACGTCCGTTACGGGTCCTCTTTTCGTTACTTTAGACATGTTAAAATTGTTATATTGATTTCAAACTTTGCATGATTATTCCTATAACAATCCTATAATCAGAAAGTCCTCACTTTTTGACAACAACTTTCTTTTCTTATACTGTAATTATCCTATTAATCTGATTTTTGTAATATTGATTCCTAGGACAACAAGGTACAACATTATACGTGAGGTGTGTCTAAAGTCAAATCCTAAAAAAGAAAGTGTTCTACTGTATCTTGTATTTACCTAATTGTAACTGATTTATGTACAATTTTGTTGACACAATAAAAACTGTCCCGAATTTGTATTAATTTTGAGGAACACGACTCCAGTGACGTCATATTTTTCTTTCCCGAAAAAGGGAAGGGGGGAAGAAAATCTCTTCAAAAGAGATGGGGAAAACCCCCTTTTTTCCCATCTCTTTTTTCTTCCCCCCTTCCCTTTATTTTCTTCCCCCCTTCCCTTTTTCGGGAAAGAAAAATATGACGTAACTGGAGTCGTGTTCCTCAAAATTAATACAAATTCGGGACAGTTTTTATTGTGTCAATTTTGTTTAGACTTACAAATTAATATTCTGCTTATTAAGTTATGACACTCTACAATAGATATTGTTCGTTTATCCTTCCTTCTGATTTTAAAGCTTCGCTTTAATGGAGGTTGTTATCATTGCTTTTTTTGAATTCTCGATAAAACTTTTTGGATTAGGTACTTTTTTTGTGAATATTCATTACTGTCAAATTGCTACAGTAGTATACAAGGATGACAACATTCTCAAAAGCAAGGCTATGAGATAAAACGAGCTCCACATGCATAGACGTCCAAGTGGGGGGGGGGGGGTAATGGGGCGATTACCCCCCCCATTTAAAATTTACCCCTACCCTGGAGGTGTCGTAGGCACCACCAACCATTTAGGAGGGGGTATTTACCCCCCCCCCAAAAAAAAAAGCTTGGACGTCTATGTCCACATGGATATATTTATTTTCAATAACATCAGAACGCTAGTTCCCAAAGTTTTATAATAGCTTTTTCTTATTCGTTGTCTTAAGAACTTTGGAGACTCTAAATGAATTTTGATTGGTTGGTTCATTAAGTTCAGTGTCCTAACATTTCAACATGTAAATGTAATTTACAGAAGGGATAATTTTGGATGTCTTCATTTGGGTTTTACATGAATTTATCGCCCATTGTCTTATCCCTTTAGATCTCTGCCTTCTATTAGAGGGCCACTAGATAATATTGGCGCAACCCTAGTATCTATAATAGCAGCCAAGAAAATAAAATTTCCCTATTAGGATGAACAAATAAAAAGTGATTTTTAGAATAGATTCGCTACCAAAAACACTCTACAAACAAATTAATAAAAGATAACAATAAAAAATGTTTATTTTTAGTGTAAAAAATCAGTTTACTTTTTTAATTGGCCGTGAATATTTTAATTATTGTTGTGTGAAAAAAAATATCTTAAAGTTAAAAAGTAACTATACATAAAATAGCAATTTTAGATTAAAGGTAATTTTTTTCATGTCCATTTGTTTGCTGGCATCATGTATTTCTTTATACCTGTCCAGTTAACTTGTATTTATGACTAACCCAAGTGGCCCTGTCTCAAAAATTAGAGTAAAACACTAGAGGTAGAAAGGTTTAAATAATCTCCCCATCGCAACCGCCTTGTGCAACCTTTCTATTGGGTCATTGAAAATTAACCAATGGTGTCACTTATATTAACACAGCCAAGTAGCAGAAAATTATTTAGAAGCAGACGAAAGAGGTATTTGAAAAAGAAAGGGAGGTAGTTGTCTGTATATACAACACATTTATACTATAGATGAACCTAGTAATAGTGTCTAACTTTTTATCTTTGTGACGTAACAACAATCCATCTCTTTTTTAAGGGTTTCCTATAGATCTGTTTCTCAAAAGGGTACAGTTTGCAAAAATAGCCAAAAACCATCCCAAGGCTTAAATCTAAACATAAAATAGCCTAAAACCATTTCAAGACTTATATAAAGCTTCCCTAGATTGAAAAAACTCAATCGGTTCAGTGGGAACCTCATAAAATTGTCGAACTATGACGTCAGAAAAAATAACAATTAACCAATGAGAAGCCAGTATTCACTGTAATTGACCAATGGTAAAATACAGTGTGTTTTTTTTATGAGAACTTTTTTGAAAGCATTTTTACCCCACTTATAGTTATCAGAATTTAATGATTAATGGCTTATTTTCTTCGTTTTTTAATGCAATTAATAGAACAACAAAAATAATCAGTTTTTATTTAAAAAAAAAACAGTAAAATCTAAAATTCAAAACTTAGGTGTCAACATCTAAAAATGGTTTTAGCGCATTTTTCTCATGCTCAAATATTCAACCTTTTGCATGAATGGCTGCAAAACACTTCAAAGTTTAGATATAGAGCTAAAAATGTATACAGATACTATTAGAAACATGTACTAGAACATATCAAAGTTTAAAGGACATATCTCAACCAGGGAGGGAGTACTGGCCCCCCAAAGTCAACTACAGAAAATCTAATTTTTTTCTTAGAAGATTTAGGCATAAAAAAATGCGCTAAAACCATTTTTAGATGTTGACACCTAAGTTTTAAATTTTAGATTTTACTGTACTTTTTTAATGAAAACTGATATATTTTTTTGGTGTTCTATTAATTGCATTAAAAAACTAAGAAAATAAGCCATTAATCATTAAATTCTGATAACTATAAGTGGGGTAAAATTGCTTTCAAAAAAGTTCTCATAAAAAAAACACACTGTATATAGCGGTCTCTCATTGGTTAATTGTTATTTTTTTCTGACGTCATAGTCAGACACTTTTACTGGGTTCGTTCAGTGGTAATCGAACTCTTAAGCTACAGACAAAAAACTTTAACACTTTATATTCAGCAAACAATTAGGATCCGAGTTTAAGAAGGGGGGGGGGGGGAGGTTGGACTACAGTTTTTGATCAGGTAAAAACTTTTACTGTTAAGTGATCCTTCAAGTTTTCTTCAGAATACGTTTCCTCCCATTTAAATTAATTAATGCATACATTAAAAAGCAATATAATGCTAGTGGATTAATTTGGTTAGTCTAATAAAATTTTCACAACCCCTAGCAATTATAAAACAGGTATGCATATCTCTCAATAGGTTATATTAACTAAATATGTATATGATTTTTTGTTGTATATTTTTAAAAACTTAAAAGAAATAGCAAAAGCTTTAAAATCACGAAATCTTCTCATTTTTACCTCTTTTAAACTCAACTTTCTTATAAGCAAATGGTCGTAAAAAATGTGTCCATTCCCGATTATGATAAACAAAATTACCTTACTATAGCTTGAAATAATTGGTTGTAATGTTTGTATATTGATAGTTTGAACTACCCAATCCAAGCAAGGGCGATAGATTCATTTAAATACAACCTTTTACTTCGGTAGTTAACAAAAAAATATTGAAAGCAAGGATTGTAGTTTGATTTAACTGCCATATGCCTCTCCCTCCCCGATTTTAATGGTATCATTTATTGTCAGCTAAACAGCCACTACAATTTCATTTTATACAATTAATGGATATAATAAATAGGGATGAAACATTTATTAGGATCTCTACTAAGAATAACTGTCCGCCTGTCCCGTTTACTAATATATTAGAACAGACCGACAAACAGTAATACAGTAATCCTATAATATAAAGTAATAAGCTTTTTTTTGTCTGTAGCGAAGGATCTCGCTAACTGCTGAACCGAAATGGTTCTTCTTTACAGTGAAGCCTCTTATAGGCCCTGAGATGGTTTAAGGCTACTTAACTTTTTAAAAAATAAGTCTGGGTATCGATTTAGGCTATTTTTCTGCCCTTCGAATACAGAGCCCCTAGATGCTAGGGGCGCAACCGCTGGTAATTATAAAAGGCAATTCCATATTTTGAAAATGTAGAGTAAGCAAAGTTCATGAAAAATGTATTCGACCATAATTATGTATATCGATTGATTTACACATTTTTTATAAGTTAACAAATTCAACCAAATCCATAATCTTTTTGTCAGCCATTATTCAGACATAAAAATGCGTTCTCCCTGATTATTAGATCCGTTAAAATGTCCAATTGCATCCAATTTCAAATCAAACTTATTTCTATTGTAAACAGATTTTTTATCTGCAATGTTCAGTTCATACATAAAAGAAAAAGAAAACAAAATTTTATTAGAAAATTTTGCCGTAAAAATAAAAGCCCTTTTTAGATCTTTACTCATGTTGGAATCAAACCTTACCAAACTTAACCTGAGTTAATCTAACCCTTGAATGTTGCCTAATACTTACTCGTTGTGATGGGTTCGAATCCGCGCATAAATGTTGATATTGATAATTGTATTTATTGCTGTCATGTCAACGGATGACAATAATAGTTAGAGTTAGATGCCGTAGCATATAACATGCGCAAGTCATTGCCGTGTACAGTTAAGACTTCCAGATAACAGTCGTACAATCAAAGGGTTGGCTGTCTGCAATAGATTTAATAGATTATGGCCCCTCTATGTACTAAAAAGCAATAACTTAATATAACTCAACATATAACACAAAAGAAGAAGAATAATTACTTTTTTGATTCCAAATATTTCAAATTTTTGTGTCATTGTATTTGTACTAATTTTATCTACATAATAAAATGTTTTAACACGTATAAAGTCAATTAGGTGGATTGCCGTAGGTATAGGGACAGGTATCCTTTTATAAAAATAACCCATACACTCATTATAGGGAAGGTACTAGGTTCTAATCTCGACCCAACACTGAATCATAACGAAAGACGTTAAAACGGGCCCTTCTATACTGCTATGTAAAGTGCGCGATATAAATAGTTAGAATGTGGGGAATGCTTTGGCCCAAAACAGGCGTAATTATTACTGTGCACAGTTAGGACTTCTAGACAAAGGATAAACAATTAAAGGCTTGGTTGTCAGAAGCTGAGAAAAAACCTTAATACTTATATAAAACTAGTGACGACGCCCCTAGGGGCATCTAAGGGCATTTTAAATAATAGTTATGATAAGAAAAATTAAATAAATTTTTTTGGTGGGGTAATTTTTCTAGGGGCTATATTACTAGAGAAGGTGGTGGTGCCCTCCCACACACTAGTTATAAACCTTTCCGGGACCTGAAATGAGAAGCTACATTGCAAAGGAGAACCAAATTGGTCCAGTGGTTAGGGATATTCTTTGGTACATATGGACAGTCAGACACACATACATCCTGTTACTTTTATATAGGGAGAAAAAGGATTCAAATTGTTGAATATATTTCAATATCCTTAAATTGCCGGAAGATTATTTTCAAATGTCGTTTATAAAAATATACATAAATTTTAATAAGGGTTCTAAAATAAACATTTGCCCATGGAGGGAAGGGTATTTGAACTTTTAATTACAATGGTACCCAGAGTAAAACATAAAAATATGTAATCTTTTTCATTGGCCAAACAACTTTGGATGCTTTTGTTGAAGACGAAGAAAGAAATGACGTCATAAAAATGAGGAATGGGGATAGGAGGAGTGGGAAAGAAAACCCCTAAAAAAGAGATGGATAATACCTTGTTTATATGATGTAACATGCTGATTTTTTGAGGGTCTTTCTTTGTCTTCGCTTTTGGTGAATTTTGATTGGTTGTTTCCAAACTAGTAGTGTGTAAACTTTTTGTTTTTCAGCATTGGGGATGTTTATCATTTATTGTCTTATCCCCTAAGATCCCTGCATTTTGCCACCCATTAAACTTAATTATTAAATAAACTAAAAATAATATATGTCTAAGAGTCATTTAGTTTATGAAAGGCAAAACTAATTTAATACATAAAAGTAAAATCTTAAGCAACTAAAATATAAAACTTCGCAGATCAGTTTATTCTTCAGAAATCTTGCATCTTACTTAACAATGTACTGTATACAGAGTGTCTAAAAAATCAGCCATGTGACGTCATAAAAATGAGAGAGATGAAGTGCGAAAGAAAACCCCTAAAAAAGAGATGGATAATCACTCATTTTTATGACGTCACATGGCTGATTTTTGAGACACTTTGCCCAGTTAGTTAACAGTACGCTAAAAACTACACAAAGAATAAAAAAATACGTTACTGACGGAAGGACACACTTACAAACAAATCACGGTGTAAGGAGGTAATCTACGCTTTATAGAACACAGTTTGCATGTTTAAAAAAAGTTGGTAGGAAAAATATAAAAATAGAATAAGATGCATTTTAGGAAATTATAAACGTTTTTATAAAACTACTAAAAAATATCTAGACTTTCTTAATTATCTTCTTTTAATACTATAATTTTAATGGGTTATGTCGACTTTATTGAAAATGGATATAAATTACTTGGAACAATTGACATAGGACATTTTGTCGTCAATTTAGGTTGCTAATGTAAGCCTCATTTGATGGTCAGTTTGTTCACCCAGGAGAAGGGGAGGGAAAGGGGAAAAGAGGGGTGGTAAGGGGGGGTATATCGTTATCTTAGCCAGCTAATAGTATCACTTTTATTAGAGAACGTGAAATTCTGGTGCAACGTTCAAGTAGTTGTGTTTGACAACTAGATTAACATCATCAGCATTTTAAAGATTAAATAAACAATATATCGCTATTCTAATAATAACACCATGATTGCAATCCTTTTTTGCTGCTATGATTATCAATATAAGTAATCAAAATGGTAATATTGTTTATTATAATGGGATAGATAGGTGTTTCTAATAGTAAACTATTTTTACTGTTTTGTGGAATGTCTAAAAATGATGTTTGTTCTTAAAGTTTGAAGAAGGAAGGTTGAAATTAGAATTTTAGAGGAACATATACTTATAACAGCTTACAAATTTTAAATTCCGCCAAAATGTTAAATGGAAAATTGTCTTTCTTGTTAATAGCACAGCTGCTCTATATGCTTAAACGTAAAGTTAGACCATAAACGAACATTAAAAAAATCTTAAGTTAGATCTAGATTTAAAAACCCTCCAAATTAAGAAAAAAAAACCTTGCAGGGGCTAGAAATATGTTTAAAAAAATAAGCCATTGAAACTTTAAAATATAAGAAGAAATAAAAAAAAATAATATTTAAAAATTGGTCTTTGGGCGCAATTTTGAGGGAATCTTTATAGCAATTTGTATTACGTGCCTTACCCACTATAATTTCATTTTTTTACCTAAACTTTTTTCAAAGATTTTTATTTCAACAAGAAAAAAAATCCGTAGGTAGAGAAGCTCATAAATGAAATGAAAAAGAACAGTCAAACAGACAAATATCATGTTAATTTTTAGACATCTACATTTGATACCAGCCAAGAAAAAGCATTTACTAAAGCGTGATAGTCAGACAGACGAACGAACAAATTAGACACTCATTGGTCATGGGAATCTTCATAAATAGTTCAGACATAAATCTCTGATTTCAATAATCACGTTTCTCTTGACAGACGGACGGACGGACATATAAAATGACTGAGTAGCACAGCTCTTAAAAAAGTGTTAAGAATATGTTTTCATAGTTTTCTTTTTGGGCTTAAAAACAAAACAAATTAAACTTGAAGTTTTTAGCCAACTTTGGCATACAAAAAAATAAATTGTAAAGCTCTTCTATAACTTGCTTTGTCCGTTTGACTGTTAGGAAGCGTGATTTTCTCGAATGTTATTAAATAAATTAAAGCTGAAAACTTCTGTGATCAATAAACAGCTACTGACCAGGGGCGTCCAAGCTTTTTATTTTTTGGGGGGGGGGGGTATTTACCCCCCCAAAATTGTTTAAGGGGGGTAAATACCCCCTCCTAAATGGTTGGGGGTGCTTCCGGCACCCCCAGGGTAGGGGTAAATTTTAAATGGGGGGGGGGGGGGTAAAATGAAAAAATTTTTGGGGGAGGTAATCGCCCCATTACCCCCCCCCCTTAGACGCCTATGAGCTACTCTATAAATACTTTGTACGTAAGTCTTCCATATCATATATATATATGTATGTTTGAAATTAATCATCCTGATAATAAAGTAACAGAATTTTCATCTGTTTGTATGTCTTTCTGTTTTCCAGATCTTGCTAACCGCTGAACCGAAATGGGTACCACCACCCTCCAAGTGAAATTACCCCTAGAACCCCCCCCCCCTCCCCCAATAAATCTAAAATAAAAAATAGATTTTTGATCCCCCTACAAGTGCCCTTAGAGGCCTCTAGGGGCGTAGCCGCTAGTATTGTATAGAGTAGTAAGATTTTTTTTGTATGAAGCTTGAGATTTCGATCACTACTGAACCGATTGAGTTAACCATTTTTGGTATGCTTTACATAGGTCAATAGATGGTTTTGGACAATTTTATATTTCATAATTATGGTTCTAGGCTTATCTATCCTATCCCTTTCGAATATGCAGCCCCTGGATGCTAGGGTCTCAGCCGTTTAAAAAAATGGAGATATTTACGGAAATTTCACTTATGTATAAACAGACGGACATCCTATTACTTTAGGATTCCAAAGGGACTATGGAACTGTTTTAAGACTTAAGGCGTGATTATGGTGTCTACATAATAAAAGATATTTTTATGCCAAAATAAAAAGATTAGTAAAACC
Organism: Acartia tonsa; assembly: GCF_053477335.1. Classification (NCBI taxonomy): domain Eukaryota; kingdom Metazoa; phylum Arthropoda; class Copepoda; order Calanoida; family Acartiidae; genus Acartia; species Acartia tonsa. Next base: position 38,702,487 of record NC_137266.1, read on the forward strand.
CCATTAAAATGTAATTGGTTCTTACCAGGGAAAAGGGAATGATATTCTGACAAACAATTCTAAAGGAAAATTTCCCCACAACCCCCTTCCTCTATTCTTCCCCCTTCTTACCCACCCCTCTTCAATTACATGAAGAAAAAAAACCAAAATAAACTTCAACATTACTTTAAGAGGTTTCGTGATTTTTTTTGTATTATTGGTTGTTAGAATAGCTACCCCTGGTTCTAACAAGGAAGATTACGTGCAATATCAGCTAAGCTTTTATGGGGAGAAAACCAGAGATCTATAGGGATAGGACAATGGATGGTAAATTGATGTACATCCCCAACGATGGTACACAACTTTACCCTTTCTGTAGATTAAAATTAGTGCTTAAAACATTTGGACACTAAATAAACCAACCAATTCAAGAAAATTCCAGAAAAGTCCCTAAAGTTGATAAGCTAGCGAATAGGAAATCGTTTGAAAACTTTGGAAACTAATAAACAGCCCTACTTGGAAGTAAACAGCAAAATACAATAAGACTGTTCATTCAAATGAAATGGTTATGCTACCAAAAAGGAAAGACAATCTAAATGATAATATAATTTTTAATTTTAGGTATGTTAAAAAACTTTAAGCACAGAGAAAGAAGAAAACTCAAATTTGTTGAGATAGTACATTAGAAATCACACAGCCTATATAAGTTTAAATTGTAATGGACAAAAGACCAGTCTCTAGGAACTATAATTCATGTTTTGTTGTGTTCGCTATTTGTTGGGGCAGTTATTGGTCGTGGTCTTGTTCCTACTCTAGTACTCATCCTATATTTGGTGTCGATATTATTTCAGTCTTAGGAAAAACGCAGGAGTGACAAACGTCGGAGTGGACACTTAACCTAACCTAACCTATTTTAACTATCTTTTAGGTTTTTAAAATGCCTAACCCCAGCGAATGGCTTAATTGTATATTCTTATCTTAATCTAACTTTACCTGTATATATGTAAATATCTATTTCAAATTAGCCATGACCACTTTATTCTACATTATATCTATGATACAATGTAGAACAATGTCTTCTGTCTGTCCGTCTTAAGCTTAATATCGAAAGTATATCTACTGATCCTTTTATGTCCAAACTTTTTATTTTGAGTGGGGTAAAATGAGAGATTTAAAGGTTTGAGGGGGGTAACTTAATTTATTTTTTTTTTATTTGAAGGGGGTAAAATAAGGGGTTTCAAAGTTTGATTGGGCTAAACAACCTCTTTACACATACCCATTGACTTCATTGCCTCTAATGATTTTTCTATTACTACTGTCTTGGGAGAAAAAAACCCACTCCCACATATTTAAAAAAGTTTAATCTTAATGGATTTTTAAAATGTCTAATTTTTCCATTTATTTTACCACTTTGGCACTTTTTTCCAATCTAAAGTTTACTCTGCATATTTTTTACTGTGATTGAGTGGTTGTGTAAAATAGTTTACAATTCACAATCAGATAGACAGCCGATTAAACAGTTGAGGTAACCAATAATCTTTTATTTTGATTAAGAAATTCACACCCTGCCTTAACCAAATAAAGGTTAAACAAAACTTATCATGAAAACGGACAATGCAGCATTCAAATAGGACCTAGTGACAAGTAGAATCCATTGAGAATGAAATCCTAGCTGTTCCTTCTTGGCAGATATTTCAATTTTAAGATTTAAGGTGTAAATCACTAAATTTGTTAAATGTACAAGGCAAATCTTCATATAATACAGAAATATTAGATACTGTCTTTCTGTAAATCATGCTCATGAGGACACTTTTTTAATCAATTAAAATCTTATTTATGAAAATCAATAAAGTAGTTGTGATTTGACTCAAATCTGGTTAACTTGTCTTTGTGTTTCTGTTGTTTTCTTAATCATCTCATACATTAGGACATAGAATTATTTACACAATGTGTATACACTTAGAATAGAGATGTCTAGAGACACCCTCTTTTAATCAGCCAATAGGATAACACTGGAAGAACAATCTGGCTATGATATTGATAGAGATCTGTACCGATTTTTGGCTCAAAAAAGCAAAATGTTTTTCATTTTGTTTGAATAATGAATCACCTATAAATAGATGTATTTCTTGAGTTAAAGCTTTGCTTCCTGTAAAAATATATTCTCTCATATAATGTGAAACATATGATAAAACATAAAGTAAGTCACCTTTGAATAGTTTTATTTCTTAACATAAAGTTATCTTTCTATAAAACATTTTGAGAAAATATTTTTTTGCTGTATTATTTGAATGTATTGTACATAACAAATAAAAAAAGGTGTTTGTATGATTATGAGTCCAGTTCAACCATCTTAATATACTACATCTATTGGTTTAAGATATGATTATTCATGTTATTTTGTTCCTTGGCTGTATGATTATTCAGGTTTCATATATTTACTATTGTGTTTTGAAGTATTTCTATAATATAAATCTGTTGAGTAATGATTATAATTAATCTGTTTCTTTTAGAAGCTTTTCTAAATTAAATTTGTTTAACATAATGAAAGACTTATTATGATATTACCAAATGTACCTTTGCTCCCTATGAATTAAAGTATGTCTATTACTCTGTTTCTGTAAGGTTTCCTTCATGTTATTGTCTCTTCTTTTATGGTCTCTTCTGCTTCAAGCTGTTGTATAGCTTTATACTTAATAAAAACTTGCTGTCTTGGTGGAACCTAAGGTTGGTGCTGAGTAGGATTATGATCATAACTATAGATGGAGGAGAGGGATTCTTCTTACATTAGTTTTTAAGACATCTAGTAATCCATTTCCCTGTTCTAACTGTTTGGTACCAATCAGAGGTTTTAAAGATTAACTCCTTATGGTTGATGAATATTAGACAAGACCTTTTATCTGTTACATCACGTTCACTGAAGATCTCAAGCTTGCTAAACATAGTGCCAAATCCTAATTTTCCCTGTAAACAAGGATAAGCAAGAGGGGTTTGTATATCCCAATGGTCAAACTGAACCCATAATCTAATTTATAGAATGCTAATGGGTATTTCTTTGTTTGAGGAGGGGTTGTGGGTGTCCCACCCCCCAAGAAATAGCTTAAAACCACCACAGGACCAGTAGGTGTACTCTCTTTAGAGTAGAATCCAATTGGTTCAGTGGTTACCAAGATCTTAAGGGACAGACCGATGGACAGACAGACAGACATCAAGCACTTTGTATAATATATATTTACAAAATTACAATATATGATTAACCCAAGCAAAGCTTTATCCTAAGGAATGCACCTATCTATAGGTGACTCATTATGACAAAAAAATGAAACTATTTTGCCCTTTTTAGGCCAAAATCTGTACACATCTCTACCAATAAAACAGCCAGATTGTTCTTCCAGTGTCACCCTATTGGCTGATTTACAGAGGGTGTCTCTAGACATCTCTATTCTAAGTGTATACACATTGTGTAAAGAATTCTATGCCCTAATGTTTGAGATGATTAAGAAAACAACAGAAACACAAAGACAAATTAACCAGATTCAAGTCAAATCACAACTGCTTCATTGATTTTTCATTAATAAGATTTATTTGATTAAAAAAGTGTCCTCATAAGCATGATTTACAAAAAAAGTATCATATCTTCCTTATTAAAAGTAGATTTGCCTTGTATATTTGGCAAATTTAGTGATTTTCACCTGAAATCTTAAAATTAAAATATCTGGCAAGAAGGAACAGCTAGGATTTCATTCTCAATGGATTCTACTTGTCTCTAGGTCCTATTTGAATGCTGCATTGTCCGTTTTCATGGTAATTTTTGTTTATCCTTTATTTGGTTAAGGCAGGGTGTGGAAAACAGAAATAGAAAGTTTGGGTATAGTCCCTTTCGTGGCAATGCCTCTTAAGAGGCGTTGCTTCATATATTCACTGTAGATTTTCTCTTATCCTCCTGCTGGGGGCTCTTACCCTGCGTGGCAATCTCCCAACCCAGTATAACCTAACTTAACCTAAAATAACCTATGAAAAGCCATTTTCAAAATACAATTAAATGCCCCTTAAGTTACATTGCCATGAAGGGGACTATACCCGAAAGTTTATATAAACAATTCCTTAATTTGAATAATTGTAATAATGGATATAGGATATAAGTTGATATAATGACTAGGGAAAAATTTGTTTTCAATTTAGCTTGGTCAAATGGACCTAAATTATTGGTCAGTTCGTTAATCCAGTAGGAGGGATGGGGTAAAGAGGGTGGATGGAGGTTATCGTAATTTTATCCAGCTGCATTCATTTCTTTATCAGGGTACATGAAAGTATTATTATGTCTTATTGACCCTCTAGTGTAATAAATCTTTTATTTAATGGTGACAAAAGTGAATTTCATACAAATAAAAAAAAATTCTGATAAAAAACAGCCAAAAAGTCATACAAATAAAATAAATTTCAAATTTTTATTTAAAACAGACATTAACAAACCAAAATTTCTTTATAACAGTAGAGTAAAATAAACAGAATATTCCTGTTTTTAATATAGTTTATTGAAGGTTGTTAAAGTACCTCCTAAAAAGGGGAAAAATAAAAAAAAACTTTCGGCAAAAGCATCCTTAATGTCGTCATATTTCCTTCTAATATGTCAATTGGGATAGTTTTGCCAAACATTGTGTTCACTTTTTTAGTAGACAATTTTAACAGCTTCTAATTCATCTATGGGTAGGTACACCTAAAAAAATGTTTAATGTTCTCAACTGATGATAAACTCTAAACTGCTTTATATGAAATCTAATATGCATACAATGGAGCTAAGATGGTAGGACGTGCATACAGAGCAACTAATGCTCCACTTTTTTAAAATAGCGTGAAGCTTATTTATCTGTCTGTCTGTCAGTCTGTAGTGCTAATATTTATTTGATATTTTTTATAGTGAGATCTTTTTTATCTGTCTGTCTGTATTGCTTACATTTATTTCTTTTATTTTAGAGAGTGTCCTTTTTTATCTGTCTGTCTGTCTATCTGTGTTGTCTACATTTATTTCATATTTTTTATAGGGTGACCTTTTTTATCTGTCTGTCTGTCAGTCTGTAGTGCTTACATTTATTATAGATTTTATAGCATGACCTCTTCCATTTGTCTGTCTGTCTGTCAATCTGTAGTGCTTACATTTATTTCATATTTTATATCATGTCCTTTTTTATCTGTCTGTCTGTCTGTCTGTCAATCTGTAGCGCTTACATTTATTTTACATTTTTTATATCAAATCTTTTTTATCTGTCTGTCTATATTGCTTACATTTATTATATATTTTTTATAGGGTCACCTTTTTTATCTGTCTGTCTGTCAGTATGTAGTGCTTACATTTATTATATATTTTTTATTGGGTGACCTTTTTTTATCTGTCTGTCTGTCAGTATGTAGCGCTTACATTTATTATATATTTTTTATAGGGTGACCTTTTTTTATCTGTCAGTCTGTCAGTTTGTAGTGCTTACATTTATTATAAATTTTATAGCGTGACCTTTTTTATCTGTCTGTCTGTCAGTCTGTATTGCTTGCATTTATTATATATTTTTAATAGGGTCACCTTTTTTATCTGTCTGTTTGTCAGTATGTAGCGCTTACATTTATTATATATTTTTTATAGGGTGACCTTTTTTTATCTGTCTGTCTGTCAGTTTGTAGTGCTTATATGTATTTCATATTTTTCAGAGCGTGACCTTTTTTTTATCTGTCTGTCTGTCAGTCTGTAGTGCTTACATTTATTTCACATTTTTTACAGTGAGATATTTTTTATCTGTTTGTCTATAGTTCTTACATTTGAATCAAATTTTTTAGAGTTTAACCTTTTTTTTCTGCCTGTCTGTCAGTATGTAGTGCTTACATTTATTATATATTTTTTATATGGTTATCTTTCTTATCCGTCTGTCTGTCAATCTGTATTGCCTACATTTATTTTTCCATTTTTTATCTGTCTGTCTGTCAGTATGTAGTGGTTACATTTATTTAATATATTTTAGAGTGTGTCCTTTTTTATCTGTCTGTCTTTCAGTCTATAGTGCTTATATTTATTATATATTTTTATATAGGGTGACCTTTTTTTATCTGTCTGTCTGTCAGTCTGTAGTGCTTATATTTATTATATATTTTTTATAGGGTGACTTTTTTTATCTGTCTGTTGGTCTGTCTGTAGTGATCATATTTTTTGTAATTTTTTTCTCCTTTTACCTTTCCTTGTTATTTACTGATCCCATTACTTGCTTAGCAAAACAACTATAACTTACTTTGTCTGTCTGTTTGCCTGTCCTTTCTTACTTCTTTGGGGATAAAACGAATTTCATGGCTGCTATGAGAGATAGCTTATTTTTAACTGTATCATAGTTATCTCTTCTTTGCAGAGATCTTTAGGGATAAGACAATGGGCGATAAAATGATAATAACGATTAACGAAATACCCCTTCTGTTGTTTAAAATTAGTTTAGACACTATTAGAGTGGAACCAACAAATCAAAATTTAATCAAAGTAGGCAAAGTTTTTGACCCAACGAATAAAATAACATGGTCATATAACTCTTTGGGACAGCATGATTTTAGTTTAATTTCTTCTTTATCCCTAACAGATTGTACATTCTATACATATAAGTATTTTTAAATTGTTTTGGTTGGTTTATATGAACATATTTGATAATACTAGCATTTTCATACTTCATTCTATGCAATGTAATCAATTTAGATACTCATCTAGATACTTAGTGAGATAGATAGATAGTTTGATAGATCAATAAATAGTCATCTAGATACTTAGGGAGATAGATAGATAGAATGATAGAAAAATAGATAGAAGGATTGATTGATATGTATGTTGTATAATGATAGATGAAAAAATAGGTTTTCAATTAGAAAGATAGATGGATAATTTATGAAAATGAAAATTAGATATAGAAATACTTTGATAGAAAGATAGATAGGAAGAAGGATTGGAGAAATGATAAGAAGATAAAAATTTATCAATTTCGAAAATATTCGCTTTATTTTCCAGTAATCGTTCTTTTCGTGCTCATATTTATAGTTATACAGGGAAAAATAGCTTTTATTTCATTGATTTATTTCCCAACAAATGTTATTCTAAAACAAAAACTGACCTTTTAATTCTAAAACTCATATTGTTCAATTTAAAAGGAATTTTGCGCATTTAATATTTTGGCGACAGCTAAAATAATGCTAATAGGATTATTGCTAGATTTAATATGGGGATGATTTGTATAATAGATTATACCTTATTATTAAAGTAATTATATTACAAGGTTTTAAATCTATAAGATCATTTTAACATAATAAAGATAAAATAAAATACCGAAAGATTAAAGTTTAAGAGTCTACTTTCATAGTTTATCCAAAATTGGAAATTTACAACTTAGAATGCATTTTCAATAACATTTCTTTTATTGTAGTGAAGCTACTCAAAAGAAGGAGTTGTTAAAAACGGTTAGTCTGCCTGTAATGTAGATTTTCTTCTAACTTATTTTCTGTTTCATTTTCTACCTTTTTCTTTCCCTAAATATCTCTCTCTCTCTCTCTCTTCATCACTCTCTCCCATTCTCTTTCCCTCACTATCTCTATATCTCTCTCTCCCCCCTCTCTTTCTCTCATTATCTCTCTATTTCTTTCTCACATATTTATCTTTTTCTCCCTTCTCTCTTTCTCTCTTTCTCTCTCTCTCTCTCCCTCTCTCTCTCTCTCTCTCTCTCTCTCTCTCTTTCTCTTTCTCTCTCTCTCTCTCTCTCTCTCTCTCTCTCTCTCTCTCCCTCTCTCTCTCTCTTTCTCTTTCTCTTTCTCTCTCTCTCTCTCTCTCTCTCTCTCTCTCTCTCTTTGCCATAGTCTTTTTATTTCATTCTTTCTTTTTGATTTTATTTTGCCTGTAGTCTAAAATTTATCTTTATTTGATTGGTTTAGAAACAGGGACAGGCATTTTTTAATGGCGCAGCTACTTTATAGCAAGCAGGGCAAGGCAGCCGCCTGTCAGACGTGACTAAGCCTTAAAATTAAATTCAAACAGTTTGGATGCTATTAATTTAAAAAAAAGGATTGTAATATTTTGGCCAGGTTTCATGATTTCCCTGATACTTACAGGCGGCTGCCGAGACCAGATAATTTACAATTAAGTAGCATGAATAGTCTTTTTTTTTATAATTTTTTCATCCAGTTAGCCAACATTCTATAGGCTTTTCCCTTAGCTTCGGTCCAAATGATTTTAATTTGAAATTATTATACATAAGCTAATTCTTGCTTTATTTATCTGTTTAAGAAGGTTTGCTACTATTGTTATAGTAATCTTATTTTATTCTAGTAAATTTCTTGTTTAAAATTGATTTAACCCGTCGAATATAAGTCCGAAGTCCTAGATTTTGTGTAAAAAAGTTTTTACTTGGAATTCATTGTGTTCTTTCAATTTACAGTTACAATCAGGGAGGGAGGGAGAGGACAATGGCAATCAAATTAATCTACATCCCTTTCTTCCACCTAATATTTACCATCTACTAAAAGTATAATTTCACAAAATATCGATTCTCCATTAATTTATTATTCGCAAAGAATGATTCAAACAAGTAGTCTAGGCAGTAGAATAACCTGAAACCATTTAATTACTTAAATCTAACTAGGATGGCAATTTTCATAAAAGCGAAGGACAAACGAACATCGACAGTTGTAGAGTAAACAGAACATAATTTAAAAGTCTAAAGAAAATTGTAAGTAAATTGTTGCAAAACTTAATACTGTTTAAGGCCATACTTACATTTTTAGGCCTTAGTACAAAGATGCTTCACTTATAATATTGTACCTTGTGGTTATAGGAATCATTATCGCACCTAATTGTTATATGAATCATCATGCAAAGTTTGAAACCCATAGGAAGGTGCTAACCTGTTCAAATTAACGAAAAGAGCTTACCGTCCCGGACGGACTGACGTATGGACGGACATACCCTAATTATAGAAAAGCTTCGCTTTTATAATAATAGTGCAAAAAACATCCTAGGTCTTATAAAAAACATCTTAGGTCTTATAGAAAACATCCTAGGTCTTATGAAAAACATCCTAGGTCTTATAAAAACATCCTAGGTCTTTTAAAAAACATCCTAAGTCTTATAAAAACATCCTAGGTCTTATAAAAAATATCCTAGGTCTTATAGAAAACATCCTAGGTCTTATAGAAAACATCCTAGGTCTTATAAAAATCATCCTAGGTCTTATAAAATGGAAAACGTAATCGGTTCAGTGCTGAACGAGATAATTACAGACAAACAGAAAACATTACTATTTTACAAAAAATTGCCATCTAAGCGTATTTACACCCTGTTTGAAAATATGTCAGAGGAGGGCTAAAACTACTTACTGCACCCTCCTTAAACCCCTCTCAAGCACGCTACCGGTCATAACTTTGTTTACAAGTTAAAAATGACCAAGTTTAAAAGGCTTTATAGAAACATGTTGAGATTTAAAAAATTTTCAGGGTTAAATGAATCTCACTTTATGCTCATACTAGCAGTTGCGCCTCTAGACTTCAGGGGTATGTATTCAAAAGGAAGGAAGCAGAAAATTAGCCTAAAACCACCCCAAGGCTTAAATCTAAAAAATAAAATTGCCTAAAACCATCCTGGAACCTATGTAAAGCTGCCCTCAAAAAGAGAACTCAATCAGTTTAGACAAACATACTACTTCATATAGGATGTGAAATTTTGCTTTTGTAATTTTGTAATTTGTAATTGTACCATTCCTTCCTGACAGATTTAAACTAGGTTTTAATATCATCTATAAATAGATATAATTTGCCGAAAACTAGTCATTTATTTTAGCAGAACTTTACAAGGACTTTACAGGATAGGACAATGGATGATAATTAATCTTTTTCTCCAAAAAATGGCGGTTTCCTTCAAACTGTCTTGTCGAGAAGAAAAGAAAAGGGCGGATTGGGGGGTTTAGTGCATGAAATGCACTTTGAGGGAAAGCACTGGGAATTTGTTTGTATTTGTATTATAAAGGGATTCAAGAATGAGACAATTGATGATATACAGGGTGCGGCACATAAATCCGGACTTTTTTAAATGGCCATAGCGCCAAGACTACTTGACCGATCAGGACGTTTGACCCCACTATGAAAAGCTTAGGTAATGACCTTTTTACCCATAATAATCTTTGGACGATATAGGACGTGTACAACGAGCTGGCAGCGCATATATTCAACTAGGCAAATTCGAATTGAGCAGGTTGCTCATGAAACTTGCTGAAGGTACTGTTAGATACATAAGTTAGGTACTAGAAATTACAAGGGTTCTTTTTCAAGTTGGCTTGGCCGTAGTACTCTGGCAAATTGACACGTGGCAGATTGTAAGATGTTAAAAACGCCAAAAATCTTGAAAATTTCACGATTCTCGTCTACAGGGGCCCATATGGAACCTTGAATCTCATTTTAGACTATGGGTTGCGCTGACAACCCTAGCTAAATCTTCATGCCATTTCCAAAAAGGTATAAAACGTTATTCTAGCTCAACTGTGGCCCAGATAAGAGCCACCGTGTCGAAGGGTAGCTTAAAAGATGGGAATTTAGATCCTGCGGTTACTCACGTCCCTAAGGAAATGTTGCCTCCTAGCAGCCCAGATCTTAATCCATTAGACTCTTTGACCCACAGCTACTTTGAAGCATGCACCAATAGACGTGCCTATACCACAAAGACCTCCCCCATTGCCACTATCAAGGAGAACTTCGCCAGCTTGTACAGGGACATGGTGACCAGGGCCTGCAGGTGGTTCAAGGGGCGGGTAGGGGCGGTAATTGAGGCTAGCGGCGGTTTTATTGAATAATCTAATAGTCACATATCTATTTTGCCTCTTAGTTTTTAAAATTCGATAAAATCTTTAAAATTGACGATTTTATGTTCATTTGTTTACAAATTAGAAAAAGTCCGGATTTATGTGCCGCACCCTGTATTTATTATTCTCCGAAAGTTTATTCTAAATTTGTACTTTGTTTGTAAATTTATTCTATTTGCCAAAATGTGAATATCTCTATATAAATTTCAAGATAAGAACGATAGAAAATCAACTCTTTTACTGCAGAATCTTTGTCATGAGGTTCCAACAGATTATTGAATAAATTTTTTAAATAAAAAACTTTTAAATCTTACTTTTTCAAAAAAGACACGGTCTGGTTCAAAAATCAACCAAGCTATCATAGACCTTACAAGCATTATCTAAACGTTTTCAATTGGTATACTATATTCAGCTGACGTAATTGGTAAAATTTGGGTGGTATTTTATCTGTTCTAAGATATATAGTGGGTGTGCCGCTCTTCTTTATAAAGTGTTCCCTCAATTGGGTTCAATTATTCAACTTAAAAAGGTTGGGTAGATTTTAAAGTATTAAAGATAAATTATAGCTGCGTTTGCCAAAAAAAAACATATTTCTTGGCAAACGGTAGCTGGACAAAGTGTCTAAAAAATCAGCATGTGATGTCATAAAAATGAGTTGGAAGAAGTTGGAAAGAAAAAAAGATGGTTAATCCCTCATTTTTATGACGTCACAAGGCTAATTTTTGAGACACTTTGTCCAGCTACCTATTTTGTGTTGGTATTCTATAATTAGCTAATAGCTTCGGAAATATAAAGCCAGCCAAGTCCCTACAAAAGTACAAAAGCAATTTGCTAGCAGACGAAAAGGGTCATAATCACTTGGGCAAGGTAGTTGTCTGGATTATACATCTATACTTTGCCTAATCAACAATAAACAACTAAGAATACTTTTTTTCCTTCAAAAAGTTCGTAGTGGTCCAAATGCAATGAGGCGGAAGCTGCAAAAATGTAATATACTAGGCACTGCGCCAATAGCATTTTGAGATTTTGTATACAAAGGGTCAAGGAAAAACAACTAGAAATAACCTAAAACCATACCAAGACTTAAATCGAAAAATGAAATAGCCTAAAACCATCAACAGACCTATGTGAGGCTTCCCTTAACTGGAGAACTCAATATGTTCAGTAGTTATCATAAAACCTTACTTCTTTATATAATTGGATTCTTTATAAAATTTCTTTTTCTTCATTGTATGAAGTTTTTTGTTTATAAGATCAGATAAGTCCAACTCTATAGTAGCTACATACATGCATACATTTTTGGAAGCGTGACTTTTCTGTAATTAGGGCTGGTATGTTCTACACTATTCTAAATATGCAAGTCTAACTCTATAATAGCTACATACATGCATACATTTTTGGAAGCGAGGCTTTTCTGTAATTAGGGCTGGTATGTTCTAGACTATTCTAAATATACAAGTCTAACTCTATAGTAGCTACATATATGCATACATTTTTGGAAGTAAGGCTTTTCTGTAATTAGACCTGGTATGTTCTAGACTATTCTAAATATACAAGTCTAACTCTATAGTAGCTATATACATGCATACACTTGCATACATAGAAGCAAGGATTTTCTATAATTAGGGTTGGTAAATTTAAGACTATTCTATAAATGTAAAATATGACAAGTTTAACTCTATAGTAGCTACATACATGCATGCATTAACCGGCAACCGTGGCTCAACACGTAGCGCACTCGCTCGTTGTCGGGGAGGTGATAGGTTCTAATCTCGGCTTAACTAAAGACGTTAAAAATGGTTCCTATTGCTACTATGTCAGGTGCGCGATATTAATAATTAGAGTAGGGGGAATGCGTTGGCCCAAAACAGGCGCAGCTCATTACCATGCACAGTTAGGACTTCTCAGACAAAGGTCGTGCAATCAAAGAGCTCACAAAACTAGCACTAATTGTATCATTTCTATTTGATATTTGAGGAAAATTGTACGTAATTTGATGCTTTACATTATTTTTCAGTATGGCTTAGAACCGGTCTTAATTCAACCTAAAATTGTGAAAAAATGGTAAGTCCTAGCGACCTCCGGTTTTTGTAAAATGAAAGATATGGCATTCATTTATCGTTTGCAATTGGAGGCGGTGTTCTAACTTGATTTTTTCATAATTTTTTTTTCGTCTATAAAAATGGTCTATTCCGGTCACTTTTTTTACTTTTTTTTTATTACTGTATTTATAACTGTATAATACCCTAATGTTTTATTTAGGTGATCTGGAAGCATAAACAACCTAAATGCATGACATAAGCTTTAATCATTGCCTTGCCTGTTGTGTGATGTACATTACTAGTCATTTTACTGCTTGTATTATGTATATGTATAGTAATGGGAAGAGTATATCACCCAAAGGAACGCCTTAAATAATTGCCTGAAGATGTATCAGCTGCATTGGCTCATGTAAGAAGGGGTATGTCTATTAGAAAGACCTCTAGAAGATTTAAAATTCCATATGAAACCCTTGCATCTTTTACGTATAAGAGGGTGTTCGCGATTTTTGCGCGGTTTGGATTTTTTTATGTCAAATCGGCTAGGATTAAGATAGAAAGGTGTTTAAGGTGTCTATAGAAAGCTCGTTGCATGTCCTAACAAAAACTCCCCAGGATATAGGTTCTATCTCCAAGATTTAGAGTACATATTTAAGATTTTGTATTTTCAAAATTCCTGTTGCATAAAATGTGTTGAAATATTAGAGTTAGACCCCATGTCATTTCGAGTTAATTGTCAGGCATGTAATTTTGCATCTTTAGACACCTTAACCACCCTTGTAGGTCAATCCTAGCCAATTTGAGACAAGAAAAAATGTATCAAAAACTGCTGTCAAAACTGGCAGGATTTTTAAAATTAAAAATTTTTGGGGAAAAAATCACTTTTTTCAAGAAATTCCAAGACCTGCAAATCAGAAATTGCCTCTAATTTATGTATAAAGCTTAAAAAACCTAATCATATAATAAAAAGTATGATTTTTTTTTAAAGTTTGCATGAAAAAAATTGATGTTTTTATTTGCGATTTTACCGACTTTTTTAAAATGGGGAAAATGTTGTCAAAAAATTGTCTAATCTGCATGCGACTAGTACCGTTAGAAAGCTAATGACCTCAGCTTTCTACTCATAGTTTAAAATGTTAAAAAAAATATTTTAAGGGGGTGTTCCACCCCCCCAAAGTCAACTGACCGAAATAGCCCCACCGGTGGGGTTATTCCGGTATAGGCCAACCGCCGCCCTTTAAACCGATTTTTGACCGACTTCTAGTTGCGAGATCTTAACGGGACCAAGACAGGCTTCTTCGTTATTACCATATCTTTCATTTGCACTCTTAAAAACCGGAAAAAGTTTTTAGGAAGTATGTTTTTTTTAAGTTGAAGCAAAAAATTGACCGGAATAACCCCGCACTACCCTACTAACTTTATATTACCTATCTTTTCTTTTTTTAGCCATCTTATTATTTTAATTGCGTTGCTGCCATATAACTAAGGCATGTTTGTCCGTTTGCATCTAATTTAAGATTAAAAATCTCAGCCTGAATTTATTTTAAGGTTCTTTGTCTGAAACTTTCAGAATTTGATTATCCAATTCAAGAAAGCTTTATAAATGCCTTAGGATAGTTTTATGCTATTTTCCTGATCTACACGCTAGGAAGAAGATACTAGTGTATAATCTATTGTGTTATTGCGTTGTTACTTTGAATGTTTGTGTGATTTTTTATTGCTGCGCTAGTGCTACTTATGGTCAGTATTGTCCTTGGTATTTATAAATTAGCAGCCTAAATGATCAACGAAGTTGTTCTAGAATATTGGTTTGTCGGTTTGTTGTTTTGTCACCTTTAAATTATTTACTCTTTTTCATCTTTCTTCTCTACCTTTCCCTATTTTTTCCAGGGATCTAAAGGTATAAGACAATGGCCGTTTAATTGATGTACAATTACATCCCCAACGATAATACAACATCAGTGGTTGAAACGTTTGGACACACAACTTAATTAACCAACCAATCAAAATTCAATCAATGTTAGCAAAGTTGTTGATCCAACAAAGAAAAAATGTTTATGCGAAATAACGTTCCCCCTCTCCTTGGATTTTTTTTCTCCTTTTGTGTTTTTTTTGTTATTTTTTATATCAATTAATCTATCTAGTCGTTATTCTTCCCTGTTAAAAGTAGAAGTATTTTGTTTACCTATAAAGTCTTTGTCGACTAAATTGTATTTCCAAAAATTGGCTGATGAATATTTAGTAGATATTTAATTTCTAAGGTTTATGTTGATTTTATGGCAAAATTAAAATAATAGTAATGGCTGACTTATTATCAATGCGATTTAATTTTCAATAGATCAAAATTGCCATTTATTATGTCGACTAAATAACATAAAAATGTCCCAGCTGATATAATATCGACACAACAGTATACTAATTAGATTGGGACGCATCTAAGGGCACTTAAAGGAAGAGTGGGGGGGGGGGGGGGAAGGGGGTGAATCGATCATCCCTTCAATTTCAATTTGGATTTTAGAAAGAAAAATCTTTAAGGTAGAATATTTTTTCTAGGGTGCGATTTTTCTTGGAATTGGATAAACATGCGTTGTATTTTTCCACCATTAACACAAGCCGCGCAATTTGTGTTGTTTACATTTTTTACACTCATTTGATCTTGTATGCATTCCTATTCTAATAATGACATTAAATCTGTAGTGAAATGTTGACATATGACCAGCACCTGAAGTTTGGTAGGGTGTGTATTTTTTTTTTAATCCTTCTCCCTACGGCGATGTCTAAAATTTAAATTTAGGTTGCTATAAGTTTTTATTACGGGCGTAAAGAGAGTTTTTTTTATACACATAGTGTTTATGCATTTACACTAATAATCAAGTGTTAAACGCTTTTAGTTAAAACAAGAATACTTATATCCATAAGTAGTATAAATAAATTAAATTGTAATAAAGAAATGATATTAAAAGTCTGTTTTCAAATATTTTAGGCGAATTTTTTTGTTCTATTTATCGGTAAATATGTAAAAACACTTTTATTTTACTAAAGCAAAATCTTTAGTTTATAAGTATAAAAGAAAACAGGGAGAGGCCAATTGCCAAAGAAATACTTTAACCCCCCCCCCCCCCCTCCCACCCCAATAAGTAAATGTGAAATTATACCCTATTAACTTTGAATGTCCGTTTATCCGTCCCTTTGTCCTCAGTCCTTCGGTCTGTCAATTATTCTGTGGACAAGTTTCCTTAACCAAAAAACGGTCTTTTTTTGTTGACTCTGTCTGTTTTCTGTTCCACTGAGATTTAATAATCTTTCTATGCCTCGCGACTTATAGATAAGAGCATGCTTGTTAAAATAGTATTTAACTAAGTTTTAATAAGCTTCTCAATATCAAATAAAATAAAGTTTTACAGTTAAAATGTAATTTCAATGTCTAAATTGAAACTTTAATAAAAGAAATATTCATGAAATCTTATCGAGTATACAAGAATGGCAACATTCAAAGAAGCACAGATTTTCTAATAATACTAATATAAGGTGTTCCTTATCCTATAGTAACAGGATGTCTCTTTAGGTGTTATTTGATGTATGTCCAGTAAGATCTCGTAGACAGCTGATCCGATCGATAAAAGTCTAATAGAGGTTTCAGGCTATTTAAGGGGTGATATCTCACATCTCTCATAACAGCCCAGAGACTCCCCTACTCCAAATAAATAACAACTAAAAGTACTTTTAGTCGAAAAAGGCAAACTTAACTGTAGCCTTACTTCTATTAAATAAGCTTATCAATCCAAATATATTTAAAAACTTAAAAATAATAAGAAAAGTAAATAAGTTAAAAAATTAATCATAAATTTTATATACAATAATAAAATTTTTTTCTACCACTCAAATTTTTTTTGTTGGTACACAAATAAAGCATTAAATGTTTTATTGTTTTAATAGTGTAACTTTTAATCTTTTATTGTTTTAATAGTGTAACTTTTAATCTTTTATTGTTTTAATAGTGTAACTTTTAATCTATGTGGTAATTATGTACTCTAATAATGTGATACTCCCAGCTGGCTAAACCACACCAACCGCCCCCATTACTTCATTCCCCCCTCTACTACTGACTGAATGAACTGACCAAAAAATAAGGTCCATATAAGCAACCTAAATTGACGACTTTTGGACATTGTAATTTTTAAAACTTCTATTTAATTATCCTTTCTCTTTTGTAGTAAGTACAATAATATTAGCAGAGAATTAAGAAAGAGCAAGATAGAGAGAGAGAGAGAGAGAGAGAGAAAGAAAGGTTGAGAGAAAGAGATATAGATAAAGAGAGAGAGAGAGAGAGAAGAGAGAGAGAGAGAGAGAGAGATAGAAAGGGGAGAAAGAAAGGTTGAGAGTAAGAGATATAGATAAAGAGAGAGAGAGAGAGAGAGAGAGAAATATAAGACACTCCCTTTGATTTAAAGATAAGGATAATAGTGAAGAAAAAGCTCTCCTCTGAAATGTACAAGTGTTCTGAAAAACAAAAATTTCAAGTAGCGCAGCTATTTGAAATTAGGACCGTCCCTTTGTTTCGAAAACTTAAACAAAGTATCTGGACAAAGTGTCTCAAAAATCAGCCATGTGATGTCATAAAAATGAGGGAGATGAGAGGAGAACTGGGAAATAAAACCCCAAAAACAGATATCGCTAATCCCCAATTGTCATGACGTCACAAGGCTGAGACACTTTGTCCAGCTACACACTCACTTGATGATGCTGGATCTAGGGGGCTTGGTGTCACTTCTCTTGAAGTCCTAACTTTGCATGGTAATGAGTTGAGCCTGTTTTGGGCCAAGGCATTTCCCCCTATTCTAACTATTTATGACATAGCTTCAGTAGAAACCACTTTTAACGTCTTTTAAGACCCGGTGTCGAGCCGAGATTCGAACCTATCACCTTCCCGACAACGAGCGGATGCGCTACGTGTTACGTCACAGTCGCGGGTAGTTACACGTCTCTATGATAAAACCATTGTTAATGCTGCACTACCAATGACCATAACTGTCTTTGTTTTCTCAATTTAAGTATTTACTTTGATGTCTTATTTTTAGAATCGGTGCTCCTCTATAAAAAAAAACTATTTTTGTTGGTCTGTTAAGTTTTATGCTATCTTCCTTCGCAAATCATAAATAATCATTTTGTTTTAGTTTTCTAAAATATTGCTGTTACTTTTCAATGATTAGTCTTTCTTTTAATTATAATACTAAAGATATTTTAATTAATTAAGATTTTATCCTCTATATACAACAAAGTAGAACGATGACTGTTTGTATGAATCTTAAGATCACGGTAACCGCTGAACCGATTGGGCCTACTCTTCAGTGAATATAGCTACTGGTCCCACGGTGGTTTTAAGTATTTTCATATTGATTTACTTCATCGTTTTCTCCAAATTAAAAAGAATATATTTTCTAAAATATTGCTATGCTTCCTATTAACAAAATGTTCTTTTAAGTAGTGCAGATACTTTACAATTAGGCTTTGTTCTCAGGTTATTTGTCTCAAATGATTCACTGTGGAATTTTCTTTATATTTGAAGAATTTAAATGACATAAATCATATATTTTATTTATAAATTTTGCCATCTAACAAATGAAACATCAATTTAAAATAGATTTTAAAATTCTTTCACTATATAAATGATGCTATCTTGTTATTGCTGCGCTGCTTATGAACAAAATATCTCTTGCTGTGTGTATGTCTATGACTTGCAAATTGTAAAAAAAGGATAAAAAATTTGAAATGAGTTTATGGGCCTAAAATTTTTATATTGCGCCAAAAGGGATAGGCTATTGTGAGATAAAATTTTCCAGTATGGCTTCGAAAACTACTAATATCCAGGGAGTAAGGGAGGGGACAATGGGCAATCAATTCAATATAAGAGTTATCAAAGAAAGGGCATGAAATCCAGTTTAAAGTAAGTTGACATAGTCTTTGGTAAGGTTTCAGGCTATTTTTAAAATCTATTTCTCAGGATAGATTTGGGTCATTTTCGAAGTGCCCCTAAATCCTAGGGGCACAAATTACGTTAAATAAGACGGAGTGTTGTTTGGATAGATGTACCAATTACCCTAATTTAATAGTTGTTTTAGTTCATAAACGTTTCATCATCTATTGTGTAGTGAAACTACTCTATAGTTACATATTCATGTCCGATTGGCACCATTTTTTGTTCCTATTCAAGACACAGTTGTATTTTGTTATACTTCCCCCATAATTATTTTGTGCTCTGTTTTTTTATAGATTGTGTTAACATTTTATCATCAATAAATAAGAAAATTTGTTCCTTTTGGTGAACGTCCCTATCTCTCAGTAATAGCCAAACTAATCATTTTATAGCAAAAACCTATTTATCATAAAACACGTTAATACATTTATTTACATTGAATTTATCCTTATATAAAAGTAACAGTATGTCTGTCCGTTTGTATGTCCAGAAGGATCTCGCTTACGGATATAGTCCTCCTTTATAGTGAAGCTTCTCATAGGTCCTCTGAAGGTTTGCAACTATTTTTGGGATGTTAACTGCCCCCCCCCCCAAAAAAAAAACTCATTTTTTCACTTTAAGAGGATTAATTTATTTATTTAGTTCTTATATTTAATTGTATTTATGTCCACCCTGAGATTAGAAATGAATGGCACTGCGGTGTGGCTTGAAAAAAGCAAGGTTTCATTTCTTAATAAGCATGCAAAGCTTATGTCTATTGTCAATATTTAGAAAGATTACTTTATCTTTTCTAAATCCTTATAAAAAAGTAACCGATTGGGTTCTCATAGGTCCTGGAAAGGTTTATAACTAATTATGGGGGGGGGGGGGGTACCACAACCCTTTTAAGAGAAATCACAAAAAAATCGAAAAAAATAAATATTCGTAAACTAAAGATAGGAAATAATGGAATTGTAGAGACTTGTAAAAAAAAACATTTAAAGTGCCACTAAAGGCCTCTAGGGGCGTAGCCGCTAGTAAAAAATATAGTATTATTTTTATTAATTTCCCATTCAGCTTTGCGTCAGATAATATAACAAAACTTATGATAAACCATCAGAGAATTATATTACACCATTGGATAAAAGATTGATTGAACCCTATTCCCACTCCCCCAAAAGGGCCAATGCATTTGTCTAATCTAGAAGCATACTCTCTAAATCAGCCAATAGGATAACAGTGGAAGTACATTCCAGATATGTGATTGGTTGAAGCACTTTACAATTCTTTTTATTTCATTCACATGATGTGTCAGCTATAAATTGTTTAATTAAGCTTTTCTGGGTAAATTATATCGTGTAAAAAATTTCTTCCCTCATATAATGTGAAGTATATGACAAAAAATGTAAAAAGATAGTTATGAATGGTTAAATTTCTGATGATTAAGGTGGCTTTCTAAAAATCATTTTGTTGAAAAATTGGGTTGCCTGTATCTTGTAAATAACAAAAAAGTACAGTCTGCTAAAAAGTACGGAGAGAAAGTCGCTCAAAAATCATCCACGGGATGTTCCCACTACTCCTCTCATCTTCCTTATTTTTATGACGTCACATGTCTGATTTTTGAGGGACCTTCTTCCCTTATGCAAAAAATCACTTTTTAAGTTTGACAAAAATGGGGCCAGATGGACAATCTAGATTTATTTTTCCTAATCTTATGTAGATAAGACAGAACAAAAAAGAGAAAGATAGATAGAAAAGACATACATCGAGAGAAGAAAATAGAGTTAAAAGATAGATAAAAGATAATGTAGAGACAGATTTTTAAAACTATTTACTCACAGGTAAAAATAGTGTTGCATTACAGATAGCCAGCCCTTTGATTGCAGTGCATTTACCTAAAATTCTTACAATTCAAGTCAAATAGCAAAGTTTTAATATTAATGTCACACACCTGATATAGCAACACAATCTTTGAATGTTGATAAATAAAACAGTGTTAATTCTGAAATCCTTTCGGCAATCAACATTTCCAATATGATAAAGCAACACATTTTCAAATAGTTATTTTGTGGCCACACCTCAGTGTCTAGGCTATTGGCTGAGCCGATCAATTAATGAACAAGATCCAAAGATAAAGTCGCCCACCATTCCTCTGTCCCAATATTCAACATGATGGTAAGGTTGCCAACTTTTATTATTATAATTAAAAATATTAACAGCAGGGTAGCCAACTTTTTATGATTTTTAAAAATTTATTATATCAGGGTTGCTGACTATTTATAGTGGTAAATTTTATTTTAAGACAATGGACGATAAATTGATGTTCATCCCCAACTACACTAAACAAAATTACCCCTTCTACACTTTAGGTTTATATAAAACTTTAGGTACTACTACTATTTACAGTTCAATGTACCTTTCTCTCATCTCTTGATAAGGGAGAAAACTTGGGAAATGATTAGTCTGAATTTTAAAAAATCAAGAGATGGTTAGGAATTTTAGTGGGAATCTGGGTAGGAGAAGTTATTTATCGCATCGTATTACAGACAGATTTCCGCGGATAATAAAATGAAAAATTCTAAGTTTAAGATAACAAAAGGCCTGACCTAACAAAACTGGATTTAATTTTATGATTTTATTTCAAAGAAGTTGTATCAACTTTTTTTTTTATAGCTAGCCGGTTCTTTTAGTAAGTAGTAGATGTAAAATTTTTCATAGAATTCAAATATGCAATCGGTTTTTTTGTAGACCTCTTATTTTTTAAGTAATTTAAGTTTTTTAAAAAAATAATTAAGTCGGTTTTAAGGTACTAAAACGCAACAAAATAAAAGAAGAAAATGGTCAGTAAGAACAAAAATAGTAAGATCTTTAATTTGACACCTTACTTTTAAAATTCTGTTGAGTAATTATTGAAAAAATCTATTTTTTTAACCTCGGTATAATAAAAACTTTAGACCTAAATATTTTCTCAAACAGACATAAAAAACATGGGTTCATATATACCATTAGAATCAGAAAAATATTACGAATCCATTGTAAGCAAAATTGAAAAAAATTAAAAAATTAAAAAATTACAGAAATGGCCAATTATTTTTTTTGTTCAGACAACACTATTGTTTTCCCTTTTTTACCCCCTCTTTACCCCCTTCCCATTTTTATACTCAATTGAAGAATTAAGACGTTGCCTGTACAACATAATATGATATTTTCATATAATTCCTTTTATTGTAGTTTATATACTATATTGTAAACTTTTTTTTTCAATTTTGCTTACAATGGATTCGTAATATTTTTCTGATTCTAATGGTATATATGAACCCATATTTTTTTATTTGTGAAATAATAAAATTAAGTTCAAAGTTTTTATTCTCGTGGGTTTAAAAAAATCGATTTTTTCAATAATTACCTGACAGAATTGAAAAAGTAAGGTGTCAAATTAAAGATCTTACTATTTTTGTTCATAATGACCATTTTCTTTCTTTTTTTTGTTGCATTTTAGTACCTTAAAATCGACTTAATTTTTTTTTTTTTAAACTTAAATTACTTAAAAAATAAGAGGTCTACAAAAAAACCGATTGCATATCTGAATTCTATGAAAAATTTTACATCTACTACTTACTAAAAGAACCGGCTAGCTATAAAAAAAATAGTTGATACACCTTCTTTGGTAGAAATTGTCTATAATACGAAGCATTACATGATTTTTAAGTATGGCTGAGAATAATTCAGCGGATATTAGTCAGGGAGTAAGGGAGGGGACAATGGATCGAATATTCAATTTTTAGGAGTCTCAGACTTTGGGGACTGGCTTAAAGGGAATGTGCAAGAATTTAGCAGTTTCTGACTGAGTTTGGGGACTTGCGCATAGAATGCCGCTACTTGTTATGTATGTTTTGAATATTGCAGACGGGGAGACGGGATAAGGGAAGTGGGGGGAAGGGAAATAAACACTCGTTGTGTTAGTTTGGAATGTAGCAGACGGGGAGAAGGGAGATGGGGGAAAGGGGCAAGGGAAATAAACAGAATAAAAAGGGCCAGTCATATTCTTGCTAGGAGCTGGCCGGGTCCAATAATCTTTTAATATAAAAATCACACCAAAAAACGTCAATATATTTCATCAAAAACAAGTTGTGATTTCACTTTACATGACGCTATGGAAATCTATTATTCAATTAACAATCCCTTTATAATTTCCTACAAATTGATTGGATTAAAATGGAGAACTCAATCGGTTCATTACAGACAAAAATCTTACTACTTGATATGATAGGATAGTGATTTAATTTTGATTTTTGTAGTTCTTGCAACTCTACTAATGTTCAAAATTGTTCTTGTTGTATATTTATGACAATATTGTTATTTAGAATATTTGTCCCTCCCCCTGAGTCCACAGTTGCTAAGTTCATAAGAGGAAAAAAGAGTAATTTCAATATCGCTGGTTTAAAAGGATGACTTTTGTTTTATCAAACTTTTTCGGTCTAGGCCAACAGGGAATGGGCATTTGAAGAAAATACTCGTTAAAATTGGCGTATTCTTCATCAATTATCTTTTTTCAGACTTTTCTTGATAACGGGATGTTTAGTTGGCGATGGGAAGAGGGTATATATCAACCACACAACCCAAAAATTCTGTGATAAAAAATCAAACTCCCCTGGTATGTATACACTTATAAAAATGGATATATATTTTGTACCTTAATTTATAATTTCTCGTCCTTCTTATGGCAACAAGAACCTTTTAAACATTAGTTTTCTAAAATTAAATCTGAGTTTCTGTCTGTCAGTTTGTGTGTAATACTTTTTGCAATGTGGCATATCTTATTCTATTTTCTTCTAAATTTCAAGTTTTTGAAGGTAGTTTTACATTTCATCAAATAATGTAAAGAAGAAATTTATTATTTTCTAAACCTTTAAAAGCCTTTAAAGCTTGAAATTCTTAAGTTGCACTATCCTTCTGATTCTGTGTTGACTTTTTGTTGATAGTAAATTAATGATTACAAATTTGGCACATCACAGATTTTTAAAGTTGGGTTATAATCCCATAAATTTGATTGGGGGGTACTTTACTACCCCTCCCCCCTCCTGGGTAACCCATAACTTTAGATCGCTTTTTGAGACTTAATAATAAAAATCATCACTATGGATATACATTAATAATTGATATTAAATATGAAAGCTATTTGCCTGATTTATATTTACCCTTAACCATTTGAGTAAAACATTATAGGGGGAAAGGGTTAAATAGCTGTATGTCCCCGTCCCAATGACTTTGTGCCGACTCTTAATTGGTTCAGAAATGTTAACACAGACAACAAGCAGAAAACAATTTGTTAACAGACGAAAAAGGTCCTTGGAAAAGGGGGGCAGGTCGTTATATGTATATACATGTAAACTATAGAGTATAGATCTGTTACTTAACCAACACAAAGTATTACTTCTGGAGACCTGTAAAACAAATGTTATTTAATACATGTATTTGCGGGAACTTTTATATAATGAAATCTTCCAATTTTTAACAATTACAAAACAGCCTGCTTTATTGCATCAAGATCCATGACAGATCTATATAGGAAACAAGGATGACAACATCCATAAGTAGCGAAGCACAAAAAATCGTCGATTGGAATACGTAGATTTAAAAGGTTTTTACTAAAATCAAGAATAGATTTATTGGATAAAATAAACATGAAACCTTGTTTTATTTTGCATGATGACGATGGTCAAAGTAAATTATAATGGGAAAAATTATTTTGATACAGATATCCTATAAAAGTTTGAAAATTGCATCAAAATATACAAAGATATGGGGAAATATGTAAAACATATAAAAATAGCCAAAAACCTGATAAAAGGCAGTCTGGCCGTCATAGTTGTTTTATTAAAACGACAAAAAATTTAATTTTTAAATCCTTAACTTAAAAAATTTGGAAACTCGGACCATAAACACTGAAGATATGGAAAAAAGTGTTAAATATATAAAAATAGCCTAAAACCTGCTAAAAAGGCAGTCTGGCCGTCATGGTTATTTTGTTTAAAAGACGGGAAATTTAATTTTGATATATAAAACTGAAAATTTTGAAAATCGGACTATAAACACTGAAGATATGGAGAAAAATGTTAAATATATAAAAAAAACAGCCTAAAACCTGCTAAAAAGGCAGTCTGGCCGTCATGGTTGTTTCCTTTAAAAGACGGAAAATTTAATTTTGATATCTATAACTGAAAAAATTTTGAAAATCGGACCATAAACACTGAAGATATGGAGAAAAATGTGAAAAATATAAAAATAGCCTAAAACCTGCTGAAAAGGCAGTCTGGCCTTCATGGTTGTTCCTTTAAACGACGGGAAATTTAATTTTGATATCTGTAACTGAAAAAAATTTGAAAATCGGACCATAAACACTGAAGATATGGAGAAAAATGTGAAAAATATAAAAATAGCCTAAAACCTGCTAAAAATCGGTCCGAACGCCAATGATGTTTTATAGTCAATTGTGCTCCTTAATGATGGGAATGTTGTCAAAAAATTTCAGCATTCTATCTTTTATAGGAGCTGAGTAAATCCCATTTCCCCCATAGCGTTACGGACTGACGGACTGACGGACTGACTGACGGACTGACGGACGGACGGACGGACAAAGTGAATTATAGAGTAGCTTCGCTACTAATAAATGTCTATATAAGAGCTCATGTTTTCCAATCGGTAAACGATTAAAACTCATAGTGCTCCAATAATCCGTAATAAACTCTCATTGACCAGAACAATAAGACCCATTATTTTATTGTATGAAGAATAAATTCATTTTTTTATTTCATGTTGCTATTTGAATTATATTGAAGTTTTAAATTTCTATCCATAAAACAGAAAATTTAAATTTATAATATAGTTATAATTTGATACTAGCGATACGTGGGTAATGTGGTCAGTTATTGAACTAAAATTTAACAGTTAACTAAACATTTTAACCTCTTTAGGACGATAATCCTATTATATAAAGTAGTAAGCGTTTTTTGTCTGTCCCGAAGGATCTCTCTAACCGCTGAACCGATATTGTTCTCCTTTACAGTGAAGCTTATTATATGTCCTGGGAAGGTTTTAAAATATTTTTGGAGAGGGTGTCTTTACCCCCCTACCCCTCAAAAATATTTTTTAACTCTTTTGAAACTCAGATTTAAAAATGGGATGAGGTCAAATGTTCCCCCTCCTACCAGTGCCCCTAGAGGCTTCTAGGGGCGTAGCCGCTAGTTTGAAATAAAAAAATAATAAAAAAGTTTAAAGAAAGAAATCGTCATTGTGAAGATAATGGAAGAATAGGGTTAATAGTCAGAATTCAGATAACCAAAAGAAAGTAAATAAAACGTTAAATAAACCTAGCCAAAAGCGAGATAATTATATCGAGCCCAACTCTAGTTGTAAATATATAATACAATTAAATTTTTTTTTTAAATCTGAAGGTTCGGGGTAGGATGGATTATAAATGAAACAAAAAAAATCTGCATAAATAGTGATTTTGTTTATCATCATTGGGGAATGACATCATCAGGGGTAAGAGGGTTATTTATTTGTCCCATATAAATTGTTTGTAGAAATTGTAGAAATGTATCGTCTACTCTACTTGTGTTTACTACCAAGTCTCTGAGTAATTCAGATAATATTTTTCATTAATTCAAAGTACAGGGTGTTCTCAAAAAAATAATTAATACTGCTATATTTTGAAAATCATTTGTATGGCTGTATTTTATTAGAGATTGAACAATGAATTTAATGCCGATTGTCCTAGGAATCTATATCATTAAATTCAGAATTTTCCCATTGATGGATATAGGTGAAAATTTGTAATTGATTTATGTTGATAATATGGACCTAATTTATTGGTCAGTTGTTTAATCCACTAGAAGGTGGGAGGATGAGGTAAAGGGGGTAAATGGTGGAGAGGGGGGGTCATTATTTTAACCAGCTGCGAGTATCACTTTATTAGAGTACATAAAAATCTGGTGCAACATCCAAGAAATTATAAGGCGATTTTTGCATTTAATTTACAAATTGGACAATTTAGGATTAAGGGTTCTATTATACAAAGATTTTATACAGCCAATATGATGTCTACTAGTTTGATGTCTGTCTGTCTGTCTGTCCGCTTTATATCACTCCGTGTGTCTTTTCTTTATATTTGTCTGTCCGTCTGGTACAAGAGATTTTACATACTAAAGAACTTTTTTAGAAATAAAAATACAATTCTTTAAGAAAACATTCAAACAACTATTTCGCCTTTGTTAATAAATTCATCATAAAATATTTTAGTTTAGGTACTTAATGTGGGTGAACTACGTTCAATAATAGGGTATATCTTTAAAATCACAAAACCTATCGTAAAATTTTCACACAAAATTGTACTCTAGGAGCAAAACCAAGCTAATAAAGTGGTGAAAAATGGAGTAGGGGTAATGACTTGGCTTATGATAAGGCGCAACTCATTACCATACACAGTAAAGGCAGTTTGGTAATTGCAAGAGGGGGGAGGGGGGGGGGGAGAGTATTTCCAGTAGGCTATGAAGGGGAAATTATATTTTGGAAGTATAAGAAAATCCAGAAAGGGTTTATATCCCCCCCCCCCCACCAATACCTCCGACTAAAATAATGTGCACGCCCTAAGTTGGACAGCTTTTACAGGCTTAGCAATACATACAATTACATTGGAACATTTTATGTTAATACAAAACAAACAATTTATATTGTTAGTGCAAAGGTGACAAGGACGTCCAAACTTTTCATTTGGGGGAAAGGAGTATCTCCCCTTGCATATTTTTGAAGTATGAAACATGTCCAAGTATTATCATAGCACTCTTAATTTTTTCATCTTTTTTTGATTCTTAAACTATTTTTTGAGTCATAGGACTTTAAAAACTTTAGCATGTTTGGTGACTGTGATACCTCTGGATATAATTATCCTTGTTTTTTTTGTTGTACTGAAAAAACACTCTAACAATTCCTTAGTTTAGCAATAAAACATTCCCCATTTAAAATTAACAATTTATATTCTAAGCACTATTGATGTGGTGGTCATTCAAAAAAGCAAATTTGCTAAACAATTAGAATAGGAATTTAATTTTATTGTTTAAATAAATGTTTCAAGTCATTTTTAAATTAGTGCATATTCCAAAGAATGGCAGGATTTTTGCATGTTCCAAGAGATCTCGCCAACAGCAAAAATTTTCATATTGAAGATTTTAAGAATAAAATAACATTTATTCCATATCAGACAAGGAATACCTAAACAATAAAAATGTTTCCAGGTTTAAAAGGATAATTTGGCTTTATCCTAAAACCTATGAAATTAACTTTGTATAATAGAATTAATATTGAAACTCTTAGCTGGCTAAAAAAACGAACCCCCCCTTTCACATTCTTTGCCCCATCCCCTCCCCCTCATATTGGATGATAGAACTGAATTATTGATGTCCATGCTTGCAACCTAAATTTTGTGTGGCTTTGAAGAAATACTTTTACACTTGTACTCGATTCTTTGATTGTTCTTTGCGGTGCTTTGCTTAGATTAATTTTTAGTAGCGCAACTTCTTCATAATTAGTGGTACTACGACCTAACATCGATGTTAGGGAATCAACATTTATTTTACTTCAATTATGCCGCTAAAATGAAGTAATCACGTTTCTCCTTTGTTTGTCAAAAAATATCCATAATACGCTGGTTGATTTAAGCCGGTTCTAATCCACCGGACATTAATCGGTTTCAAAGCGATACAGAAAAAAAGTTTATTTGTTTAATTATGTTGATGCTTTTCCCCCTTCTGACGCCATTCTTTATTAAAATATTACTTGAAATTATGTAGAATAAAATTTTTAATTGGACATACTTGCAAAAAATACCTTATTTACTCTCAAAATTTTGCTGATGAATTCTATTTTAGATGATAAAGCGACGTAATACTAACTAATATACACTTAAAATCATAATATTCTATCCAAAAACAAAAGAGCTTAATAAAAAGAAAACATGCATTATTTAGAGACATACAGACAGAGAGAGTGAGGGAGGTAAATATATTTGTATGTACACGTTTTGCGTGTCATAAAGAACACATATATTGCAATTAATTTATACAGCGAACAAAATTTCATTACCAAACTTCACCCACTCATAGGGACAGATATTTTGCGATTTTAATTATTTTCAATCATGCAAAAATTTTGAAAATTTTGATTTTGAATTCCTATCTCAAATGATAATTTTGAAACAAGTAATCATTAGAAGGTTGATGTCATCACCATAGACGTCCAAGCTATTTTTTTTAGGGAGGGTAAACATTTTAAGGGGGGGGTAATTTGTATTTGGGGGGGGGGGGGTAAAATGGCGCGCGAAGCGCGCCGAAATTTTTTTTTACCCCCCAAAATTTTTACTTCGGGGGTAAAATTTGCTTGGGAGGGGTAATTACCCCCTCTGAAGTCTGTTGGGGTGGGGGGTAAATTTAGTTTCCCCCCCCCCCAAATTTATCCCCGGGGTAAAATTTTTTGGGGGGGTAATTTTTATTTTATTAAATATTTAGTATTAAAAATGCGCGCGAAGCGCGCAAAAAAGTTTTTTATAAGGGATTTTTTATTTTTGGGGGGGGGGTATTTACCCCCCAAAATTGTTTGGGGGGTTAAATACCCCCTCCTAAATGGTTTGGGGTGCCTACGGCACCCCCAGGGTAGGGGTAAATTTTAAATGGGAGGGGTAAAATGAAAAAAATTTTGGGGGTGCCCCCAAAATCGTTTAGGGGGGATAATCGCCCCATTACCCCCCCCCTTGGACGTCTATGGTCATCACCCCTCTTAAAATTGAAATTAGAAAGGTCTGTCTTCTGTTTTTTACCTTTCAAAAATCAACACCCCTGGCAAAACCCTGTGCATGCCACTGTCTGGAAGCCTTGTTTATTGAAGAAACTACTAAATGATTTTTGTTTCAAGTAATCATAGGTGACATATTATTAGTTTTTTTTAATGACATTTTTTATACACAGTTCTCCTATCAGATAAAGTATATCCATAGACACAGTGTTTTGCCTTTTAAGGCTCATCAGTAAAAGTAATAGGTTTTTTTGGCAAGTCTGTTAAGATATCGCCAACCACTGAAATAATTGAGCTCGGTGTCTTTGGGAAACTAAAAGTAAACATATATCACTTAATGTTTTATTTTATTCTAGAAATAAATTCTTCGGACAGCTTAAGGACATTTAAACTCTCACTGTTGATGTGCATGACAATATATGGGATATTTCGGTTCAAAACTGAAATAGGACACAAAAATTACTTTACTTGAATCGATTGAAATCGTTGAATGCATGTCCTTACTTCTGACTCACCGCAAACACACAAATACATACACATACACTCAAACAAAATAAGAGTTTATACGATTTGCAAAATATTGCTAATTTTGTTAGTTGGTGAAATAATCAGAATTCTTTGGCCAAAAGTTTTTAAAGTCAATTTTGTTAGAAGACACTTTTACTAGTTTCATTTAACCCATAAAAAAATAAATGGGAATTGCATATGCTAGTAGAAACAAGGACAGTTGTGGGCAAAAATAGGTAGTGTGGTAAATATAAGAAAATGAATTGGAAATAAAATTGATGTGTTATTTCATGTTTTGATATCGTAGATCAATAGGAGAAAAGTGCCGTAACGGAATGACGTATTAACATACACACAGAATAGCTGCGCTATTTAAAAAAAACAAGACTTTTCGCTTACATGTTGTGCAACTAAATTTGCTATGTGTATTATGTGGTCTTTACAAACAAAATTGCAATACCCATAAATTTATACTTTTTACAGTTAGGGGTTTGAATTAAACTTTTTGGAAATAACAATTGCGATAACATCCATAAAAGCAAAGCTCTGAAATCCACTGGTGGAAATAATGAATATTAGTGTCAAAACTTAATGAGCAGAAGATAAATTGAAAGGTAATTAAACATAATTATAAATACTTGTTTCAAATTGCTTAAATGCAGGATTCTGTTAAGGACACACTTAACCTTTTATTATAGTGATGCTTTGCTTTAAATAATTTACCTTGTTGTTCCAGGAATAATTGAAAAAATTAGATGAATAGGATAATTACATCATACAAAAGAATTATGTTAAAAAGTTAAAATTCAGCATGTCTGAAATAGACATATGGACTTTCTGATAATGATTATAGGGTTGCTTCGGTTTCTAAATCGTACCTTACTGTTACAGTAATCATTTTAGAAATATTTCATTAAATTATATTGCTAATATCACCCTTATTTATAGGATAGTTTGTTCATCCAATAGGGGTGAGGAGCTAGAGTATAGGATATGTATGTGGAGGAGGGTGTATAATTATTTTAGTCAG
This sequence comes from Acartia tonsa, assembly GCF_053477335.1. Taxonomy (NCBI): domain Eukaryota; kingdom Metazoa; phylum Arthropoda; class Copepoda; order Calanoida; family Acartiidae; genus Acartia; species Acartia tonsa. Next base: position 38,733,696 of record NC_137266.1, read on the forward strand.
CTGTGAGTATTTCTTAATCAAATATTAAAATCTGGTGCAATATCCAAGTAATAATGTATTTATACAACAGGCTTTGTACTTTTAAGGAAGTAGAATTTGTTTCAAATGCCTAACTGTTGTGTATTAAATTATGGACTAAATACGGTATATCACGAGAGAGGGAAAAAGAAAGGTATTGAAAGAAAGAAAAAAAGATAGATAGATAGATATATAGATAGGTTTTGGAGCCATACTGAAATACCGTTTGGTTGGCCTAGGCAAAAATGTGAAAAATATAAAAAATAGCCTAAAACCTGCTGAAATTGTGCTCCTTAATGATGGGAATGCTGTCAAAAAGTTTCTGCATTCAGGAGCTGAGTAAATCCCATTTCTCCCATATTGTTACGGACTGACGGACGGACTGACGGATAGACAAAGTGAAATATAGAGTAGCGTCGCTACTAAAAAGCTAGAAAGGTGTATAAACTCCAGACAGTTTATAAATGTTTATTTAATCACATCTAGTGGAGTAGCTTAAAACCACCCAAAGACATTTATTTAGCTTTCCTGAAAAATATAACCAACCAATTTGGACCAGCATTCTCCATGACTCTTTTCTTCAGGTAAAAAAACGGTGCGCTTAGAAAAAAAATATTTTTAAAAGAAATATTTAAGAATATCTGGTTGCAATTCACTGCGCATTCATTTGTAAATTTGGGCATTTTGGCCATACGCGTTCTTGTTCACATTCTAAGCAAGGCCTTTTATTAGAGACTATGCTATAAACGTTTCTGTGGTGAGGGGTGTTGAAACAAAACTGTAGCAGTTATTTATCGCATCGTATAATAAAAAGCTTTCCGCGGATATTATAATGAAAAATTATAAGATTAAAACCAGTTTTATGATTTTATTATCATTTTCGTGAAAATTTGACCATAATACGATGATATATGTACATGATTTTTCAAGATTCGAACCAGACACCACACCATCCCATCCTTGAGTAGATTCTTTACTATTTACTATTTACGGTTTTGTGCGGGCACCCTGTGCCTCTAAATTGTTTAATTAGAGTGAAGCCAGTGATATCAGATTTAAAATGATGACAGCGACTATTAATTATTGGGCTGCAGGGTGGAGGGGACATGGATAACGCAAAAGTTAAACATATGGTAAACAAAATAGACCCTTCTGTAGATTTAAACTATATGTGGAATCCACTTGTTTGTACCATCATTTATTTTTAATAATAGTACCATAAATTTTTGAGCCTTAAGAAGAGAAAACTTTGGGGACTAGCATATTTTACCATCCATTTTCTCTTTCCTATCTGAGTACATGGATAAGTTTTATATGAAACAAATGAATTATTTTTAGAGAAAAGAAAGTATTTGAATGTGTTTTAAATATATAACTATTTGAATACAAGAATATAGGATATAAGGATGATTTCATATTTAATTTGCTGTATTTTATTTGCAAATTTTTTTTCTTTTTTTTTCTGAATGTCTCCATATCAATCTATCCCAACCTGGTATCTATCTAATGTTCTTTGCTATCTTGGTATCTATCTATCTGAGCATGGGTACTATTAATTATTGTCCCCAGCGGCCACTATCCATTTTTTAACCCTTGGCATCTATTTATAATAAAGGTATACAATTAGAGAGCTATCAATTATAAAAAGTCCCAAGTTTTTACATTTCAGGTAACATTTCAAACCAAAATGTGTGTGTACCCTCAAAATTTAAGGGCAGTAATTATCCCCCCCCCCCAAAACGCAAATTTGTAAATAACCCTGGGTTAAAAGTTTTGGTGAGATAACAAAATTTTATCCATTTATTAAGAATTTGTACCCCCTCAAAATAAAAAGCTTAGGCGCCTTTAACAAAATAAATCCTTTACAAAGCTTCACAGACAAAGGAGTGCAAAAGGGGGGTTGGATACACCGCCATAGGTGTCCACACACCTACACCAACCTTGACAAGGGTCTAAACTCCTCTAATACACCTCCTCAAAACAGTTAAGAGGAGTGTTAAGTTAACTAAGTTTAATCTTCTAGGCGCACATTGCTCATCAATTTACTAGTCAAAGACTGACTTTTGTTCTGACTTTTGAGCATATTGATCATGTAGGGGAGTGGACACCTAGGGGGGTGTTATCAACCCTCTGACAATAAAATAATACTTTTCTAAAGCTCACACCCCCTCGATTTTGGTTTGAAGGGGGTGTCAAAAAATCAACACAAAATTAGCATAAGTCTATATTTAATACCTCTATTATATTGTAAACATTCATCGTATACAGGAAAAAAGTTTCGGATAAGAAGATAAAATACATTTATAGAGCAAAATTCAATTATATTTTAGTGGTTTGGATATATATAGGGATAACCCTTTATTTGGGAATTAGGAAAATATTATCTCTCCTCCCATGAATTTTAGTTTTTGAGTAGCGGGACAAAGTGTCTAAAAAATCATGTGACGTCATAAAAATGAAGGAGATGAGAGGAGAAGTGTGAAAGAAACCCCCTAAAAAGATATGGATAATCACTCATTTTTATGACGTCACAAGGCTGATTTTTGAGACACGTTTTCCCGCTACGTTTTTAAGCTACTCTATAATTCGGATATATCCGTACGTCCGTCCCTGCGTCAAAGTCTGTTGAGTAATGTGTTATCTATTTAATCTCTTTAATTCATTCTACTTAGGGATCTTAAGGGATATGACAAATGGATTTATATTTAGTTGGAAATTACACTATTTTTATGTTCTCTAATAAAGCTTAAATTGTAGCAGGCTAAAATAACGTTCCCATCACTCCAACCCCTTTATCCAATTTAATCCCCTCCAACTGGATCAACGAACTGACGAATAAATGACAGGGGATATAATAACCTAAATTGAAGACAATCTTTCCCCTGGCATAATATCCACGTATTTTCTACCTTCATTAAAATATCATAACCATTTATAAGAATAAGAATATATAGTTTTCAGAGGGGAAAGGGGGGTGAACTCTCCACTTAGAGAATAAGGAAATGTGCAAGATATGGTTTGGGGGCATAGAAACAAGTAGTAGTACGCTAAAAAAAAACTTTGCATAAAGTTGACAATCTTAAAAATACATACAATACTGAAAGGAAAACAATGATGATAACATCCATAAAATAAAAATCTGCGTGCATATATATCCTTTCAGACTTTCCAAAAAGCTGAGTTATCTACATTTCAAGAAAGTATAAATCTAAACAAGGATGACAACATCCATAAGTAGCGAAGCACAAAAATTGTGGATGGGAATACGTAGAAGTAGATTTAAAGTTTATTTATTAAAATCAATAATAGATTTATTGGAGAAAATAAACATGAAACCTTGTTTTATTTTGTATGATGAAGATGGTTAAAGTAAATTACATACTAGATGCACATAACAATGGGAAAAAATATTTTGAAACTGTTAATGCAAAAAAGTTTTAAAATTGGACCAAAAATGCTTAAGATATGGGGAAATATAAAATGGGAGAAATCAGCATATAAAAATAGCCAAAAACCTGCCGCCATTGTTTCTTTTCTTAAAATGCCAGAAATTTAATTTTAATATCTTTAACTGAAAAATTTATGAAAATTGGACCATAAACACGAAAGATATGGGTAAAAATGTGAAAAATATAAAAATAGCCAAAAACCTGCAAAAAGGTAGTCTGACCGTCATTGTTGTTTTCTTCAAATGACGGGAAATTTATTTTGATAACTTTAACTGAAAAAATTTTGAAAATCGGACCATAAACACCAAAGATATGAGGAAAATTTGGAAAATATAAAAAATAGCCAAAAACCTGCAAAAAGGCAGTCTGAGTGTCATTGTTGTTTTCTTCAAACGACAGGAAATTTAATTTTGATATCTTTAACTGAAAAAATTTCGAAAATCGGACCATAAACACCAAAGATATGGGGGGAAATGTGAAAAATATAAAAATAGCCAAAAACCTGCAAAAAGGCAGTCTGACCGTTATTGTTGTTTTCTTCAAATGACGGGAAATTTAATTTTGATATCTTTAACTGAAAAAATTTCGAAAATCGGACCATAAGCACCAAAGATATGAGGAAAATTTGAAAAATATAAAAAATAGCCTAAAACCTGCTAAAAAGCAGTCCGACCACCATTGATGTTTTAGAGTTAATTGTGCTCCTTAATGATGGGAATGTTGTCAAAAAATTTCAGCTCTCTATCTTTTATATGAGCCGAGAAAATCACGTTTCCCCCAATTCATTAATTACGGACGGACGGACAGACGGACGGACAGACGGACGGACAGACGGACAGACGGACGGACGGACATTGTGAATTATAGAGTAGCTTCGCTACTAAAAAGGCCTGATCTAACACAACTGTTATTTTCATCTAATGATTTTATATTTTGATATTTGTAGAAAATTGTCTTTAATGCGATGCTATAAATGATTTTTCAGTATGGCTCAGAACCGGTTCTTATCTAGCGGATATTATCAGTTTCGAATCTGGATTAGAACCAGTCCTCAGTCATAATAATAAATCATGTATAGCACTCTATTACAGACAGTTTTCTACGAATGTTAAAATAAAAATCATAAAACTAAAACCAGCCCATCAAACTAACAGTTTATTGAGTAGATTTGCATCTAAAAATGATTTAGAATTTTTTCACTAATAGCATTCATTACTTTAACAACTACTTTAGTTTGCTAAAAAATGTTCCACAAAAACACCATAGAAATATGACTTACTACAGAACAGCTAAGACGTATAAAAGGTTTTAAAAGAACAAATTAAAAAAGACCGAAAACGAGTCATTTTTGGAAAAATTCGCGAGTCATACTCATAAGATTTGCTAATCACAGTTAGTTACAAGAATCTGAAAATTGTTCACATTTGTCAATCCGTTTCTCCATGAAAAAAGAATTATTTGAAATGCAAGCAATTTCTTGTAAACGTCCAATAATTCTTCTTTCTAAATAATGGCAAAAGTTTCCACATAATTTTACAAAGGGACCTTAATACTTCCCCCCCCCCCCCCCCCCCACCGTCCAATTTGTTTTCGTAGCCAGGGATCTAAAGGTATAAGACAATGGCCAATAAATTAATGTACATCCCCAATGATGATACAAAATTACCCCTTAGGTAGCGTAAGATTAGTGGTTGAAACGTTTGAACATTCAACTTAGTAAACCAACCAATCAAAATTCACTAAAGTTCCCTAAGTTATTGAGCCAACGAATAAAAAAGCAATATTATAAAATGTTGGGGAGTAGTGTAATAAACAGCCCATTGTTCTCTCTCTCTCTCTGTTTCGTACCCCATATTCTCTATTAAATATCTTTAAATCATTAACAAGGAAATTATATACAGGATGCTCTTTGGTAAAGAGAAATTTATTAAAATATCAATTGTCTATCTTGAATTGCAACTGAGAAATTCCGTTTCTTACACACGGATGAACGACAAGACAAACGGACATTTCTATTACAGATTAGATTGTCCTAAAATTAAGAATGTGTATTACATAAACGACTTAACCCTAAGTTTGAAATCTGAAAACTTTGAAAAAGCCTTTTTTGTCCTTCTAAATAACCTTTGCAATTTTCAAATTTTACTTTATAGTGGGGGAGGGGTTGAATTTAGTCTAATGTGCAAAAATAGGAATTACCCGAAATACTTTTAACATAGGAGATAAAGATCTTAACTGGTAAACAGATTAAAATGTAGAATAAGTAAAGCTAACAAGGATGACAACATTCATTACAAAATTTAAAAAAAAGCCACCATAAATAGGATATTATGAAATTTACAGCAAATAAGACACCCAATTTTAGGAGGTATTTCAGTAAATCAGTGAATATGTAATTTTGTTAAAACAAGGATCTATAAAAGCGAAGCTCTAAAAATATTTCTAATTAAAAACAAAATATAGGATTGTAATGAAGCTTTGCTACTAAAGTAGATTTTTAAAACAATTATTTATTTTGTAAAATCAAAAAGTGATTTATAATAGGTATCATAATTTTTGGTTAGTTTGTTAAAGCTTTAATATTTTGGTTAATGACTATATTTTTAACAGGTTAATATAATATTCTAAAATCACAGTTTTAAAATCAACAATTTCTATAATTAGTGCAACATTTAAAGCAAATGTTATTAAAAGCGAAGCTTTTCTATAATTAGGGTCGGTCCGTACGTCCGAGATAGATAGCTTTTATTCGTTAATTTAGGCATGTTAGAATTGTCCTATCGATTTCAAACTTTGCATGATGATTCCTGTAGTAGTTAGGTACGATTTAGAAAGCGTAGCAACTCTATAATCATTACCAGAATGTCCGTATGTCCATTTTAAACATGTTGATTTTTCTACTTTTTTAACAACAAATTTTTATGTGATCTAATTATCCGTTTGATCTGATTTTTGGTATATTGATTCCTGGGACAACAAAGAACAATAGTATAAGCCAAGCAACTCTATAATTAAGTACTAATAATGTAAGTATGTCCAAAGCATTATCCTGTATCGAGCAGTTTTTCAACAAATTTACTTACAATTTTGATTCGACTCTTTCGATACTTTTATATTCTGATTATTCAGTTCAGACACTAGACAAGTGTTAATGTCCGTTTGTCCTACCGTTTCAGTGCTTCGCTTTTATGGATGTTGTCATCCTTGTTTTTGATTGAAACGAACACTATTTTGATAATTATATGTTAACATTCAGAGTAACAGAGGACAAAAGAAGTGTTTAAGAAAAGGTTTGTTGCGTAGAGTACTTGTGGCCTTAAAGTACCATTATGGACGGACTTACAGGAATACCCTAATTATATATATACGCTACTAACAAGGATGACAATATAAAAAAGAAAGCACAACATCAATAACTATACAGTATCAGTGCTTATGAAATTGGTCAGGCTAACCAGTACATAATTTATGTGGATACTATGACATGGGAAAAGTAGTCGCCAATTTAGGTTGCTAACATGGAACTCATTTATTGGACAGTTCATTCATCAAGTAGGAGGGAGGGGATTGGGTAATGGGTGTGGAAGGGGGTGTATCGTTATTTTAGCCAGCTGCGAGATTAGCTTTATCGGAGAACATAAAAATCTGGTGTTATATCCAAGTATTAATAAATACAATGGTACATAATGGTTAAAATACATCGGTTGTTTTTGTTTTGTTGGCGCGGCTTTTCTTCACCTGTCTCGCGCATGCACAACAACATTCACAGAATCTATAAAGGATATACAGTGTTTTTTTTTCAAAGTAACAAAAGTATATCTTAATTTGACCCACTTACCATTGATAGAAGTTAATAATCAATTTTCAAAATGTCCCACGTCAATGAAGAAAATAAGATACAGATTATCAAATTCTGTCCATGGTAAGTGGGTGAAATGCGGCAATACTTTTGTTTCATTAAATAAAACACACTGTATATATGTAAAAAATCATTGATGGACAAAGGGATAAAGACAGAAGTTCAGTTACCATAAAGAAGAAAAAGAATATGCTGTATATCATAGAAATGACAAAACTACAATAATATACATATTCCGCTTTCTTACAGAGGATTTTTTGACCCCCCACCCCTTCACTTGTTCCTGTAATAAATGTCTAAGTATAGATTTATAATCCAGGTTTGGGGACAGTTTTCGTCTGCTAGCAAATAGCTTTCTGCTCATTTGTAGCGACTTGGTAGTGTTAATATTTCCATTACTATTGGCTAATATTCAAAGACACAATTAAATTTTGGTAAAAGGTTACGGGGTGGGGACCTACATTCATTTATCCCCTTCTCTCTCTATAGTTTACTTTAATGTTCAATTGAAATATTAGGTAAACTGCCAATTTTCCAGAATAATACAAAGCTTCTCTGCAAAATAAAAATGACCTGCAACACATCATGATAAAGATATAGTTGGCCAGAAAAATCCATCCAGCTACGACACAAAAAAATGCAAACTCAAACATCACCTTGTCACAAGTCTAAATATAAACAGAATTAATTGATCAAGTAAACAATATGAGAAATATAAAAAGCTAAAGTATTTTTTTAATAAAATCCTATTTCTCAATTACTCTAAAGTAAAAGTTAAAATGTAGATTATTGCTCGTCATTCGAATTTTTATTATCAATGTCAAAATAATATAGCAGCCAAGAAAATCCCAAAAACATAATTTTCCCTGGTGAAAAAGTTTAGACGCTTTGTACAGACCAATCATTAATCAACGTAAACCCCACTCAGGACTAACAAAACTGGTTTTAATCTTACAATATTTAATTTTAAATCAGCCAGTTATATTATCAAGATTTTAATTGATTGATTAAAATGCAGACAACATTTTGTCTTTAAACCCCATCTCAGTTTTGTGATAATTGTCTTAGCGGCATTCTTTGCGCTGGTGTCAAAGTCTTTAAAATTAGGCAAAATAATAAAAGTTGCATATGTTCTAGTACCCAAATCCAAGACAGTCAGAAATATTAATTTTTCATTCATTGTCCCATCCCTATATCCTTGAGACTTTGGACTGGCTTTTAATGTACTCACGTCCTCATTGGGTCTCTCCGTGATGAAGTTGACTGTTTCATATATCTGTGCAAAGAACTTGGTGCCGGCTATCAGCCAAATCAGCGCAATACAGCAGATAACAATATCAAACCTAAAATATAATTCTTTTGTAGAAATGGTAGGATGTATGTCTGCTAGTAAAAAGTAAATATCTAGGGTAAGAGAGTTGTGTAGATTGATTTAAGCGCCAAAGAACTCCCCCCTAACCTCCCTGACTTATAATCAGTGCTCGGCTGCCGCGCATCAGTTGCATGCCTAAAGACCTCATGGAAATCAACCTATTACAAATATAACAAGGATGACAACATCTATAAGTAGCGAAGCACAAAATCTATAATAAAATAGACAAACAGACAAAGTAATTTATAGAGCTGATTAACTGTTATCATAACAAAGAAGTGAAAGAGATAAATATGCAAATAAATATGCAAAAACTTAAATTCATAAAACTTTGAAAAATTAAGGTTTCTGAAAGTTTTAAAAAGAAAAGCAGCTGAAAGGCAATCAGACTACCAAAGATAGGAACCGAGAAAATCTGTTGCAAAAAGTAAAAGCGGTTAAAGAGCTGTTAGAAGAAGTCTGGCCACTATTGATGATGAATACTTAATTATGCTTCATATTGTTGGTAATGTTGACAAGAAGTTTTAGCCTTCTATCTTTTACAGGATCCGAGAAAATCAGTTTTAAAAAATAAAAGCGGCTCTAAGCTGCTTAAAAGCAGTCTGACCGCTATTGATGTTTTATACTTAATAATGCTTCATATCAATAAGATTGTTGACAAGAAGTTTCAGCCTTATCTCTTTAACAGGTGCCGACCAAATCAGTTTTGAAAAATAAAAGCGGCCAAAAAGCTGCTTAAAAGCAGTCAAACCGCTATTGATGTTTTATACATAATTATGCTCCATATTGATGGAAATGTTGACAAGAAGTTTCAGCCTTCTCTCCTTTACAGGAGACAAGAAAATCAGTTTTTAAAATTAAAAGCGGCTAAAAGTCCAACCGCTAACGATGTTTTATATTTAATTATGTTCCTTGTTGATGGGAATGTTGACAAAAAATTTCAGCCTTCTATCTTTTGTAGGAGCTGAGAAAATTACGTTTCCCCCAAAACGTTTCAGACATATATACAGACATACAGACGGACATTTCAAATTATAGAGTAGCTTCGCTACTAAAAATCAGCTAGAATCTGAAACTGACCAAAATATGGCAATACCTCATTTCAACATAATTTTTAATACACCCTTGCAGTCTTAAATTTGAGGCTTAGTTACGGCTGCCGAGCCCTTCTTCTAATTATGCATTTGCATCATTTGAACCTTTGATAATAATAGTGCATAAATATTATATAGTCCGGGATTTTGGGATTATACATTGGATGATAAATAATATTCCTTTTGTATATGGGTATATACCGTTGCTTTCACATAAAGAGCTGTTTAAGTATGTGCTGACCACCCTCTCCATTTAAAACAAAGAAATTACAAATATCGAGATATTTTATTTCTTTATCCATTAAATCTGCGTGGCCTATAACAGCGGTGCCCAAACCCTATGAAGCTATCGAGTACCCAATATAACCTAACCTAACCTGACCTAAAATAATGGGAGACAGAAAAACTAACCCCTCCTCCTTATTTTCGATTTTATTTTATTTAAAAATAAAGGATAGAGGGTAGTAGGGTTATCAGTGCTACCCCGGGTTATTTTTTGCCTTTGTCAGCTAGTAAGTATTTAGGGGAAGAAAGGGATGTAGACTAATTTAATCATCATTGTTCCTTCCCTGATCCCCTGATCAATAGTACATTTACTAAGATTTTGGATTATTTTAATTATTATAAATTACAATAATGATTTGTGATAGACTAATACAAGATACTATTAATCTTATTAACAAAGTTATAATCTCTATAAAGTCCAGAGTTCCACATTATATGATTAGAATATCTGCAATTGCTTATAATTCAAGCTTTTATATTGAACAGCCTTGGCCCATAGTTAGCTTAATAGACAGCTTTAGCTGGTTGTTTGTTGGGTATCTAAATTTCTTTTGTCCATCAATTATTAGTTATCGATTTCAAACTTTGATGATTCCTGTATAGTTAGGAAGCGTAGCAACTCTGTAATCATTACCAGAATGTCCGTTCGAAAAGGTTTATTTATAAAGATTATATATAATTATCCGATTGATCTGATCTTTGGAATACTGATTCCTAGAACAACAAACTACAATGTTATAAGCAAAATATCTCTATATCCAAGACCTAAAAATGTAAGTATGTCCTTAAACTTTATCCTGTATTTGTACAGTTTTTCATCAAATTTTCTTTAAAAATTTACTTCGAATTTTATAAAATTATATTGTGATTATTTAGTTCTGACATTCTACATGTGTTTATGTTCGATTGTCCCAACGGTTTTACAGCTTTTATGGGTGTTGTCATCGTTATTTTTTTGGTTTTGAAATACTACATTATAGCAATAATCAAAAGAATATAGGACAATGTAATCTTATCCTATTATATAAAATAGTAGGTTTTTTTTTGTCTGTAGCTTAAGATTTTTATAACTACTGAACCAAATGAGTTCTCCATTTTATGGAAGCTTCTTATATTTCCTTTGATGGTTTTAGGCTATTTATTTCTTATATCTAAGTTAGGTTATAGGCTATTTTCTACTTTCCTTACACCTTTGAATACATAGCTCCTAGATGCTAGGAGCGCAGCTGCTAGTATTTTATACTTTAGATGAATAGTAATCTATACTAAATACTCTTTTTGTTTTCCATATGCAGAAAGATAGGACAGATAAAAATCAGTGATAATTATTAATATAAGGTAAAATGGTGTTCACGCATTTTAACAAATTCAAGTAACATATGATAATAGTATATAATAATATATGTTGGGATAACGTGGTTTTAATTCCTTTATCATTCCGAAATAAAATAGTAAACTTGTAAATGATAAAAAATGTTAAAATTTTTGGTGCCGTTTTAGATGGATATTTGTGTGTATACCTTTTTGGTTAGAGAGTTTTGCGTCCGTAGAGACTGTAGAGTGTAGACTGCGTTAAACTATCGACCAAATAAGACATACACACAAATAAACTAACGTTTAAAAGATTTTGTTTGCAGACATGAATGTACATAATACATATATGCATATGCTTTTCTCATGAATACAGGGATAGCACAATGGAAATAAATTAATCATCCCTTCGATTCTTAGTTGCTTGTAATTCACCTGAACAAGGTTTGGGGGGGGGGGGTGTCTTAACTTCCGTCATTAGCATATTCCTCCCTGGCTTTCTAGATGTTTATAGTACGTCAGATTCGAATGTCTACCTTTAACCCCTATCAATAATTAGCAAATAAATATATTATTTCTTGGATGTTGCACCAGATTTTCATGTACTCTGATGAAAGTGATGCTCGCGACTGGCTAAAATAACAATACAATCCATTTTTCCACCCGCTTACTTCCTACTAGATAAATTAACTGACCAATACATGAAGTCCATATTAGCAACTGAATTGACGACAAATTTTCCCCTGCCAATATATCCACATGTATTCTTTATCCATTAATTAGAGATATTGAGTGTGAACAACTACATACAATAGTAGCGATGCTGATTTTAAGAATGAGTTTAACATTAGGCCATATGTAAAGAGATATAGAAAGGTTAGAGAAAGGAACAGAAAGAAAATAAAGAAAGAAAAAAAGGAAAGAAAAAAAGATAGAAAGGCAAAAAAGATAAAGATCGGGAGAAAGAAAGAAAGAAAAAGTTAAATAGAGGTAAAAGAAAAAGAAAGAAAGAGAAAGAAAGAGATAGAAAGAAAAAGAAAGAAAGAGAAAGAAAGAGATAGAAAGAAAAAGAAAGAAAGAGAAAGAAAGAAGGAGAGAGAAAGAAAAAGAAAGGAAGAGAAAGGAAGAGAGAGAGAAAGAAAGAGAAAGAAAGAAAAAGAAAAAAAAAGAAAGAGAGAAAGAAAAAGAGAAAGAAAGAGAAGGAAAGTGAAAGAAAGAGAAAGAAAAAGAGAAAGAAAGAAAGAGAAAGAAAGAAAAAATAAGGAAGAGAAAGAAAGAGAAAGAAAGAGAGAAAGAAAGAGAGAGAAAGAAAGAAAAAGAAAGGAAGAGAAAGAAAGAAAAAGAAACAAAGAGAAAGAAAGAAAAAGAAAGAAAGAGAAAGAAAGAAAAAGAATAAAAGAGAAAGAAAGAAAGAAAAAGAAAGAAAGAAAGAAAAAGAAAGGAAGAGAAAGAAAGAAAAAGAAACAAAGAGAAAGAAAGAAAAAGAAAGAAAGAGAAAGAAAGAAAAAGAATAAAAGAGAAAGAAAGAAAGAAAAAGAAAGAAAGAAAGAAAAAGAAAGAAAAATTAGGAAAAAGAAGGAGAAAGAAAGAGAAAGTAAAAGAAAGGAAGTGAAAAAAAGAAATAGCTTTTTTTCCCATTATGCAAAAAGCATTTTGGTTTGTGATAATACTTACAAGGCAACACAGGAAATAGAACAGAGCTCACAAGTCAATCCCATTTCATCTGGATTCTTATGCTTGCACGGGAAGCCTTTCTGAAATGTTAAAACACTAGTTGCTTCGAGCCTAGCCTCTAGAGGAGGGCATTGAGGTTTGTTAAGTAGCCTAAAACCACCTAGTAGTTTTGGCGTCAATTTGTCTTTAACTTTTTAAAGGTCATATTAAAAAATAACACAATATCCTACAGCATACATAAGTCATTTTTTGTTGTCTGAAGCTAAAGATCTCGAAAACTGTTGGTCTGAACTGATTCTACTTTTCAGGAGAGCTTTTGGTCTTTGGTGGTTTTAGGCTATTTTCATGACCCCATTCGCCTTCCCCTAGAGTATAGGGACTAGGCAAATATATATCAATTAAATATATTAGTTAGAGTTATCAATAAACAAATGCTTACCATTGTAAGACCAAGTCTAATTGTGGATAAAATAAATAGGATGATTCCACCAATGATTGTAAACCACGGCAGCATTATTTCACCTGGGCAACCTAACAATAAAGAAAATTAGTTCCCCCGCAGGGTTAGGTTCTAAGGTTTTAAAATGACAGGATGATTCCATCAATGATTGTAAACCAAGGCAGCATTATTTCACCTGGGCAACCTAACAATAAAAAAAATTATTTCCCCGCAGGGTTAGGTTCTAAGGTTTTAAAATGACAGGATGATTCCATCAATGATTGTAATCTCAGGCAACCTTGCAATATAGAAAATTAGTTCCTCCGCAGGTTAGGCTCTAAGGTTTTAAAATAACAGGAAGATTCCATCAATGATTGTAAACCCAGGCAAACCAACAATATGGAAAATAAGTTCCTCCGTAGGGTTAGGCTCTAAGGTTTTAAATTGAGAAAATGATTCCAACATTAATTATTAACTAAGAGAGCATTACTTTACCTAGGCAACCTAAAGTTTCACCAATTATTAAATCGTTTTATGCTTTCAATAGTGACTTTAATTATGCATAAAACGACGTCGTTTCTTTAAAATTACATGTCTCATTGTGAAGATTTTTTTGAGGGTTATAGTCTACCCCAACTTCAAGAAAAGAACTCTTTGTAATTACTGGTAGCAAATGAAAATAATGCTTGTTTCTATGCTGTAGGAAGAAGTTTCCCTAAAACCGCCTATTAGAGCTAAGAAACTCCTCCCAAACTATTTTGATAATAAATGAATATGAAAGGGGGGGGGGGTGGGTCGTGAGTTAGTGTTTTACTGTATGTTAGGTTATATGGCCACCAGGTAGCCTCGCAGGATTAGGGTACTGCATGTTAAGGTCCCCGCCCCGCAGGGTTTTCCATTGTCTCTTGTACTCTATAAATTCTACTAGCGGCTGAGCTCCTAGCATCTAGGAAAGTAGAATAATAGCATAAAACCAAACTTATTATAAGAATTAAATAGCCTAAAACCAAACTTAGGAATAAGAATTAAATAGCCTAAAACCATCCAGGACCCAATAAGAAACTTCAACAAAATGGAAAATTTAATCTGTACAGTAGTTATCGAAATCTTAAGCTACAGACAAAAAAACCTTACTACTTTATATAAGAGGATAAGTAAAATAAACGGGGGGGGGGGATTAATTTATCTGTCATTGTCGTATTCATGTATTTACCTGAGTTGTAAAGACTCTGGTGCAAAGGAGCTGTGTGTATACACATTATTGTCCTATTTCTGTATTTACCTGAGTTGTAAAGACTCTGGTGCAAAGGAACTGTGTGTATACACATTATTGTCCTATTTCTGTATTTACCTGAGTTGTAAAGACTCTGGTGCAAAGGAGCTGTGTGTATACACTTTATTGTCCTATTTCTGTATTTACCTGTGTTGTAAAGACTCTGGTGCAAAGGAACTGTGTGTATACACATTATTGTCCTATTTCTGTATTTACCTGAGTTGTAAAGACTCTGGTGCAAAGGAACTGTGTGTATACACATTATTGTCCTATTTCTGTATTTACCTGTGTTGTAAAGACTCTGGTGCAAAGGAACTGTGTGTATACACTTTATTGTCCTATTTCTGTATTTACCTGAGTTGTAAAGACTCTGGTGCAAAGGAGCTGTGTGTATACACATTATTGTCCTATTTCTGTATTTACCTGAGTTGTAAAGACTCTGGTGCAAAGGAGCTGTGTGTATACACATTATTGTCCTATTTCTGTATTTACCTGAGTTGTAAAGACTCTGGTGCAAAGGAACTGTGTGTATACACATTATTGTCCTATTTCTGTATTTACCTGAGTTGTAAAGACTCTGGTGCAAAGGAGCTGTGTGTATACACTTTATTGTCCTATTTCTGTATTTACCTGAGTTGTAAAGACTCTGGTGCAAAGGAGCTGTGTGTATACACATTATTGTCCTATTTCTGTATTTACCTGAGTTGTAAAGACTCTGGTGCAAAGGAACTGTGTGTATACACATTATTGTCCTATTTCTGTATTTACCTGAGTTGTAAAGACTCTGGTGCAAAGGAGCTGTGTGTATACACTTTATTGTCCTATTTCTGTATTTACCTGAGTTGTAAAGACTCTGGTGCAAAGGAGCTGTGTGTATACACATTATTGTCCTATTTCTGTATTTACCTGTGTTGTAAAGACTCTGGTGCAAAGGAACTGTGTGTATACACATTATTGTCCTATTTCTGTATTTACCTGTGTTGTAAAGACTCTGGTGCAAAGGAGCTGTGTGTATACACATTATTGTCCTATTTCTGTATTTACCTGAGTTGTAAAGACTCTGGTGCAAAGGAGCTGTGTGTATACACATTATTGTCCTATTTCTGTATTTACCTGTGTTGTAAAGACTCTGGTGCAAAGGAACTGTGTGTATACACATTATTGTCCTATTTCTGTATTTACCTGTGTTGTAAAGACTCTGGTGCAAAGGAGCTGTGTGTATACACTTTATTGTCCTATTTCTGTATTTACCTGTGTTGTAAAGACTCTGGTGCAAAGGAACTGTGTGTATACACTTTATTGTCCTATTTCTGTATTTACCTGTGTTGTAAAGACTCTGGTGCAAAGGAGCTGTGTGTATACACATTATTGTCCTATTTCTGTATTTACCTGAGTTGTAAAGACTCTGGTGCAAAGGAGCTGTGTGTATACACATTATTGTCCTATTTCTGTATTTACCTGTGTTGTAAAGACTCTGGTGCAAAGGAACTGTGTGTATACACATTATTGTCCTATTTCTGTATTTACCTGAGTTGTAAAGACTCTGGTGCAAAGGAGCTGTGTGTATACACATTATTGTCCTATTTCTGTATTTACCTGAGTTGTAAAGACTCTGGTGCAAAGGAGCTGTGTGTATACACATTATTGTCCTATTTCTGTATTTACCTGAGTTGTAAAGACTCTGGTGCAAAGGAGCTGTGTGTATACACATTATTGTCCTATTTCTGTATTTACCTGAGTTGTAAAGACTCTGGTGCAAAGGAGCTGTGTGTATACACATTATTGTCCTATTTCTGTATTTACCTGTGTTGTAAAGACTCTGGTGCAAAGGAACTGTGTGTATACACATTATTGTCCTATTTCTGTATTTACCTGTGTTGTAAAGACTCTGGTGCAAAGGAGCTGTGTGTATACACATTATTGTCCTATTTCTGTATTTACCTGTGTTGTAAAGACTCTGGTGCAAAGGAACTGTGTGTATACACATTATTGTCCTATTTCTGTATTTACCTGTGTTGTAAAGACTCTGGTGCAAAGGAGCTGTGTGTATACACATTATTGTCCTATTTCTGTATTTACCTGAGTTGTAAAGACTCTGGTGCAAAGGAGCTGTGTGTATACACATTATTGTCCTATTTCTGTATTTACCTGAGTTGTAAAGACTCTGGTGCAAAGGAGCGGCGTATACACTTCCTAAATCATATATTAGTATTCATTATGAAACAAGGATGACAACATCCATAAAAGCGAAGCTCTGAAACGGTAGGACAAACGGACATTAACACTTGTATAATGTCAGAACTAAATAATCAGAATGCGAATGCATAAGAGTCAAAGCAAAATTGTAAATAAATTTGTTGAAAAACTGCTTGATACAGGACAATGATTATGGACATACTTACATTTTTAGGACTTGATTATAAAGTTGCTTCGCTTATAATATTGTACTTTGTTGTCCCAGGAATCAGTATACCAAAAATCAGACCAATCAGATAATTAGGTCACATACACATTTGTTGTTAAAAATCAACATGTTTAAAATGGACGTACGGACATTCTGGTAATGATTATAGAGTTGCTACGCTTTCTAACTCGTACCTAACTACTACAGGAATCACCATGCAAAATTTGAAATCGATAGGACAATTCTAACATGCCTAAATTAATGAAAAAAACTATTAAAAAAAGTAAAAAAATCAACATGTTTAAAATGGACGTACGGACATTTTGATGATGATTATAGAGTTGCTACGCTTTCTAAATCGTACCTAACTATTAAAGGAATCACCATGCAAAATTTGAAATCGATAGGAAAATTCTAACATGCCTAAATTAACGAAAAAAGCTATTCGTATGGACGGACGGACGGACCTACCCTAATTATAGAAAAGCTTCGCTTTTTAAAAACGGAGCTCAACAAATTATATGGCCATGGAAACGAACCATGATAAATATAACACATTTAATATTCAACATCTTTTCGAAGTCCCTGTGGAAATTTTGTAAATATATTTCCCAAAAATACATGAATAATGAATGATTGATAAGGACATACCAACATTTAAAGACTTATTTATAAAGATGCTTCACTTATAATATTATATCTAATCGTGATGTGAATCAATATTCCAAAAAACAACGAAAAAACAAACAAAAACATTATGTTTAAATTGTTGTCATACCCACAAATCAACATAAAATCAAAATCATAGACAGAAATGAGAAAGACTAAACTACAAAACTTTTGTGTCACTTTTGAGGAAGACGATTCATATGACGTCATATAAAGGGAAAAGAAAAAGGGAAGGGGAAAAGAAAATCTCTCCAAAAGAGATGGGAGAAAAGGGAATCGTCTTCCTCAAAGTGACACAAACGTTATGTAGTTTAGTCTTTCTCGAAAGACATGCCAGCCAAATGCAAAATATATAGAGTATTTGCGCTTCTAAAATTAAATCTTACCTATGATAATCATAATAAATGAAAACAGTAAACAGATGATGTTTATAACTGAAACAAAATTAATGAAAATAGAAAAAATTATTATCAGCTATGCAAATTTACACAGGGATCTAAAGGGATAAGACAATGGCCGATAAATTGATATATATACCCAATGATGTTACACATAAATAAACCTTCTGTAAATTCAAATATTGGTTGTAACGTTTGGACACTGAACTTTTTTAACCAACCAATCAAAATTCGATGAAAGTCACAAACTCAATCAATAAGAAAAAGTTATTATACAACTTTGGGGACTAGTGTAATGAACAGCCCATTGTCCTTCCTCTCATTCTCTGAAATTTACACGTTTATTTGTCTATCTATAAGTGTGTAACGGTCTATAAATGCTGTAGTAATTACTTTTGTCTGAAGCTAAAGATCTCAGAAAAGGTGAAACGAGTTTGTTATATTTTTGGGAAGCATTTTAAATGCTTGAGTTGGTTTTAAGCTTTTTTCCGCTAGAGGTAGGAGCAAAGTAAAATATAAGAATTTAAAAGTAAGTTCTGTGCTTTAATTTATAAAACATCATGATGGAAGTCTCACTAGAATTTTACATAATAGTCAATGATTTATATATTTAATTTAAATAAATATGATGTAATAGTGTCTATCAATGAAATGATGAAATTGGATCAACTGCCGTTCATGGTAAAATATTTAAAAAATCTATGAATTTTGGAAATTTTCATTATCAGAAATATTTTACCATAAACTGCAGTTGATCCATGAAATTAAATACATATGTATGAAAATAATAGTTGAGAAAAAAATCACTAAAGAAAGATGTAAATGGGTGATTAAAACTCCCCCTTCCCACCCGACTAAATGTTAAAATTTTTTGGAAATATGTTATATTTTACCTCATAACCCAAACTAATTTCACCAGGGCGCCTCAGCCGCGCAAAAGCCTCATATTTAAACCCAATTGTGTGTGCAAAAATAAAATTTCGAAAAGATGGATTGACTGTTTAGGAACAGGTTTATACATCCAGCTGAATTTTAAAGTTGTAATATGAGATTTCACTATGGCTTAGAAGCGGCTGCCAAGCCCTGGATTTTACCCAAACGTGCCATTAGTAAGTGTTTTATTATTCCCCCATTGATATTTTCTACCCCCCTTCCTTCCCAAATAACAAAATGGACGTCCTTTCTCTGACCCCATCTTTAGATGGGGTACTAGAGGCTAGAGGCGAAGCAACAAGTAATGTATTCTGAATTAGGTAATAAAAAAATAATTAACTTAGGAAAGAGATGATTCAAATATGTAATTTACCTAAAATAAATGCGCTACAAATCTTTGATTTTGTAGAAAGTTCTTCATAATTATCTGCTTCATCTGAATATCCTAAAATCAAAATATTTACTAACAGTTTATTCTATAAGAAAAGTTAAACCTTGGACGAGAATGTCTTTTAATATATATTTTTTCCTGTAGTATTTTTTTTAGATAACTAACTTATTTCTTTTGTTTGAAGAATAGCATTGGTATGTTATAGTAATATATATTACAATGTCCACATTCATTTTAAATACAATTTAAAACATACATTAGTGTAATTTTGTCAACTAACCCTTTTTTAATAAAAACCTTAACTTAGTTTATAGTTTTTTTTAGCGTATGGAAAATTTTAACACTTTCTTAAACCAAAAACGGGGAGGGGGGGGGCGTGTATTCAAACAACAAGAGGTGTATTTTTAGTGGTGACTTTTTTGCCTTAACAAAACACTTTGCTGTATTAGGGGGGTGTGGTGGACTCTTGTTAGGATATCACATATGAGATTGAGTTATTAAAACCAGTTCTCGGCCATACTGAAAAATCTTGTATAGCACCATATTAGAAATAATTATCCAAGAATGAAAAAAAGAACATAAAATAAATAACAGTTCTATCTTATAATTTTTTATTATATATCCTCGGAAAGTTGTCTCTAATACAATGCAATAGATAACTATCACAAGTAAAAATGTTTGAGTCATTTGCTTTTTTAAATTCCTTACCTATTCTCCAAGTGGTTTCTGTAATATAGCTAGGAGGATCTGAATATAATATTGACATCTTTATCCTATTATATAAAGTAGTAAGCGTTTTTTAGTTTGTCCCGAAGGATCTCGCTAACCGCCGAACCGATATTATTCTCCTTTACAGTGGAGCTGCTCATAGGTCCTGGGAAGGTTTTAAACTATTTTTGGGGAGGGTGTCTTGAACTCCCCACCACCCCCCCCCTAAAAAATATTTTTTACTCTTTTGAAACTCAAATTTAAAATTGGATTAGGTCGACTTTTTCCCCTCCTACCTTAGAGGCTTCTAGGGGGCGTAGCCGCTAGTCTGTAAATATAGTAAAGCAATGTAAAATCAATAACTTCTGTAGACATACATATAATGTTTCTATTAGATTTCTACATGCATTTTTAAGTCAGGAATATAACCTAACCTAACCTAACCCAGCCTGAAGTAAAAAATAATTAAATAAAAACCTTGCCCTGACCTTATTTTCAATTTATTTTATGTAATGCTGGTAGGAGGGGATTTGTGCTTAACTAGGCACTTTGAGTGAAACCGCCGTATACGGAATTATATCTCACAAAATTAAGAGGAGCATGTATAATTCTGTATTATTTCATAACTTTATAGTATATTAATAACAACAAAAATAGAATAAATAAAAAACACATAGTATAAATTGGTATCTATTAACTAATGATGTTCTGAATATTATCACATGATTGTAGGCTTGTCAATGTTGCATCTTATAGTATAATAACAACAACAAAAAGAGAATAAAAAATAAAGTAATATTATTAATGGATATCTATTAACTAATGAAGTTCTGAATACTATCACATGATTGTAGGCTTGTCAATGTTGCCTGCAATGTTGCATCTTACAACCAACTGTTTAAAAGATGCACTAATAGTTTAGTGTTTCTCTAAAACCAATAAATTTTTGAGTATTAATTCTTTTTCTCGTATTTATTCGAATCCGGTGGACAGGAACCGGTTCTCATCAATACGAAAAAACTATGTCTGGCATCGTATTATATCCAGTTTTCTACGAATATAGAAATGTACAATCATAAAATTAAAACCAGTTTTTTTAGCCGGTGCCTCCGGCACCTCGGGGCTAAAAAAACTAGTTTTAATCTTATAATTGTACATTCTATATCCGCGGAAAGCCGTTTATAATACGATACGAGAAATAACTAATAAAGATTAAACTTTTAAAATAGCGATGATACCCTTACAATTCTTATATGTTAGTCAATGTGTCATTATTTTGTCGACCTAGATCTCGGAAATAGTAAGAATGATTTACTTCAGCTTTTCATATAAACTTTATAATAATAAGGAGATTTTTGCCTTTTTTCGAGGATATAGTTTTTTTGCCTTAAAATGGTTAGGCAAATCATCATTTTTTTTACCACCAAAAGGAATCGCTTTACAATGCCTTTACAAAAATTACGTTATACCATACAAATGACCAATGATAGGCCAGTAAACATAAGCATTACCAAAAGTTCATTTTTATTTTGGTGTTTTATATGAACATATTTTACTATCATTATTCATCATTTTTATATAAATGTGCATTAAAAAAGATTAACAATTATAAATCATAATTTAAGATAATCCAATTGTCACCAATTATATCATACCATGATTTAGCACCTTGGATTAACTATATTTTTATTGTTGTAGAGAATATATCTATCTCTTTTTGTTATGACGCAACTCTATACACTCTCTTTCTCAGTTAAGATTTGAATTTCAATTGTATTTGACGATTTATTTCATAGGTAATTTCTGAATTTGACAAATTTTGTATATAAGTTACGCAGCAGCAGCAAACAAATATTGTTTATTGAGACTGGACTGTGTAAATTCTATTGAATGTAGACTGCATAGATACTGTAGAGTCTAGACTGTGTAGATACTGTAAAGTCTAGACTGTATAAATTCTGTAGAGTCTAGAATGCATATATACTGCAGAGTCTAGACTATATAGATACTGTAGATTCTAGATTGCATATATAATGTAAAGTCTAGACTATATAGATACTGTAGATTCTAGATTGCATATATAATGTAGAGTCTAGACTGTATATATACTGTAGATTCTAGATTGTATATTTAATGTAGAGTCTAGACTGTATATACACTGTAGAGTCTAGATTGTATACATCCTGTAGAGTCTAGGCTATGTATTTACTGTAGAGTATAGTCTGCATATTTACTGTAAACTGCAATTATACCGTAGAGTTTAGACTTCTTAGTTACTTTTGAGACTAGTAAGCATAGATACTGTAGAGTTTAGACTTCAGAGATACACTAGAGTCTGGGCTATGTAGATACTGTAGTAGAGCATATACTGCATAGATATTTTTGATTACTTGAATATTATTGGTCAATCGACACTCTTTCATAACAATAGACAAACGGCCATACAAACCACCTAGGTTATAAAGAATCGACATTAAATAATTACAAAAGAATGTCAATTAAAGATTCAACTGGGATATATGTCCTTAAAGTGATCACATGATACACTTGGCATAATTTTATATTTTAAAATCAGTTGTTAGGAATCCTCAATATACACATTTGGATGAAGTTCTTGTAATACAGCTAAAACATTTTCGTAGCGTAGCTAATCTTTAAATATGAGTTGTCCGTGTATACGTCCCGTCCATTGAAATTTTGTATCTTTTAATACACATCAATAAAGATGAAAAAATTAATCTTAGTGATATGTATATCATTACTATATAAATCAGAATAGTATGAAATATAACCTACTGTTGTTATGATAGGCGCTCGCCACTAGACTGCGATGCAGGGAAAATTTTAGGCCCCAAAATTATAATAATTTGTTAGCTTAAAACAATTTTTTTTGGGGGGGTGGGGGAGGGCTCTGAATGACCTAGCAACATTTTTCCTAATGGCCGTTAACGTACAAACAAACGTACTAACTAACATTTTTTGTAACGTAGTTCCGCTAAATTTGTTTTTAAAGCATTTTATGAACACTGTAAATTATCACCGTAAATCATTGTATGTACACTCTATACGGATGCTAATTTAGTTTTTATAAAGATTGTATGAACACTCTAAATGGTTGCGAAATCATGATCTAATGTTAGCACAGCCTCTCAAAACACACAATGCTACAAAGGGGGCAAAATACGTTTTTTTTTGTTGGTGTTTACTGGTTAATTACATTTGGGCGGGATTCTCTTTCAATTTCATCTAGAGAAGCCAGAAGCGTGTAATGAGATGCGATACTCAAACGCCCACTGGGATATTAGGTTAGGTAACATCCAAGCTGACCTTTGCCTGGAAGTTTTAACTGTGTATGGTAATTAGTTGCTCCTGTTTATAGGCCAAGGAATTCCCCCTACCCTAACTATTAATATCACGTGCCAGACATATCGAGTCACCAATAAAATTTTATTATTTTATTATTTATTTGCACCTATAAAAATCATTGTGAATTCCTCACAAAAGATTTTGAAATTGTTTGGCAAAACCTTACAATTAATGGTTTCTTTTGAATCAGGACATTTGGAAAAATTAATAATAATTATACTGTGCGACCAGGTTTATCAGAGCTCGGCAGCCGCCACATTCTATTACGCACGGCGGCAGCTTATGATTGTCGGAACAAAGATACAAGTGGCGATGAC
Organism: Acartia tonsa; assembly: GCF_053477335.1. NCBI lineage: Eukaryota > Metazoa > Arthropoda > Copepoda > Calanoida > Acartiidae > Acartia > Acartia tonsa. The sequence goes on from NC_137266.1 coordinate 38,757,656, forward strand.
AAATAATCAGGGATGAAGAAAGTGATATAAAGCGCAGATGTTTATTGGTCATAAATCAAAGTCAAATTTAAAGTAAAAAATCACGAAACCTTCTTATGTATTTTATTTATTTTTGAATAATTTCTGTATCAAACAGACCAACGGGTAAAGTAAATTATATATTGTGTGCTCAATAGAGGAGGGAATCTGCACACAAACTTTTGGTAGTCTATCTGGAAAAGCCTTAGAGAAAATCTCGATTCCCCCCTAAACGTAGCTGTCTGGCAAGAAAGGACATATGGACATTGAAAGAATAGACGAAGACCAAACTGCATAACTTTTGTGTCACTTTTAATTCCTATGACGTCATATAATGAGGAAGATGAGAGGAGAAGTGAAAAAGAAAACCCCTAAAAAAGAGATGGAGAATATGACGTCAAAAGTGGTGCAAAAGTTATGCAGTTTGGTCTTCGTCAAAGAATAGCTTCGCAACAAATATGCAACAGCAGTTCATAAAATGAAAAAAAGCTGTTTCAGCGGCTGCTTTTACTGCCGATTGAAAATGTTAAAATTCCCTCCTCAGATTATGACGTCCTACGATAGAATAGCCAATGAAAGGTCAGTATAATTTGTGCTGGCCTCTCATTGTTTATTTTATCTATGACGTCATAATTTGTGGAAGACTTTAATCACCTTCCCAATTGTTAAAAAAATATAGTGCAGATTCGTCAACGGTTTGTTAAAACTGCTTCTGCCGAACCATGATGTTAACAAATTGTTTTAGGTTTTATAGAAGTACAATAAAAAACAAGGATTGTTCAATGCATAAGTAGCGCAGTAATAACATAAATTGTTTAAAGCCACAGATATTTAGATATTTAAGTCAATGAAGAGGTACCTAATTTTTCATTTCTCACTTTACAAGATGTCCCTAGATGCTAGGGGCATTGTAACCCATGTGTTTGGTAACTTTAATACATGTACATATAATATCAATTTTCAAAAAGTAAGACGCATTAAATGATTATGGGCGAAGCCAATTAATATGAGTATTTGGTATAAAAGTGTTTATTAAAATAAATAATTTGGCAGGGTGAATGTTATAATTATGCAAGTGCCTCCCAGCTAAGTGTGCAGTGCTTAACAAATTAAATAAAACTGGGGGAGTTATTTCAAATTATAGGAGTTTATTTTAGCAGAAAAGCTTCTTTACAAGCCTTAAAAGAATGTTATTAAAGGTGTGTATGTAAGTATTTTCTAACTAAGCGGTGCTAAACAAATTAAATTATAATGATTTATCTATAATACAAAGTAGAACGATGTCTGTCTGTCTGTTTGTTTGTAAAGAAGGATCTCGCTAACCGGTAAACCAATCGGGTTCTCCTTAACAGGGTAGCTTCTCATAGGTCCCGGGAAGGTTTGTAACTATTTTCTTGGGGGGGGTGGGACACCCACAACCCCCACAAAAAATGAAAAATCCCCAACCCCAAATATTTTTTTCTTTCTTTTTAAAACCAAAATTAAAATTTGTGGGGTCGACAAACCCCCCCCCCCTCTCAAAAAAATCCCCCCCCCAAAAAAAATTAAAAAAAAAACTTTTCTTTTAAATCTAAAATTCGAAAAATTAGGTTGATCAAACCTCTTGCGCAGTGTTAGGAACTCCCGCAGTAGTTTTTTTTTGTTAATTTTAATTTTACTCTAATACAATGTTCAAATAATTTCAATAATAAGGATCCAAAGAACCTATTTGAAGGAAAGCTAAATATGATTAAACTTAAAGGAGTTTTTTTAATTATTAATTTAACTCCCCCTACATGCTACTACCTTTTGAATAATTCATGGCAAAGTAAAGATTGAGGGGTAGAATTAAAGTGCAGAATTAATGCAAAATTATTGAATACTATCTGGAAGCCTTTTTATTTGCATCTTGTTATTATTTATCTTTCTATCTTATCAAACTTTTTTGTGGCTATCTATCTATATAATTTTACTCTATTTTATCTAGATATTAATGCAATGTAGAAAGACATCAAATCTTAAAATAATGCATGCTTATTGGACAGGGGAAATATCCAGAGAGAGAGGGGACAATGGACTGTTTATTACACTAGTCCCCAAAGTATTACGATAACCGCGAATTGTAATCTACAGAAGGGATAATTTTGTGGATCATCCAATAACAAACAACCAATTATATCTAAAATCTATGAAACAAAATGATAGATGGGTAGACTAAATGAGTTATTTCATAAATGCATATATTGTTTATGATAGTACTCTCAAAAAATTATGCATCTAAATATATCTCATTTAGCAGCTAAGTAAATTTTATTTCTCCCAAAGATATACCAAAACTTCATATGCTTACAGTTAGACATTCATAATTTGAGCTAGAGAATGCGTTTCTAGCATTTAAAGGCTCTGTATACCAAGTGGTAGTGGACAAAGATTTGAAAATAAAATAGCTTAAAACCATCCTTGGGCCTTTGTAACTTACTTTCTACTTAACATAAACAGATACAAAGATTATTTGAAAAACACATTTTTACTGAGCATTTCATTATGAAACCTTTCAGAAGCCATACAAACAAACCAAACCCTATCTCTTATCATGTAAGCTATCTATCTATCTATCCATTTTTTGCTAATTATTGCACGCATTTAAATCAAATGCAAATATCAGGAACTACAGGAGTTTTAGATAAAACCTTAAAAATATTGGAGCTACTACATACATTTTCAGTCCTGATGTCAGTCCAAAATACTTGAAATTAAATTTGATGCAGGGGGTATCTAGAAATTTTATTAAAAAATAGCTAAAAACCTATACAGTGCCTGTAAAGAGCCTCCTTAAGATTTTGACTGGCTTTATATTATAGGATATAAATAAACTTATTTATTTTATCATATATGATAAATTATGTTTGTTGTTGTAAATATCTTAGAACCATTAAAGCTCCACAAAGTCTCCGGGAGGGTTTCAGGCTATTTCCATTCCCTCTCCTCTCCAGGATGCTTACAGCGCAACCATATGTCAAAAATAGAGTAGCTAGAATTGTTGTCCCTTAAGATCTGGCTGGCTACCTAATGACTCGATTGACTTCTCCATTTCAAGTAAGCTTAATAGGTTTAAGGTTTTTATTAAAATTTTTTATTCATTGGTTGGTTTTAAGCCTTTTTTCTTCCCTCTCTTTTCAGCTGGCAGTAATTTAAAGATATTTTATTCATTAGAATGTATAGAAAGAGATTTTTACTAATTAAAAATACTTTCTCCTACTGGATGAACGAAGTGACCAATAAGACCATGTTAGCAACCTAAATTGACGACTATTTTTCCCCTGTCATAATATCCACGGATATTCCATATCCAATTGTCACCGCCAGTAATTTAGTCACATGTAGCATATTAACATGTCAAGCTTAATTAATAACAATGGATTTATTATTACTTGGATCTTACACCAGTTTATCATGTGCTTTAATCAAGTGTATCATGTAACTGGCTAAAATAACAATTTCCCTATCCATTTCCCTCCTACTGGATGATTTATTTGACCAATAAATGATATTATTATTAGCAACCTAAATTGACGACTATTTTTCCCCTGTCATAATATCCACGTATATTCTATATCCATTATCACCGCCAGTAATTTAGTCACATGTAGCATATTAACATGTCCACCTTAATTAATAATTCTTGCAAGCATAAATCTTACGAGATAAATCTTATTCATTCTTCAAAATCAAAATCAAAGTCTCATTATTTTAATTAAATACAGATAAGATTCTTCTTTGAAATAAATAAGATAACACTTTTTTTTGTCCATAAGTAGCTTAGGATCAATAAGAATTCAAGTACAGTAAACTGTAATACCGTAAACATAGCGAAAAAAGTAAAATGTATGTTTTGTTCATAGTTGTTTTATATTGCTTATTCGTTTAAATTTTAAGACGGAACATGGAAGTAAATTTTTTCTAAATAATTCCTTACTATTATAGGAATCATCATGCAAAGTTTGAAATCGATATGACAATTCCAACATGTCTAAATTAACGAAAAGAGCTTTATAATAGAAATGGTAGTTATAAGTTTTTAATTTTTGGTAGTAACACATTATAAAAAATTACAGCATAATTAATGTGATAATAGTTTAATGTAATTTACTTTTTCTAAAATCAGATTGAAAAAAGTGTAATTATTGATTAAGATGGTTGGACAACCTTTTTACATTTCATAACTTTCCATTTCATTGTAAAGTTGCTGCGGATTTTTAAAAATCATAACGATTCCTAGTATATTAAGGTAAAATTTCCTAAGCGAATCATCTCTTTAAGTTAGTATATTTTGAAACAGTATACTATATTTAGCCAATTTTGCAACAAATTTACTTTTAATTTTGTTTAGACTTTTAAACTGATATTCTGCTTATTAAGTTCCGACACTCTACAGGTGTTAATAGTCGTTTGTCCTACCCTCTGATTTTATAGATTTATTTTTATGGATGTTGTCACCTCCCCTAAAATAGTTATAAACTTTTCTAGGACCTAAGAAGATACGTTCAGCGGTTGGCGAGATCCTTAGATCCTTGTTTCATTTTAATTTGTACTTTTAATATCCAAATTTGTTACTAACCCTACACAGTCCTTGTCATTGTTTGATATCTTTATCAGATGAAGCTTTTGATTTGCAGATATACCAAGCTACTGCACCAATATTATTTCAGAGTTGCAGAGCTTAATATTTTGATTTGCAGATATACCAAGCTACTGCACCAATATTATTTCAGAGTTACAGAGTTTAATATTTTGATTTGCAGATATACCAAGCTACTGCACCAATATTATTTCAGAGTTACAGAGTTTAATATTTTGATTTGCAGATATACCAAGCTACTGCACCAATATTATTTCAGAGTTGCAGAGTTTAATATTTTGATTTGCAGATATACCAAGCTACTGCACCAATATTATTTCAGGGTTGCAGAGTTTAATATTTTGATTTGCAGATATACCAAGCTACTGCACCAATATTATTTCAGAGTTGCAGAGTTTAATATTTTGATTTGCAGATATACCAAGCTACTGCACCAATATTATTTCAGAGTTACAGAGTTTAATATTTTGATTTGCAGATATACCAAGCTACTGCACCAATATTATTTCAGAGTTGCAGAGTTTAATATTTTGATTTGCAGATATACCAAGCTACTGCACCAATATTATTTCAGAGTTACAGAGTTTAAACTGTTTTTAACCTATTTTTAAAACGTATATAAAAATTATACTATGACACCAGTAGAATGAGACTGCAGAGCCTAAATTTGAATTAAGTTCCCAATAAACTTTTTTGGGGGGATTCAAATATTAATTTTTACTGTTGCCGTGATCATTTTGATCCGAGCAAAAGGTCTTTTTTTTATTTGGGTAAAATTCGTAGGTTTTAGAGTGTTTTGCTTCATAAATATTGTATTCTGGTATAGAGTAAAATTAGGCCTTATGATTTTACTATAAAAATTCACTAAAAAGTTAATTCTTCATAATATATCAACGAATTAACATTAACATGTTTGTGTTCTCTCACTTATTTTAAAAACATAAAAAATGGCTGTAAAGGGTTAAATGACAACAAATGTTTATGCAATACAACAAATTTATTTTTGTCACCTATACAAATGTGTTATAAAATAAGATTATTCAAACTTATCTTTTAAAATAATTTTAAAAAGTATGTATCTTTTATGTGTACGGTTTTCATTCTTTTCATTTTAATTAAATAAAAAATATTTAACTACATTGGAAATAAGTCACTTTGTGAAAACATTCTTTTTTTGAATTGTAAAGAATTATATAAAACAAGGCTTCTTATTGGTTAGATTTCAGAATTATTTGTTTTATTGTAAATGTTAGATTTTTCAATGAAATTAATTGTTTTGGAAAAAAAAATTATTTCCAATGAACAGAGTAATGTTTTTTTATTGTATCAATATAAAGTGAATTATATAAAAATGTTCTGTAAGCCACAATATTACCCGAAGTAAAAAAAAGCTTTTGCTTCGGTCAAAATGATCACAGCAACATATAAAATTAATTTTTAAATCCCCCCAAAAAAGTTTATTGGGGACTTAATTCAAATTTGGCCTCTGCAGTCTGATTCTACTAGTGTCATAGTATATTTTTTATAAATGATAAAAAAATAGGTTAAAAACAGTTTAATATTTTGATTTGCAGATATACCAAGCTACTGCACCAATATTATTTCAGAGTTACAGAGTTTAATATTTTGATTTGCAGATATACCAAGCTACTGCACCAATATTATTTCAGAGTTACAGAGCTTAATATCTTGATTTGCAGATATACCAAGCTACTGCACCAATATTATTTCAGAGTTACAGAGTTTAATATTTTGATTTGCAGATATACCAAGCTACTGCACCAATATTATTTCAGAGTTACAGAGTTTAATATTTTGATTTGCAGATATACCAAGCTACTGCACCAATATTATTTCAGAGTTACAGAGTTTAATATTTTGATTTGCAGATATACCAAGCTACTGCACCAATATTATTTCAGAGTTGCAGAGTTTAATATTTTGATTTGCAGATATACCAAGCTACTGCACCAATATTATTTCAGGGTTGCAGAGTTTAATATTTTGATTTGCAGATATACCAAGCTACTGCACCAATATTATTTCAGAGTTGCAGAGTTTAATATTTTGATTTGCAGATATACCAAGCTACTGCACCAATATTATTTCAGGGTTGCAGAGCTTAATATTTTGATTTGCAGATATACCAAGCTACTGCACCAATATTACTTCAGGGTTGCGGAGCTTAACTTAATGTAATAAATATAAATAGATATAGGATATAGGTGGATATTTTGACAGAGAAAAATTTGTCTTTAATTCAGCTTGCTAATATGATCCTCATTCATTGGTCAGTTCGTTCATCAAGTTGAAGAATAAGCCTGTAGGGGCGTAGCCGCTGGTGAATTGACGAATTCTCCCCCTCTCCAGAATATTAGATATTTTTTGTACTTTCAGACAGATGATAAAATAATGAGATCCCCTTCTCTGAATTTTTAATTCTTATCAAAGTATTGAGTATGGTGTGCCATAGCATCCGCAAAAATTCATAACTTTTCAAAGTGTTCCATATTAGTACAAAATGCATTACTTTTCAAAGTGTTTCATGTTAGTACAAAATAGGACAGGATCAGGGAGGGGACATTTGGCTGTTTATTACACTAATCCTCAAAGTTTTATTGAATTTTGATTGGTTGATTCATTAAGTTGAGTGTCCAAACGATTTAACCACTTATTTTACTCTTCAGAAGGGGTAATTTTGTGTATCATCGTTCGGGATATACATTAATTTATCGACCATTTTCTTATCCCTTTAGATTCCTGTGACCCAATAGCAATTAGTAAGTGGTGTTTATTCTGAATGAGGTAAATGAGAAGAGCATTTTATAAGGGATAAGACAATGGACGATAAATTTATTTACAATCCAAAATATGATTACAAAATTACGACTTCTGTAGATTCAAACTATTGGTTGAAACATTTAAACACTCAACTTAATGAACCAGCCAACTAAAATTTATTAAAAGTACCCAAAGTTTTAAGTTAATTATATTATCTTTGGCTACTAGTAAAATTATCAGTCCAATGTCCCAACTTTTATGCTACACTGTTAAAAATAATTTTTTTTTAGCATCAGATAATACTATATATTCTTCACATTAATGTATAGTATCAATCCGTACATTCTAGGAAAAAAAACTTATTACGATACAAGGAAGATTCCAATACTGTATTGAGTAATATTTAGTGTTCTATGGAGTAACATGTAGTACTAAATAATGTATTTGTCTGTATAGTATTATCAAATACACTCTTTGGAATAATATTCAATACAGTAGAAGTAAGTTTTTAATACTCTCCTTTGCAATTTTTGATACCCTCTATCATAATTTTTGATACTCTGTAGAGTACGAAACTGTATTACTTTGGATGAAAGATCAGTTTATAATATATGATTATTATATGTACATATACATTTTGTTATATCAACAAACATACCAAGCAGAGCCATAAAACATTAATTTAAATGTAAATTTAGTAAAAAAAAATGACTTTAAAGATGATTAGGACTAAACATGATCCTTAAAAATAAAAACTATGGTCAGTCATAATTACAAAAATCAAAACTATAAATGTGAGCATAAATAGTAACATTTCATCTTTGTCTAAAACGACCAAGCAGAAACACTTCCATGAGAGGTGTGCACGAATGGTGTCTGTTTCAATTATTCTTTACAGTACAGATTCGTACCCTAGAAGGTATGAATAGTTACTATTTTAATAAATCATTCTCTTGCGTATTGTCTGATACTCTACAGCGTATCAAATAGTACTAAATTAATAAACATTTCTACAGCGTATTTTCCAGTACGCTAGAGTGTATCAAATAGTACTATTTTAATAAACATTTCTGTAGCGTATTTTCCAGTACCCTAGAGCGTATCAATCGATACTAAAAAAATGTATGGGTTCTGTATAGTAATAATTATTGTGTTATATAGTATTACATAGTGTTATATATTAATTATATAGTTGTAGCGTACTTACGGTTCCAATACTCTCCAGAGTATCAATTGATACTAAATAAAAAAATTATTTTTAACAGTGTATTTGATTTTAAATCTAGCAAACTTCTACAACATAAATAAAACAGAATCTTCCTGCGGAAATGATGTTTACTATCGAAAATTGATGAATGGGCTAAATATAAATATAATTAGATATAAAAATCTTTTTATCCATCTTAATTCTCAAATAAAAAGGCATTTTATTTCAAAATGACTAAAAAACTTGTTTAAAAATTAGGTACACTAAGTAATATTACACTATTTACTACCTTATTGTTTATTGCATGAAAACTCCTCAAAAATTTAAAATTTTTTATTAATCAATAAGACTTTTCTACTCTTTTTTTCAGAATATCGTTTGCTGTTCTACTTATATACAAATTAATCATCCTCGTTTTCTTGAGCCAAACGTAAGCTTTACTTTTCATATTGTTAGACATATTGCATATAAAAGTCACAAGATGTCTATATGTATGTAGCAAAGGATCTCCATAACCGCTTAAAGATATGGTTCTTCTTTTCAGTGAAACTGTATAAGTCCAGGGTTTATCATTATCCATAGAATCCTTTAGGGGCGAACGAACAAATATCAATTATAGAGATGTTTCAGTATTGAAAAGAGCATAATAATTAACTAGATAAATAAGATGTCCTTCCGTGATTCTTAAAAAGAAGCAGCTCTATAATTCAGCTTGTTTCAAGTTTGTTCATATTTATTTCAACAAATAATTATAATAGTATAACTTTTCAGGGATCTAAAGGGATAAGGCAATGGCTGATAAATGGATAATTAAAAAAATTACCCTTTTTGTAGATTACAGTTAGTGGTTGTAACATTTGGAAACTCAACTAAATGAATCAACCAATCAAAATTCATTAAAAGTCACCAAAGTTGTAAACGAATAAGAAAACATTATTTTAAGACTTTGGGGACTAGTGTAATAAACAACCAACTCCCTGATAATTTTGAGAGAACTTCAAAGAAAAATTAAAATTTTGCCATGCCACCTGTTAAAAAATTAAGAATTCCTTCTCGTCATTGGTATAGCCCTAAGGACCTCAAAAACAATGGCTCACAAAATCTATAATCTTGTAATTGTAAATAAATGAATGGGAACGGCATATTCGTCAAAACTGAAACAATTTATGTTTTGGAAATTAAAAATGTTAGTTATTTGCACATTTTAAAATTTTATCCTTGTTTTTCTATTATGCATTTTTTACAAGATTATATTGCAGTTTTTTATTGTTACATTTTATTCTTAACACCTATAGAGCATTTTCTATACATCTTAAGTTCCCTCACTTCTTTTTGATTAGATTCTATTTTACAATTCAAATTGTTTTCCAAGGATAAGAAGAACTGTTTACAAGATCTTATAGGACGGACAGATTTAGGAACAGATATCCTGCAACCTAAAAATAGCTGATACATTTTCGACAGACATTTCTATAAGGTATAAGAAGGTAAGGGGTCATTTCAACCCCCACAGAAAATAGCATAAAACCCATCAATGTATTTTCATAAACTTCCTATTTGTTTTAAATAAGCTTAAGATTTTAACAAATACTGAACTAAATGGGTTCTCTATTTTAGGTTAGTTTTAATGGTGGTTTTAATCAATTTTGTAACAGATTTAAGTCTTTGAATGGTTTTAAAGTGTTTTTCCATCCTCTCTTAATTCCTTCAATTACAAAAGCCCTAAATGCTAAGGGCGTAGCCGCTAGTTATAATGATATTTTATACTCTTGTATTGTGTAGAATGTCGTCCTTGTTAAAGAGAAGAACATTTCAGTGGGTGGTGATAATTAATCTAATGCAGTTCATTAATTTTTTGTAGCAAAACTTCTCTAAAAATAAAACCTGTCAGTATGTCCTAACAAAATATTTATAAAAATGTAATTTTTTGGCAGCTTGCGTAAATTTTTTTGATATATTTCTTGTGAAGATTTTCTTGACTATTCTGTATATCTTACTTTGTATGTTAGTCTTCTAATTAAATTTAATGGGAATAGGTTTACAACAGGTGGGTCTCAAAAGATAAGACATTATAAGATGATATAATAATTTGATATGTATTCCTAATGATTTGTAACAAAATTACACTTTCTCTAGATAAAATAATTGGTTGAACGCTTTGGAAAGTTACTTTACATAAGAAAATGAAAAGCAGGGCAGCCGCGACTAAGCCACAAATTTAATTCCTTTTGTGTGCTTTGAAAAGTTTTATAAAATGAGGGATTACAATAATTTGGTCAGGTTAGACTTCAAACATTTTTAGAAAATTTTTAAAAGTCGATTGCCCGGTCAGAGGCTTACAGGAAACTGGCGCGCTGCTGCCGAGCCCTGATTAAAAGTATTTATTATATATGTAAATGTTTTTATGTTGTTAAGCTTTCGTGTTCAAACCTTAAATGTTATTTTAAAGTTTTTAATTTTAAAAGTCATTTTTAATAATTTTTAAAGTTCATACATAAAAAATGTTTATAATTGTAGAATTCCGTGCTTTAACAATACGTGGATTTTGTAAGAGATTCTCGCAAATCCCGATGAAATGTTTCTCTCAGTTGGCTAATATAACGATACCACACATCCCCCTCCCTTATCAGCAATATTTTAGCATCTTAATTTAAGAAAAGGTTGACGCGTTACATTAAGCGTCAGAGCCGCAGGTTTTAAACTAAACACCCTCCTATCAATTGGATAAAAAGTTAATAGGATTTGATAGGCCAGCAATTTCTAGAGATAATTCAAATCAGGAATTAAATGACAGTAGTTTTATTCTAGGCGTTATCAGAAATTAAAGGAATGTTTTATAGAGCTAGGTGTTGGGGGCAAATGGGCTGTGGGTTGACCCACAACTGCATTGTAAGCAGACACCCTGCAGAGGAGCAGTTGATAGTGAATAATAAAAAATGACGTCATGCAATACAAATAACCTTTGATAGGCCAGTATACATATTACCATTGGTCAATTACAATGTATACTGGTCTGTCATTGGTCATTGTATTGTATGACGTCATTTTTATTAGGCAATATCAACTGTTTCCCCTACAGAATGAAAATTATGGGTATGTTTTATTTTGAGCTAGTTGTCTTTGATTTGTTTGGTTCAGTTTTACCCAAAACTATATTACTTGATAAAAAAGAGAAGGTTAATTCTGTGTTTCCTTCCCTAGATGCTTAGGAGCAGCCGCTATTTGTAAAAGTAACAGGATATCTGTCTATGAGGCTCTCAATGTGTTGTGTATCGAAGTACCTCGCTAACCACTGAACCGATATAGTACTCCTCTCAATGTAGCTTTTCATAAGTCCAGGAAAGTTTTATGACATCACACATGACACTTCCAGCGCTCCAATAAATCTATTAATTTAAATTTTTAAAATTGACCAACAAATAAGACATATGTACATAGTCAAACTCCATACCATATCAGAACAAAAAATAAGTAGATTAACTAAAAAAAGGTATCGAATTTCTTAGCCACTTCACTTATTCCATTATTCCTGGAGGCCAGAAAAAGTGATTTTCATTTTGTTTAACAAGACGAATATAGACAGAGACAGACATATTTAAATTTTAACATTTGTACAGTTTAAATATGTGGCCGAATTAACAGCATAATTAACTTCTATTGGTTGATTAGTTGCTAATTAGATTAAAAATTAAGAAAAAAAAGGTATATCTGTTCGTTCATTAAAAAAAGTTTTTAGCTATTGAAGTGTTTTTTAAATGGTTATTCCTCTGACAATCATAATTAAATTTTGTTTTCCTATGAAAATTGAAGTCTATCCATTTACTGTACCAAGCATTTCTAGCATTTATGAAACATTTAATAGAAGGTTTTCTTAATTTTACTTTATTTGATTATTGTTTTTATCCTTTATTGAGCTTCGCCTATATTTAAAATGTCATCCTTGTAAATATAAATAAAATTTTTATGATGTAGAAAACTTAAACATAAATGTTGTCGATTATGTGTTGACATTAAACAGTGTTCTTACAAAAAAGAGAACAATTATTTCCACAAATTGCACAGCAAATAAAACAACAATTTCAAAATATAAAAATGATCATAATTTAAGATTACAATAGGAATTTGATTTTTTTTTGTAAGAACAGTTGGACGGAAAATTGTATAATAGACTGCTTTCTGCGGATATTAAAATGAAAAACTATACGATTAAACCTGGTATTATTATATGTATGATTTTCGTTTTAATATCGTCTGCAATGACATGCTATACATGATTTTCTATATGGCTGAGAACTGGTTCTAATCCAGTGTATATTAATCTGTTTCGAAGCCTTACTGGAAAAATGTTTTTGCTGTTTTTATTGAAGCTATGATTGGCTGGATTTGTGGTGTTTTATCTTTAATTTATCTTGACTTGTAGCTTACTTTCTCGTATTCATTCGAATCCGGTGGATAGGAACCGGTTCTCATCCATACGAAAAAACTATGTCTAGCATCGTATTATACCCAGCTTTCTACGAATATAAAAATGTACAATCATAAGATTAAAACCAGTTTTTTTTAGCCCGTGCCTTCGGCACCTCGGGGCTAAAAAAACTAGTTTTAATCTTATAATTGTACATTCTATATCCGCGGAAAGCCGTTTATAATACGATGCGAGAAATAACTATTCTTTGTTTTGAATCAGTGACTCCGCCTCTAGCCTCGTGGGAATTAGCTCTAGAGCCGGAATTGACATAGAATATAAGTGGATATTATGACAGAGGAAATATTGTCGTCAATTTAGGTTGCTAACATGGACATCACTTATTGGTCAGTTCGTTCATCCAGTAGGAGGGGAGGATGGTGGGGGGGGTATATTTATTTTAGCCATTGGAAGTTTCACTTTATATATAATCTGGTGTTAGATGAAAGTAATAATAAATCCATTAGAGCGAGCGAGAGTTGCATCCAAACTCAATGTCCGAAACGTTTTTCTTTTATTTAGAACTAGCAGTTGTGCCCCTGGTGTATAAAGGAGGTAATGGTTGTAAATAGCTCAAAACAATCCCAGGACCTTTGTGAAGGTTCCCTGCAATGGAAAACGCAATGGGTTCAGTGGTTAGCGAGATCTTAATGGAAAAACAAAACACATATTACCTTAATTTAAAAGAATTAAAAACAAGGATGACAACATCCATAAAAGCGAAGCACTGAAACGGTAGGACAAACGGACATTAACACTTGTATAGTGTTAGAACTTAATTATCATAATATAAATTTATAAGAGTCAAAGCAAAATTGTAAGTAAATTTGTTGAAAAACTGCCTGATACAGGATAATTTTTAGGGCTTGATTATAGAGTTGCTTCGCTTATTACATTATACTTTGTTGTCCCAGGAATCAATATACAAAAAATCAGATCAATCCGATGATTTTATCACATAAAAATTTGTTGTTAAAAAAGTAAAATAATCAACATGTTTAAAATGGACGTACGGACATTTTGGTAATGATTATAGAGTTGCTACGCTTTCTAAATCGTACCTAACTACTAAAGGAATCACCATGCAAAATTTGAAATCGATAGGACAATTCTAACATGCCTAAATTAACCTAAAAAGCTATCCGTTACGGACGTACGGACGGACCGACCCTAATTATAGAAAAGCTTCGCTTTTAAAAAGACTTTTATTCTTGGGCTATTTATATCTGTGAATTATCACACAAAATTGACCCTTCCTCTGAATATGATATAAAGTTTACCACCCCCCCCCCCCAAAAAAAAATGTAATTTTAGGCCTCAAACCCTTAAATTACAATTTTAAAGAAGATTTCTGTTCTTGTAATTGTTTGAAATTTTAAATCAGTTAATGAACAAGAAATATATGATCAAATTTCTTAACTGACTCAAACGGAGTAACCAAGTTTATATCAACTTATTTAGCGTTGAATAGCGTTCTTGGATTTATATTATTGACATTCTATCCAGAGAAAGAGAGGGGGGACAATGTCCCCAAAGTTTTATAATAACGTTTTCTATTAGTTGGCTTAACAACTTTGGAGACTTAAAATGGATTTTAATTGGTTGGTTTGTTAAATTGTGTGCCCAAATGTTTCAATTGTGTATTAAGATTAAGGATGTACATCAATTTATCTGCCATTGTCTTATCACTTTAGATCCCTGCATTCAATCCCTCTAATAAAGAGTCTGCATTTACAAATATTTTAATTGCTGACATCCAATCGATATGACATTTATTCCTACTACATTATGACGAAATGGATGATAGTGCCTTAAAAAATGACGTCATACAATTCAAATGACCAATGATAGGCATCATATATTTAAATTGATCAATGTAAGGACAGTATGACGTCATTTCTTTTAGAAACTATCATCAGATTCCATTATATCTAGAGGCTTTTTGAAAAATGTTGATATAATAGCAACACATTAGTTTAACATGGTCTTGTAAAGATAAAATCTTGATTTGCTAGCGTGCTAATTGAATTTTTACCACAAATTGCCCAAATATGTGGAAAAACAATGTTAAAAAAAATATAACAACATCCGGCTCAAGCGCAGCTCTGAAGCGGTAGGACAAACGAACATTTACACTTTTTTTAGGACACTTACCTTTTTATGACTTGATTATAGAGATGCTTCGCTTATAACAGTGTACTTTGTTGTCCTAGGAATCAGCATTCCAAAAGTTAGACCAAACGGATAATTATATCATATAAAAACATGTTGTTTAAAAGTTAAAAATTAGCTTGTTTAAAATGGACATACGAACATTGTGGTAATGAGTAGCTTATAGAGTAGCTACACTTTTACCTTACTACTACATAAATCACCATGCAAAGTTTTAAATCGATAGGATAATTCTAACATGCCTAAATTAACGAAAATGCTGTCCGCTCCGGACAGACGGACCGACCCTAATTATAGAAAAGCTTCGATTTTAAAAAGGATAATTATTCCGATAAGTAGCGCAGCAATATATAGCAAAATTAATAATTAAAAAAACATAATTACTATTGCTGTTAAGAACTTTTAACCTCCCTCCCTTATTTTTAAAATTAATTGAAAAAAAAGGGGGGGGGGAGGGGTAAAAGTTTACGATATCTTTCCTAACCTTGCCTAACCTCGGTTGGTGGCCCTAACTTTGCTAGGGATGTACCTGCGGTGCCCTAACTCTGTGGGGATACCAAGTACACATTGTAACCTAACCTAACCTGGTCTGACCTAAGGTAATAAACAAGTAAACTAACCCCCTGATATTAATTTTTATTAAATCAAGAGGGGTGGGATTTGGAAATCAGTGCTCACAATGGTATTTTTTGTGAAAGCGCTATTTTATCTTTTATATATCTATCTATCCATCTAACTTTGTACTGTATATCTATTAAGTTGTCTGTGTGTTAGCTATACTATTTATCAAGGAAGGTATTTATAAAAATACACATAGTAGCATGACGTTTCGACAGGTAAAAATCTTTTCACTATCCTTTAAGTATTTTATCCCCCTTACCACCCCCCAAAAGCCTATTTTTTGAGTTATATGTCTTTTCCAAATCAAGAAGGGGTAGGGGATTGAACTCAATCTTATTTTGATTTAGTAAACAAAGGTTAGAAAACACTTTTATCTCAGAAAATAGGCTTATACCTCACTAAGTTATGGATTAAAATATTGTAATGATAATAGCCAGGGATCATAGGTGATAAGACAAGGTAGAGACGTATGTACATATTCACCCCCAATGATATTAAACAAAGTTACCTCTTCTGTAACTAACAAAAACGTTTGATCACTACTGGTTTAAAACCAACAAATTCAAATTTCAAACTGCATGGATAACAGGACAAATATGGTGAGTGGGGGGGGGGGGGGGTAGATATACCACACTTTTCTTGGATCTTGCCAAGTCAAGTATCAACTGTTGGGAATATCAAAGGATGACTCCATGCAAAATTTGAGCCGGATCCGGCCAAAACCGGCCGTGAATTTTATAAAAAACCGGTTTTTTCCGGTTTTCAGGGGGTATCTGTAAATCGATTCAGCTGGAGCAAAACCGGTTGGAGGTACAAAAAATTTTACTTCACATGAAATTTAGCCAATGTAATTGCCTACAAAAATGTACTTCATCATCAACTTGATTGGACAACTCTTTCCCCTCCTAAATGTCCATTAAAATCTCGGAAACGGCAAAAATCGCCAAAAATCACGCCTTCGGCGGCGAATAACGGCTAAACGGTCAGCCGAAGGCGAATGAAACATAAATAAAGAAATGTCCGCCTCAAAAAGTTGTTCCACATCAAAGATTTGCTTTAAGTCTCTAAAACGACTCCTTCCCCTCCTTTAAGGGGAAAAAATGAAAAAACGTGATTTTCAAAAGTATGCCCACTTCGTGGGTGTGGGGGGCACTGAACCTGTCACCCCAGGGTCACCAAATATAAAGTCTAGGCAGCCCACAATGCTGAATTTTCACCAAGTGAAAGTCTTGTGTCATTATCTCTTTTGAGAAAAAAGTTATTAATTAATTAAAATTTCAAATTGTGATTTTTTGATGGATTTCTTTGATGAAATGACAGGCCAGTCAATTTTTAGGCCATTTTTTGCGGTTTTTGGCCCGCCACGCCCAAACGGTTTGAGATAATCTCACGGGACCTTTTGCCCAACCTAAGTCTGGTTATTTGTAAGGTCTAAGAAAAAAAAATCCCGGATTGGATGAAGCACGACGTCGCTGCGCGCCGTCAAAAATCGCTGGTCGGCTCATTTTGCCCCCTCTATCACTCACCTCGTGCCATTTTTCTGTGTAAAGATTCTAATTATAATCTTTTGCGTAAGTCTGATTTTTTTTCCTAGACCTCACAAATAACCAGACTTAGGTTGGGCAAAAGGTCCTGTAAGATTATCTCAAACCGTTTGGGCATGACGGCCTAAAAACCGCAAAAAATGGCCTAAAAATTGACTGGCCTGTCATTTCATCAAAGAAATCCATCAAAAAATCACAATTTGAAATTTTAATTAATTAATAACTTTTTTCTCAAAAGAGATAATGACACAAGACTTTCACTTGGTGAGACTTTTTAGAGACTTAAAGCAAATCTTTGATGTGGAACAACTTTTTGAGGCGGACATTTCTTTATTTATGTTTCATTCGCCTCCGGCTGACCGTTTAGCCGTTATTCGCCGCCGAAGGCGTGATTTTTGGCGATTTTTGCCGTTTCCGAGATTTTAATGGACATTTAGGAGGGGAAAGAGTTGTCCAATCAAGTTGATGATGAAGTACATTTTTGTAGGCAATTACATTGGCTAAATTTCATGTGAAGTAAAATTTTTTGTACCTCCAACCGGTTTTGCTCCAGCTGAATCGATTTACAGATACCCCCTGAAAACCGGAAAAAACCGGTTTTTTATAAAATTCACGGCCGGTTTTGGCCGGATCCGGCTCAAATTTTGCATGGAGTCATCCTTTGATATTCCCAACAGTTGATACTTGACTTGGCAAGATCCCAGAAAAGTGTGGTATATCTAGGGGGGGGGGGGGGATTAACAAGGTAACATTTTAAATGACTAGGAAAATGATTACCCACAAGAAAACTGTATAAAATTGTGCACTATAATAGTTATATACCTAGTTAAGATAGATTTAAAATAAATTCCTTTTCTCTTATTTAAGTGAAATCCGCATATTGAAAAATTATGATTATAAATGACATATTAGTCAAACAGTCAAACCCCCTTTCCCTTATTTTTAAAATAAAATGAAAATTAATTTGGGTGATTGTTTTCTATGCCTAAAACATGCAGGGAAGCCCTAACCTTGCGGGGCAAGTGCCTAATAATACTTTACCTAATCTAACATCATATACACGAAAAACTACATTCTACCATGATTTTCTTTAAAAAATGAGGAGGGGGGGGGGGGATTTTTGTGCTCAACAAGGCATTTTGAGGGAAAATGTAATTTTTGTTCACATCATCATAATTATTTCTTTCCAGGGAGTGAGGGGACATTAGGATATTTATTACACCAGACACCAAATTTTTTAAATAACGTTTTCTTATTCGTTGGCCTAACAACTTTGGGGAATTTTGATTATTTAGTTCATTAAGTCGAGTTTCCAAACGTTTCAACTACTAATTATAATCTACAGCAAGGGTAATTTTGTGTATCATCATTGGGGATGTACAACAAATTATTGGCTTCTGTCTTATCCCCTTATTCTACTATTTATTTTATACATTTCATCATTATATACCTTATACCACTTTCATTTTTAAGAGCAAAGCATTTCTACATATGAAATACTGCACTATGTCCGTGACGGATAGCCCTGATCGTAAATTTGGCATGTTAGATTTATTTAAACCAAGGATCTTAGGAATAAGACAATGCACGATAAATTGATTTGCATACACAATAATGATAAACTGGATTACACCTTCTGTAGATTAAATCTATCGGTTGAAACGTTTAGAGTTTAGACACTTCCAATTTTAAATTAACCAATCCGAATAAAGTACCCAAGGATTTTTGATCCAATGAATAAGATTCTAAACAGTTCTAAAACTTTGGGTACCAGTTAAATTTACAGTCTAATATCCCCTCCCTATCTGTATAGATATACATTTCCAGTTTGAAATTATATTGACTTGGTTATTACTAGAACGATAAGGTACAATATAAGGTTATTGTATCTTTTAATTATTTTTCAGATGGTTTGTAAGTTAAGCTTTTGTTATCTTGTATTATAAGCCTCTTAACCCTTCACAGTTGGACCCATTTCTAATCTTTATCAATCTGGGGGAAGTATTTTAAAAGCCCCACCATCATCACAATACAGTTTAACATATGCTTTATTTATTCATTCCAAATGAAAATTAGGCTGAAAATTAGGCTGTATCAAAATTTGCACAAAAAAAAAGATGTTGTTATCCTTGTTTTATAAACAGTCAAAAGGAAGTAGATATAGACAGCCTAATTGGTAGATAAAGATAGATAAAAATATTTTTCATTTTTGATAGATATCATAGATAGATAATAAGATTCTTAAGAACTATTTTGTATTTTCTATATAACTTAGATGATAAATCATAAGATAGAGAAATATAGTAATAGATTTATAGACATATAGAAAGTTATATATAGATAGCTAGACACGAAGAGAGATAGATAGACATATATACAATAGATCCAATAATAACTCCTGTGACAGATAGAAATACAGACAACATAAAAGCAAAACTAGCAAAAGTTATAAAACACTGATAAATAATAACAGGCGTCTATCTTAAAAAGGAGCCGAGAAAATCACGTTTCCTCCAAAACGTTTCAAACGGACATACGGACAGACGGACATTTAAAATTATAGAGTAGCTTCGCATAAAAAATTACATCAAGTAAATAATATATGATTATTTAAATATTGCACCATATTTTCACCTATTCTAATAAAATGGGGTATTCCTATCCAGTTTTTTGTTTAGGAATGAATATTTTTTACCAGAGGGAATGAATGATGGACCAATAGGTCATCATTTATTCACGTGGGATATAAATGATCATACCGGGGAAATAAATGAATATTTACATCCACTATTAAAGGGGTCGTTTATATGGGAATGATCCTTCCAGTGCGCATATATAACGATACCCTCGCTCAGCTCCTCCAATTCTATTGGATGGACGAACTAACCAACAAATGAGGAATAAAGTAATTTCTGTGTCATAATATCCAATTATATTTTATTTATTTACAAGGTATTACTTTTTGTATGTGAAAATAAGATATAATTACTTAGAGAAATTAAAAAATAGTTGCTCTATCTGATAAATAACTAGGGTATGTCTGTACGTTCTCCAATCATCCGTAAAACGAATAGTCGCAATAAGAAAGTATTGAATTTTAATATTCAATATTTGTGATAAATTGTACTTTAGTCCCTGATTTTTGTATTCATCCGTGCATACACGACACATACACACACACACACACACACACTTACAATAATCGTCAGGGAAATAGGGATATTATATTAATAAATACTAATTATCTTTCAGGGTATGTTTTTGGGTTTATAGGGCTGTTGTAGCAAAAATAATGCTATAGTTGTATTTGAAGATGAGTACTACTGAAAAGCCAACAGAAAATCAACCATTTTTATTTTATTTTTTGAAGTAATTTTTGTGCACAATTTAAAGCTATAATATTCCTCCTAATCTTACATTTATTTTTTTGATGTCCTTTGTATAATGCTGTCAGTATCTGAATTTAAACCTTCAAGCTTTACACATTTTCTTTTTATTTTATTAAGCAGTTATCATAAATTAATAACTCTTTTTTTAGTTGGCTTACTAGGATCTTGGCAATCCATATGTTTAAATTTTTACAAATAAAATATACTTTACACATAAAGAAATATAACAGCATGTCTGTATGTCTAGCTGAAGCAACGGATCTTGCTAATCATTGGACCGATATGGTCCTGCTGTTTAGTAAAGCTTCCTATAGGTCCAGGGAAGTTTTTAAATTAAAATTTATGTAGTCTTTAATAATTCATTTACTTGGATTGAGTAACAGACATACGAACATTTGTATACCAAAGTTATTGAGTAGAAATAACCAAGTATATTATACTTTTCCCAATATCCTAGAAAAACGGTGGAAGTATAATTCATATCCAATTTGCACATACGGACCATTTTCGCAGTCTATATTTGGCAAAAACCGGTTGTCAAGCGAAAAAAGTCGTTATTGCTAAATTTGTTTGCTGCTAAAGGTCTCTAGGATGCTTAATGTACAGGATAAAAGGAAGTGCGGTTAAATGTTGATAATTTTTTTGTAGGGGATGATAAAGGTTCGAATCTTGGTTAAAAGGAGTCAAAACTGACTGAAGACCAGTAATGGTTCTTACTGCTGTTATGTTAATTGCTTGTAAATCCTTATAGTAAAGTAACAGGGTGTCTATCTCTCTCTCTCTCTCTCTCTGTTCAACTTCACCCTCCTCAAGTGTCCCTAGAGGCCTCTAGGGACGTAGCCGCTAGCTATAGACATAAGAGGGAATAAATCTTTACTCTGACAGGTGTAGCACTGCAAGCATGTTAGTCATGACTTGATGACAAAAGTTGTGAAATTAAAGAATTAATATATAAGTACCTATGAATGTCCATTATTTTTTTTTTCCATATACCTACAATAGAAGTTAAACAGGTACTCAGAACATTAAAATAAGCATTGAAATAATATTTTTCTTTGTTGATAACCATGAAAGTATATTTGCTACTTCTTCGTGTATTTACAAACATAGTTTTCTATTCTGAAAAACAAATAGTTGAATTAAAGAGAAGCTTTTCTTTAATTAAGGCGTTTTCATATTTCTTTATGTATGTCAGTACGACATATAAATAATTTAGTTTTGGAATTTAGGCATGTTGGAATTGTCCTATCTATTTCAAACCATGCAAAAAGATTCTTCTAATTATAGAGTAAAATGAATAAAGCACAAACACCCAAAATAGTTATCAACCTTCCTAGTACTTATGAGAAGCT
Source organism: Acartia tonsa (assembly GCF_053477335.1). Classification (NCBI taxonomy): domain Eukaryota; kingdom Metazoa; phylum Arthropoda; class Copepoda; order Calanoida; family Acartiidae; genus Acartia; species Acartia tonsa. Next base: position 38,779,823 of record NC_137266.1, read on the forward strand.
ACATTATAAAGGATAACCATATCGGTTCAGCGGTTAGTGAAATCCTTCGGTACAGACAGACAGCGATCCTGTTACTTTTATATAAGGAAAAAAATCATAGAATGGTCTTACATGTCTCTTCGTGTAGTTATGTCTTGAATTGGGACCCAAATTCTGACACATATTTCCCCCAAAGGACGAGATAGAATCATGAAAAAATGTAATTTTTCAATTTTAGAAATTCAGAAACCCTATAATATTATGTATTAGGGAGTTTGTCTGTCCGTCAATATCTCGCAGAGTTTTCATTTTCATGGAAGCTTTATATTGGTCATGGTCAGATTTGTAAAGCTGGTTTCTGTCTCTGTGACTATTGTGTTATTATCCTTATAATAACGTAAAAGGATCTTTATATGTCTGTGTGTGTGTGTGTACCAAAAGATCTATATGGTTCTCCTTTACAGGGTAGCTTCTTATAGGTCCTCGGGAGGTTAAAAACTATTTTGGGGGAGGCTAGAACCACCTTCCTAAGAGAAATCGCCACTAGAAAATAATGGCCCCTTTTCTTTTTAAAACTTCACAGAAAGAGGAGTCTAGGGGGATATACGCTAGTCGTCAATAAAGGGTTATACACACATACATAGAGATACATACCCTGTTATTATAAACTAAAATTGTAATATCGTCAATAAAGGGTTATACACACATACATAGAGATACATACCCTGTTATAATAAAATAAAATTGTATTATCATCAATAAAGGGTTATACACACATACATAGAGATACATACCCTGTTATAATAAACTAAAAGTGTATTATCATCAATAAAGGGTTATACACACATACATAGAGATACATATGTGGTAATACGGCAACAGACGGACGGGTAGTTTACAGAATTGCTACGCAGTGGCTTATCATGACAAGCCTTCTGCACTAATCCTATTATATCACCATTTACCTCATGACCGCAGATGACCCCGTTGCGCAGCGGTCAAACTGGACTGGCTAAATAGGGGAGGGGCACGGACACGCAGCTATCACGCGCCCCTCACGCAACTATACAACCGGGAGGCGATGCCTCCCCTTTTACCACAGCTACCCCCACAGACTGTCTACCGCCGTGGGCTACGCCCTTGTCTCCCACACCCCCTTCAAACCTAACCTATTGTTATAATCTATTTGTATATATATAGTAAACATCCATTGTAAATGTATTCAGTTAAATATATAATTTCTGTATGACTAAATCCTGCTAGTTTGTTTTGGTAGAATACTTCAAGGCTAGGGCTCGTTGGATTCGAACTCGCAACCGGTGAGCTGAAACGCTTTGGCTTACCACATCTTGGTGTCAGCGTGTTTCAATCGAGCCCTACAGAAATTAGCCTATTCTACCTCTGATTGGACCCTTTTGCAAGTAAGGGGACAGTCAGCTGCCAACTGAGAAGCCAACTGACCCGTGAGACGGCCTTTTTAGGTCGATTTTCCATCAATTGAACGCATTATGTAGGCCTCTGGCCTACGGCAAGCAGATTTAGCCTGCTAAAAGCGCCAGTTTACGGCGTTTTTCTGTACCGTGTAGGAGTAGCGCTAGGTGCGCAGCCACGGTAATCGGATAATTTAGCTCAGACGGCTACAAAACTGAGTCTAAATTGGCAAGTGTAGCTGGGACAAGCCCCAGGACACCCAGGCCAAACCTATGAGACGGACAGCTAAGTGCTGGTCTCCCTGAGAAGGCAATGTGTGGCTGCAAAGCTTCAGCACACAAGTAAGGCCTACCACTGCGACGGATAGCAGAATTTGAGCCAAAGGCACGGCAGGACGGGACATTCCCTGCCGCTGCCTCCAAGGATTCGAACCCGAGGCGCTGCAGGAAGGGCCATTCCCTGCCACCATCTTTCGGGATTCGAACCAGCGGCGCTGCAGGACGGGACATTCCCTGCCGCCGCCATCCATCTGACCCTTGCAGGACGGACATTCCCTGCTGCCGGTGCTTCCAGAATCACACCTAGAGCTCCTAGTGATAACTACACATAAGTGTGTATAAATGTCAACCAAGTGATAAAAAGAAATATAAAATTGTTGACCCAGTGATAATTGATAAGCTCTAGTGATTTGAAGCTACAGTACAAGCCACCACCAGCGGTCTACACACACACACCATGGTAAGCGATACTACCATAGCTGCGGTTCGGCCACCGCCGAAGTTTCTGCCGACCCCAGCCGAGCGGGAGGCCCCCCTGTCTCAAGGGCAGGACCTTCACTTCCCCTGCCAGGGTGAGGTTTCCTACTCCTGACCCTGCCCAGCACGTACAGGTTGATGCCATGGTAGATTCTGGCAACCGTGTACCAGGGTCTGCCGTCATTTCTGAACACCTCATGCACGCAATGGGCGTGCAGCGCATGTTGGTTCCAGACAACACCCAAATCCTGACTGCTAATGAGGAAGGGCAGCCCCTTCAGGTAATTGGAAAATTATATGAATTATATATGGCAGTTTCACACACTCTTATACTCCATCTGTACCACGTGACTGTGGTACGGAATCTCTCACACCCTCTGAACCTAGGAGGGTATTTTCTCAAGGAGTTCGGAACTAGGCTCTGTTTTGACATGCAACCCCCCTGCTTGTGGGTGCGTGGGGAGTTTATCCCACTCCGTGGCGTCCCCATCGACCGGGAGACAGCTGAGAGAGAGCTGAGTTACGAGGGGCCTCTGCCAGGCCCACTGCCAGAGCAGCCGCATGTAGTTGAGAAAGGCACGCACTGGGTGGATGCTGCGCTGAACGCCCACAGGGGGACCAACCTGCTAGCCATGGGGTTGCCCCCAGTGCCCAAGGTGCCTCTGGAGAACCTGCCAACGACGTTTCCCGAGATTTCCAGCCCTCCAGAGCCTATCTTCTCCGCCGACACCTTCATCAACGGCCAGCCGTGTCCACCTGGCCCCCTCTACCTGGGGCCCCCAGCAATCCAACCGGCCAAGTCCGAGTCCAGGCCCGTCAAGTCGCGGTCTGATGCACCCGGAGCCACGCTCAACCCCCAGGAATCAGCCTCTCCCGGCGCCGTGCCCGTCAAGTCGTGGCCGGACGCCCCCGGAGCCACGCATGGCTCCGATGCCTCAGCCTCTCCCAGCGCCGAGCCCGTCAAGTCGCGGCCGAACGCCCACGGAGCCAAGGCTGGTCCCGGCACCCCGGCCTCTCCCAGCGCCGAGCCCGTCAAATCGTGGCCGGACGCCCTCGGAGCCACGCATGGCTCCGACACCTCAGCCCCTCCCGGCGCCGAGCCCGTCAAATCGCGGCCGGTGGCTCCCGGAGCCGAAGCCGACCCCGTGCCAGCCACGTACAGGCTAAGCGCTGTCACTCCAACTGATGGCCAACCACCCCAACTCTGTACGGCCAAGCGGGTGGTCTTGCCTGGCCGCGGTGTCATGGCTGTCCCTGTTGAACTAGTGGGACACCGTACCAAGGATGCCATCCAACTATCTGCCCCAGAACAGAGGTTTGGGGAGTATCTTGTCATCCCAGAAGGCCTGTATGCACACAGGCCTGGCTCCGCCAGCGTGTTCCGAGTGCTGGTGGTAAATGAGGGGGAGATGCCTCTCCTGCTGAACGCCGGCCTCCCCGTGGCTGTGGAGCTGGTCAAGCCCGACATTTTGGAGGTTTCTGACAAGCCTCCCCCTCGTATCCATTCGTTCCAAGAGCCTATTGAGCCCCCAGATATGCAGGAGCTGTGGGCAGCCCTTGATATGGAGGAGAACGAATTTCTGCGCAAGGACCCCATGCTCAAGAAGGAGGTCTGGACCATGTTGTCAGAGTACAGAGACGTCTTCTCAAACTCTACCCCCGGCTGCACTGATGTAGTAGAGTTACAGCTGCGCCTCAAGCCAGGGACCCAGCCGATCTGCCAGAGATTTAGGGATCTGAACCCGCAGCAGGAGGCTGAGCTGGAGAAGCAACTGGACACCTGGCTGCAAGAGGGAGTCATAGAGCCTTCAGACTCCGCCTGGAGCAGCCCCCTGGTGCCCATCAAGAAGAAGGACGGGAGCACCCGCTGGGCCGTCGACTACAGGGCCCTCAACAAGTGCCTCAAGCTGGACAGCTACCCCTTGCCCAGGATCCAGCAGCTGGTAGAACGAGTGGGGGGACACCGCGTCTACAGTGCCTTAGACGCGGTGGCTGCGTACTACACCATCCGAGTGTCCGAGGACAGCCGGCCCTGCACCGCCTTCACCACCCCCAGAGGCTTGTACCAATGGAAAAGGATGCCCTTTGGCCTAGCTACAGCACCATCTGTCTACTCCAGATTTATTGCAGGAGTCCTGAACCCATTAGGCACGGCCAACCTCCAGTCATATCTTGATGACGTCCTGACCTTTCACCAAGATACCTGGGCCCACCTGGCTAGGCTCCGGGAAGTCTTGGAAGCCCACCGCAGGGGAGGAATCCGCCTCAAGCCAGCCAAGACCAAGCTGTTTCGAGCCAAAGTGGACTACCTGGGCCACACCCTCAGCCGTGAGGGGATAGCCATGCAAGAGGATTATATTGACCGCATCCTTGACTGGCCGGCCCCCATCACCCCCAAGGACCTGCTGGCGCTCCTGGGGTTCTTTGGCTACTACCGCCTGTTCATCCCAGAGTATGCCGACCTCACCTACGAGATGAATCGGCAGAAAACGGCCAAGACACTGACCTGGACGGCTGAGATGGAAGCCCAGCTGATACAGCTCAAGGACAAGTTTCGCCAAGCCCCCATCCGAGCGCCACCCAGGTTTGACTTACCGGCCGTATTCCAGCTCACCACAGACTTCAGCAGCCGCGCCATCTCTGCCATACTCAGCCATACTCAGCCAATGCCAGGACGGCAAGGAGAGGCTTATTGCCCCAAAACTCGCTACCCGTCCTGGAAGGGAGAGATGGCCGCCATCATGTATGGAATTCGGAAATTTCACGGCATCTTGTCCTACCGTAGTTTCCAGATCAACACTGATTCCTCAGCCTTGCTACAGATGAAGTCGCTGAACACATCCACAGGGATGGTGGCCCGCTGGCAGGAGGAGCTAGCGGCCCTAGATTTCACTGTCTGCCACCGTCCTGGCACACAGAACACCAATGCTGACCCCCTCAGCCGCCGGGAGGACGATAATATGCCGACAGCCACCACCGAAGAATTAGCAGAGCAGGCCGAGTACATTCACACCCTTTGCCAGCTAGGGGAGCCCGCAGCTGGCAGGCCCTCTGCAGCACGGCTGGACCCGGCCAGAGTTTTAGAGGCACAGACACAGGATCCCCTCTTGCTCCGTGTCCGCCAGTGGGTGGCCGACGGCAAAGCCCCAACTAAGGCTGAGCTGCAAGGCAAGGAACGGGACGAGCAGCAGTATGCCAGCCGCTTCGCAGCCCTGGGACTCGACGAGCATGGCTGCCTCACCACCACCGACCAGACCCTGACAGGAGAGAGGACAAGATACCTGCTACCTTCGGCCCTCCAGCAGGACGCGTTTTTCCTGGCCCATGGGACCCCCATGGCTGGGCACTTTGGGATGGACGCTACTATTGCCCGCGTCGCCATGCATTTCTGGTGGCCCAACCTGTCCCGTGACGTCCGCCTGATGGTTCAGACTTGCCCTGAGTGTGTACAGAAGGTCACCAAGGAAAGGTTGAAGTTGGGGATACACGTGCCCTCCCGCCAGGGGTATCCACAGCAAGTCCTGTTTATTGACCTGGTGGGGCCCCTGCCAGAGACACCAGCCGGGAACCGATACATCCTCACCTGTCAGGTTGGGTTCAGCCGGTTTGTCAGCCTCTACGCCATCCCCAACAAGCGCACTCTCACGGTGGCTGAAGCCCTACTGCACCGCCACCTGGCCACGTTCGGATGTCCCTTGAAGATCCACTCCGACAATGGGATGGAGTTTACTGGCCAGGTATTCAAGGAACTGGCCTCCAAGCTCGAGATTGGCCGGACACATCCACCGCCCTACAACCCGCAGTCCAACCGGGTGGAGAGGTTCCATCGGACGCTCAACACAGGCATGCGGCTGTTCCTGGACAGAGACGACAACAACTGGGAGCCACACTTGCCTGCCATTGCCTTCGCCTACAATACCAAAGCCTGCAGATCCACGGGCGTGACCCCGTTCCTGGCCTACTTTGGGAGAGAGGCCAAGCTTCCGGTGGACATGGTGCTCCGGCTGCCAGACACTGAGTATGCCTCAGTCCCAGCCAACGTCCAAGCTCTCCTGCAACGCTACCTTGCCGTGTACGACGCAATCCAGCAGCGAGAAGAGGGAACCATCCGAAGGAGCGCGGCCGCCTACGAAGGCACGGCCAAGTACGAAGTTGGAGACCTGGTCTGGTATCTGGCCCTCCGCCTGGTGCCAGGGAAGTCAGCCAAGATTACCAAGAGATGGACTGGCCCTTGGAAGATAGTGAGACAAGCCACAGACGTCCATTATGTCATCAAACCTGCCTCTCCAACAGCCAAGATCTCGGAAATCACCGCGCATGTAGGCCGACTGCGCAAATACACCAGAGATGTAACTGCCCAGCAGATTCCAACAGACATCCAAGGCGACCTGGACGGCGACGAGGATGCCACTGAGCTGCTCGCCGGAGCTGCGGCGCTGCCAGCTAGTGACCCAGTACAGTTTCCAGTGTACCAGCCGGCAGCCGCCGCCCCACCACCTAGCGGCCAGGATCGCGACCCTGTGGAAGAGAACCTGCAGCACCAACCCAACGAACCACCGCCGCCGCTGCCAGCCCCAGAGCCACCTAGGGATGCAATCTGGAACCCTGATGCTGACATGGAGCCCCTGCCGGCCAGCAGCGAGCCTGCAGGAGGAGAAGCGGCCACTGAGATGGAAGTGGCGGCCCCAGAGGGTGAAGCTGAAGCGATGTGTCCCCTGCTGATGACAGCCGTCCCCATCCGAGTGGGAGCTAAGAGGCCAAGCAACCTGGACCAGGCAGGCGCCCCCATGGAATTTTACGCGCCTTCCTCCATCGTTATTCCCCCCTTGGGAGCTTCCAGAGTGAGCCTAGGCCTCCGTGTCCAGTTACCAGCCGAGACAGAACTAGTCCTGCAAACAAGGCAAAACTTCCAACGACGGGGCCTGGCTGTCGCCAACCCGCGGCTGGAAGCCAACCGGGAGTTGACAATGCTGATATCCATCCACAGCCAGACCGAGCAGCGAGTGTCCCGCGGAGCCTGTATAGCCAGAGCTGTCCTACACCGAGCTGTGCCCCAGGAAGATGTTGTCGTGCGCAGACAGAGGCTGCCGTATCCCCAGGTTCAAGGCCTGGTGGCTCGGGAGCCCCGCAGCCCTTGAAGGGGAGGTTGTGGTAATACGGCAACAGACGGACGGGTAGTTTACAGAATTGCTACGCAGTGGCTTATCATGACAAGCCTTCTGCACTAATCCTATTATATCACCATTTACCTCATGACCGCAGATGACCCCGTTGCGCAGCGGTCAAACTGGACTGGCTAAATAGGGGAGGGGCACGGACACGCAGCTATCACGCGCCCCTCACGCAACTATACAACCGGGAGGCGATGCCTCCCCTTTTACCACAGCTACCCCCACAGACTGTCTACCGCCGTGGGCTACGCCCTTGTCTCCCACACCCCCTTCAAACCTAACCTATTGTTATAATCTATTTGTATATATATAGTAAACATCCATTGTAAATGTATTCAGTTAAATATATAATTTCTGTATGACTAAATCCTGCTAGTTTGTTTTGGTAGAATACTTCAAGGCTAGGGCTCGTTGGATTCGAACTCGCAACCGGTGAGCTGAAACGCTTCGGCTTACCACACATACCCTGTTATAATAAACTAAAAGTGTATTATCGTCAATAAAGGGTTATACACACATACATAGAGATACATACCCTGTTATAATAAACTGAAAACCTTTTAAGATTCTGTCAGATATTTTTGACCAAATTGTGACGAAATTTCGCCTCGAAAAGTTTGTTAAATAATCGTAGATTTTTTCAAATATCACAAGACTAATATAACTTTCTTTGTAAAACCTAACTTTGCACGAGTTTTGCCTTTTTAAGGACAAAACATTCCCTCTTACTAAAAATGTTATGTAAGTACGTTTTTACGTTTTTAAGTTAGGATTTGTCTAAGCCAACCAAATGAGTTAGAAGATTTTGGACTTTAAACTTTATTGGTACCCAAAGTATCTAATGGTAGTGGTACCCAATATACAAGTCAATAAGTTATGTTTATTACATTAGGGTTGTAAATGATTTATCATCCATTGTCTTATACATATTGCCAACCAAAGTATATGCTAAAGTTGCTGGTTGCTAGCATTTTCGTGGCAACCCTACGTAAGGAAAATCAGTGCGAATTAGGCACACTTGGCATGCCGCATGCGCTAGACACTAAAGATCAGTTGTATCATATGTTCATCTACCTTATTAGTGAGGGTTAGGATATTTTTGGGTAGATGGATAGATGGTTGGGTAGATAGACAGACAGATAGATATATAGAGAGATAGATAGATAAAGGCACACTATGCCGCATGCGCTAGATACTATAGATCAGTAGTATCATATGTTCATCTACCTTATTAGTGAGGGCTAATATATTTGGTAGATGGATAGATGGTTGGGTAGACAGACAGTTAGATATATATATATAGAGAGATAGATAGATAGAGGCACACTATGCCGCATGCGCTAGACACTACAGATCAGTTGTATCACATGTTCAACTACCTTATTAGTGAGGGCTAATATACATATTTGGTAGATGAATAGATGGTTGGGTAGATAGACAGACATATAGATATATAGAGAGATAGATAGATATAGACACACCATGCCGCATGCGCTAGACACTAATAATCAGTTGTATCATATGTTTATCTACCTTATTAGTGAGGGTTAATATATTATAGGTAGATGGATAGATTGAAAAACAGATGGATTTATAAACAGACTAAGGGTTAGGTGGAAAGACATATGGATAGATAGATATAGGGATGGACAGACAAACATATGGTTAGATAGACACACAGACATAAGGTGAAATAGACAGACATATGGATATATAGACATACTGATGGACGGACAAATATATGGGTAGATTGTTAGATAGACAGTTAGATAGATAGCTAGACATTTATATCGATAGATTGACAGTTAGATGGATAAAAAGTCAGTTAGATGGATGAATAGACAGACACATGGATTGATGGACAGACAAAGAAAGATAGATAGACAGACAGACAAATAGGTAAATAGACAGACAGATAGGTAGATAGACAGATAGATAGACAGACAGATAGAGAGATATACAGAAAAATAAATAGACAGAGAGGCAGTTTCAAATATAGACAGACAAAACGATTGACAGACAGACCGTTGGATTTACTATTTACGGAAATACCAATAAATTTATAGTATATATGTATATTCAGACAACTACCTAGATCCCCCTGTTAAAGACCTTTTTTGTCTGCTAGCAAATTGCTTACTTGGCTGTTTTAATACTCCTGATGCTTTTCCTTCATTTTCAAAGACCCATTTAAGAGTCGGCACAGGATCCTTGGGATGGGGACATACAGTAATTTAACCCCTTCCCCCTCTAGTATTTTACTCTAATAAAATACTGCAATTTCTAAATATCGTGTGATACACTTGCTTTATCTTAGTTAGTCGTGTGCTCAGAGACCAAACAACAATGGGTCAGCAGTAGTATTTGGAAAAATAAAGCTTTTCTACAATTAGGATAGATTCGTTTGTCTGTACGTCCATCCGTAGTAGATAATGGGTCAGAAATTCAAAGATTTTCTACAATTAGGTTTTAACCGTTCGCACATAAGTCCTTCCTTACGGATAGCTCAAGGCATGCAAATATTATCCTATTTATTTGCTTGATGATTCCTGTAATAGTTAGGTACAATTAAAAAAGTGTAGCTTCTCAATAATCATTATTAGTCAGTACGTTAATTTGCCGCACATGTTATATATTATTCTTTATTCTGATTATAAATAATATTCCATTTATTTATCTTAAGAGCTATGTCACTCTTAGCTTCTTAACGTTCGTTTGTCCTTCTGTTTAATTTAGACTCACTTTTATTGGTGTTGATATTCATGTCTTAACATAAGAGACCAATTTAAAAAAAATAATGAATTTTGGCAGGTATTGTATTAAATCAATGAATATTTTAAGTAAATGTCGTCACTCTAGGATTAATTTATTTCTACAGCAATTATAAAATGATATTAGTATATCCCATAGTTAAAGAGTTGCTACTCTACGAATAATATAAGAATAAAATAAAATTTTAATAATCACGAAATCTTGATTCTGGTGTAGGAAAAATAACAAACAATTATTAATGTCTTGAAAATGTAATGTTTGAATAACTATATTTCAATTAAATGCAAATTTGTTTTTAAAAAAATTATCTGCTTGATTTATAAATTTTAGAAAATGAGGAACTCAAAAAATTTGAGAATAAAAATCAGATAATTAGTAAAAGAAAATTCGAAAAAGAAACATTAAAAAGTGAAAGAGCTAAGAGAGAATTAAAGCAAAAACTCAAAACCAAACATATAAGATTTCAGAAAAAATGATTTTTTATGAAAAACATTTTAATTCATTATAGGAAAGCAAATGAGAAATTATACCAAAAACGAGTATAACCAACAGTACTGACTAAATATAATAAATAAACTGTCTCCTGGCACAATTAGCTGCAGTGGCGGCTGAATTTTAACAATCATATTCTACACGAAATGTAATATTTGAAAATCAATTCTTTTTGTATGTTCATTTGCAATGATAGATTAAATTACCAACAAATAGACCATGACTTGACTATCAAAGCTTTCAGAGTAGCTTTGCTAAAAAAATCCTTTTTTAAAGAAAAAAATGTAAAATATATCACTCTTTAATAAAACAATGGGCAATAAAGTTATATTTTCTCTATAGTTCAATTTTTCATATTCTTATGTTTTGTAAATAAGTTTAACATTAGATAATAGCAATTTAGCGAAATATGTAAATATGGTTCCTAATCCTGGATTAAAACCGCTTCTGAGCCGATATGAAAAATCATAACAATATTAGAATAATTTCGCATCGTATTATAGAAAGCTATCCGCGGTTGTTGAAATGGAAAATGAAAAGATTGAAACCAGTTTTGTTAGACCCATGATGGTCGAAGGCCTGGTCTAAGAAAACTGGTTTTGATTTCATGATTTTATCTTAATATTCGTGGAAAATTGTGTGTAACACGATGCTATACATGATTGGTTTGACAGAGAACCGGTTCTAATCCAGCGGATATCAATCTGATTCGAAGTCATACTAGAAAATATATTATTTCAGCCTTTTTAGAGACATTATGTAACAAAATAAGACCGATAAAATAATAAATCTTTATTGGTGTTTTGAAGGAAACTTTCCCTAATGTTGTATACAATTTTGAGACCTCTTTGAAATGGCCATTTTTTACACAATTGTTTCAAATATACACCAAGACGTGACAATATTTCAAACAAGGACAACTATGTTGGTTACCTTACCTCGTAGTGGCAGGATTCTACTTAGATTTTAACTGATCATCTGGGGAAGCCAGAGCAGCATCCGCTGTAATGGGTTTTTAAGTAGCATCCATTAGACAACTAACTCCTTGAATGCACAACCTACGTCTGGATGTTCTATCTGTGCATGTAATGAGTTGCGCCGGTTTATGGGCCAAGATATTCATCCTACTCTCACTAATAATGTCACGTGTTAGACATAGCAGCAGTAGGCTCCATTTTTAACGTCTGTAGTATGACGCAGAGTGGACTAGACTCGAATCTTACACCTCCCCGCGAGAGCAAGCTTACGCTAATACCGCGGGTTGGCTAGAAGTAGCTAAGCCAAAAGTGCATAACGACTTACAGACAGAAAGACATATTACCTAATAATACTTGTAGAGTTGCTTTTCCACCAAAAATAGATAAGGAAATATTTGATTTATAGGAAAAAGATGGAGAATAAAAAAATGGAAGTAATTTTGGAAGACCCAGGGTTGGGGGGGGGGGGGGGTATTTTAGTTTACATTTGCTTTATCCTTTATTTGGAACTAGTTGCTTCGGTTCTAGTCTCTAAGGGATATCGGAATATCAGGAAATAGCCTAAAACAACCCTAAGACTTTTATAAATTTTCACTAAAAAGTAAAACCCATATGGACCATTATTTTCTGATTCATTAGATTCAGACAAAAACCTTACTACTTTATATGATATAGAGTGATCAACACAGTTTAATTAAACATGTTATTTTTATTTGATAAGTCCAATACACAGTGTTTCATGTTAAAAAACAATCTTCAGTTGGTTATAAATAAAAAGACATGATGCTTTAATGAGCATAAGTTTTATACTGTTTATTAAAAAACAAAAGATGATTTTTTTCCTCAAGTGGAGGTAAGGAATGAGGGGGGGGGGTGATTTTGCATAATAAAAAAGGGCAAAGGTGGTGAGGTATTTAAATTTTACCATTTAATTATGACTAATGTTTCTTATTAAACACATAAAAAGGCAATATGTACTTTGTAGTAATGAATATTATGCATGATATATATAAAAAAATTGCTATAATATGGCCATACAAGGTTAAGTTTGGTCCAGTAAGTACTTTTTCCGATGTATGCAGTGGTTGAGGACTTCATTTCTCATGTTGAGTGATGTTGTGGTTGATTTTGAAGCATTGGCAATGGAAATGCATTCTGTCAGGCATAATTGGCATTTCTTGAAGTTTTGGTTGTAAGTCGTTGCAAGGGCTTTTATTCACCATTTTAGGCTGTGTGGCTTGTTCTGCACACCCCACCCGAAGGCGTGTTAGGTTAGAAAAAACCCCCCGCAGAAACGGTTTACACAGGATGTACTGGGACCTTATGGTGAGTTCAGAACATGCTTTCCCTAAATTGAGTTAGTACCTTCCCATAGTAGAAAATTTTAAAATTACTTTTGGTTATCAAATTTTACTTTTATTTTTAGACCACCTTCACCTAACCTGCTTTATTGTCTTATTTTGTCTTTCATGTTAATCATGCAAATTCGTTCACATTACAGTTGAAATGACAGATATTGGAGCTTTCTATAAAGGTCTCTAACATTTTTCTAGCTACAATACTTTTTGAGATATCTTATTTCAAAGTATTGTTGTAAAATCATCTTTTACACAGCAAAAAGTTGAAATAAAAAATTAGTTATTTTAGAGAAAATTTCAAGTATCTTCATGTAAATCTCTCTAATATTGCTCCAAATTGACCAAATTGGACAGTTAGGTTGCCTAAAACTATCTACATTCAATGGACAATCCAAATCCACACTTTTTGAGACTTTATAAGTCAACAGGAGAAGGCTAAAATGTAATATCAAAGAAACAAATGTAATTTAATTTTAATTATAAATCACTTTTAAGGCATTTTTAATAATGTAAAATGTGTTTTAAGGTACAAGAAACTCATAATTGATTATAATTTATCATTTTTAAAAATCTCAGTATTAGTTTAGAGTACCTAATAGTGTATATTAACAAAAAAAATGTGGCTTAAGAATAAATTGTTTCTTTTATTATATATGAGATCATCCATGAAAGTCTTTAAAATACTCTGATTTCTTATTTAAGGTGGCAAAAACTAATTTTGTTTCATAAGGTTATAAAAAATTTAAAAGGCCAATCAACTATTCTTAGAAAAAATTACAAGAATTAGTAGATTACATTTGTAAACTGCTTGGAAATGCTTAAAATTCTAACAAATTTTTGTTTATTTTCAATGATTATGTCTATTTTTCTTACGATATGTTTCTATTGGTTCAAAATATCATATGATTGTGTTTTATTGGCTTTCTCATTACAAAGTGACAACTTTATACACCATAACTTATCTTAAAATCCTTGCTAAAGTCGATTAAATTTCAATTTATTTAGATAAACAGCAAATATGTTTTCCTTTAGCATTTTTAAAATTCACTTCATTATGCTCCTGTTGACTTATAAAGTCTTAAAAAATGTGGATTTGGATTGTCCATTGAATGTAGATAGTTTTAGGCAACCTAACTGTCCAATTTGGTCAATTTGGAGCAATATTAGAGAGATTTACATGAAGATACTTGAAATTTTCTCTAAAATAACTAATTTTTTATTTCAACTTTTTGCTGTGTAAAAGATGTTTTAACAACAATACTTTGAAATAAGATATCTCAAAAAGTATTATAGCTAGAAAAATGTTAGAGACCTTTTTAGAAAGCTCCAATAGCTGTCATTTCAACTGTAATGTGAGCGAATTTGCATGATAAACATGAAAGGCAAAATAAGACAATTAAGCAGGTTAGGTGAAGGTGGTCTAAAAATAAAAGTAAAATTTGATAACCAAAAGTAATTTTAAAATTTTCTACTATGGGAAGGTACTAACTCAATTTAGGGAAAGCATGTTCTGAACTCACCATAAGGTCCCAGTACATCCTGTGTAAACCGTTTCTGCGGGTTTTTTTTTCTAACCTAACACGACTTCGGGTGGGGTGTGTCTGTTCTTTAAGCTTTGAAATGCAGTCAGAAAGCTTAGTACCATTGTTGTTGTGTCTAAATGAGTGCAAGTGTTTGTAGTATCTGTTTTTAAAAGGTCCAGATGACAGCCCTATATATTGGTATTTAGTTTGGTTTGTTTCATCTGTGACAAGGGCTTTATACACCAAACTTTCTGTAAGGCATTTTCCATCCAGGGGGCAATCTTGTGGATTTCTACAGTTGCAACCCTTTTCTGTAGGTAGGTTTGATTCACCCAGTAGTTTTTTGTTATGGCTTTATATGATAGGATAAGAGAAAATTTTGTTTAAATACCTAAAATAGAGAACTCAATCGGTTCTGTAAAAAACTTACTACTTTATATAATATCAATATCAAACAGACAGAAAGACACGGATAAATATATTTTTATGGTTTTATTTGCAAACTAAAGTAAACTATAGCATACAACATAAAAAAAAGTTGACTTCCTTTTTGTTTTTAATAAAGAGTAACAAGAACAATATAGGTAAGGATAGTTTTGTATACATTTACAATCAGACAATACTTCCTACAAAAGAAAGGCAAACAAAGCAAAGGGGTGAGGTAATAAGAATGAAGCTTTTTCGGGTATAGTCCTTTTCGTGACAACGCCTCTTAAGGGGCTTCGTATTTTCACAGTAGCTTTTGATAGGTTATTTTAGGTTAGGTGATTGCCCCGAAGGGTTATGCAATTGGCTGCACAGGGTTAGAGACCCCAGCAGAGGCTAGAAATAGGAGTGAAAATACGATGAAATGCTCCTTAAGAAACGTTGTCATGAAAGGAACTATACACGTTTTTTCTTCTAAAATGTTTCAAAATTTTGACGTGGCAAAGATAACCAAAAATACAGAAAACTGATCATATTATACAAATAGCTAAAGTTTATATTTGTCTGTAAAGATATTATAAACATCTGCTAAGAATAATTTTTCCATGTTAGAAAAGCTTCACATAGGTCCAAGAGTAGTTTTAGGTTATTATAATTCTAAATTCAAGTCTTCAGTAGTTTTAAGCTATTTTTAAAACCCATCAATACTCCTTCAAATTCCCTAGATCCTTGGGACGCAACTGATTAGATTAAACTTAAGAAATTACTATTTGAACGATAAAATTATTTATAGATAAGCCGAACTCCTAATAAAATAGTCGGAATTTGTATTATTTTACAACTTATAGGCCCAGGCCTCAGGCATATAATCTGGCATCTAGATAGATAGAAAGATAGATGTATAGATAGATGTCAGCTAACCACTAAACCGATATAGTTCTCCTTTACAGTGTAGCTTCAGAACCTTGGAAGGTTTATAACTATTTTGTGGAGGACATTATAAACCTTCCAAGGTAAATCCACTCCCCCAAAATGTGTTCTTCTTTTAAACATTAAAATAGGAAAGTTGGGGGGGGGGGGGGGGAAGGGCAAATTGTAGACTTCTCGCTAATGGAAAAAATACAAAGTGTCTAGTTGAGAACAGAATCCCTTTGCCTTCTTATTTTGAAAAGTGGGATGGGAGTAGTTTTTTTTGTGCTCGCATTTATCGCACTTTAAGGGATAAGCTCAAGTGGACCAAAGTAATAAAATCTACAATTTTAATAAATATCATCCTTATTGTCATCTAAACTTTCGGGAATATAAATTAACTTACACTTTCTCTCCTTTATTTATCAGCTGCAAAAGGTAGACTTTTGGAAATGTAAAGAAATTGATTTATAACCCATTGTCCCATCCCTTTATATATCATGAGTGCAGTTACATACTTTAAAAAGAGACAATATTTTCTTAATTGATGTCTTAACTTTTAAAACTTTATCAGACTTAAAGAGATAGGTAAGTAGCCTGCTGTAAAAGTTTTTTTTCGTCCGTTGTTTAATCATGAAATTTTTAGGTCATGGAGATATTGATGTAACATTTTAATTAGAAGTTGTAATTGTACATTAGCTTAAATCTAATCCTCGTCATCTACCGCATACGGTCAAGACTGCTGTACATGACATTTTAACGTCAGGTTCAACAACCAACGATAAATAAGGAGAGCCAAATGTCTCCTTTTCTGTCCAAACACCTGGAGTATTATGTTAAGTAACACCCATTTGACAACCAACTCTTTGATTGCACAACTTTTGTCTGACTGTGCGGGCTAGCTTAAGTTACCTGATACTTCTGGTGCCAGGTATACAGGCAACAGTCTACTTCGAGGATTTTGGATGGCAGCTGTGCCCGCCTAGTATGTAATAAAATAAAATGTAAAAGTTTTTTGTTTATTTTATCTGGATTAAAAAACTCAACCACTTGGTAATTTTAATAAAAGTAGGCCTCAAATAAACATTTTATTATAAAATGTATTTTTAATGCCTAAATTAGGATAGGCTAGTTGATGTGTATGAGAGCCTAGCTAGACTGATGTCCCATTTTTTAACAATTTACATTTTCTATATCTCAAAAAGAATATATTTTTGCCCCCAATCTTTACAGCCCAATTTTGGGTCATTTCAAATGACTTCCACTCAAAGTTTTCATTGTTTTAACAATTTTTTGCAAGTTTTGCTGATAACACGGACAAGTGAAACTTTAGTGTTCTTACAAAACCCTTAAAAATTTTGAATACCTAAAATTATTCCTGATAGGCCAATTGATCTATTTTTAAAAATTAGTCAAGTATTTTTAATTATAATTAATCTTATTTTGATAACCAAAGATATTTTAAAAAATTTAACAATTCAAAATTTAAAAAAAAACACTTGCCATACGAAGTTTCTCTTTTGTTGCAATATTTTTTGTCCCAGGACTTAAAGAATATTTATCATTCTATTTCACATACAAAAATAATCAAAATATCAAAAAATTTGATTTAAATGTTAATCATTAAGATAATATTTCCATTCGCTTCAGTGTATGCGCACCAATGAGATTTAGTTTTGAGATTTGTCCTATTTTACAGCCAATTAGTGGACAATTTACAATTTACTGGTAGCTTACCGTAAAGTAAGGACGGGTAAGTTTTAAGCATGCAGATCAGATTGGGACTTTATATCGTTGATTAAATATCAGTAAGGAAGGGGACAATGGACTGTTTATTACACTGGTCCCCAAAGTTTACATTAAAATTTGCTCTCTGTTGGCTTAACAACATTGGGGACTTATACTGTATTTTGATTGGTTGGTTCATTAAGATCAATATTCGTTTAGGCCCTGTTAAATAAGTTAAAAACCTCACATTTAGGGTGTGAAATGACCCGTAATTTAACTGAAATGTAAAAATTAAGGTCTTTGGGGTGCCTATGGCATTCTCAACTTGGGCTAAAGTTTTACAAGGGGTTGGGGGAGTAATCAACCCTTCAAACCCTCCCAGAGCGTCCCTGGTTCAAACATATTAATATATAATCAGTATTTTTATTATCTTAGACAGCGGTTACGCCCCTAGAGGCCTCTAGGGGTACTTGAGGGGGAGTTGAATCCACAAACCCAATTTTTAAAATTTTGATTTTGAATAAAGTAAAAAAAAATTCTTGGGGGGGAGAGGGCGATCCCTACCCCCAACCCCATTTATTATTTTAGTTAAAAAAAATTTCGGGGAGGTGATTTTTTTCCAAGGTGATTTCCCCCAAAATAGTTATAAACCTTCCCGGGATCTATGAGAAGCTACCAGTTAAGGAGAACCCGATCGGTTAGCGAGATCCATCAGTAACAATATAATTAAATATTTAATGTCCCAACTTATACAGCCATACTATAAAACATATCTAAAGTATGCAACCATTCAAAATAGGAAAAAAATCGTCAATTTCCTTAAAGGATAAGTTTTTTTTTAAAGCAGCCAAGACAATCCACCTCTAAAAAATGTATAATGTAGACAAAAAAAACATAGTGGATCAACCCTACGAGCTTTCCAAAACTTATAGGGGTTATTTTCTCACTTGAATAATCTATTATATAAAGTAGTAAGGATTTTTTGTTTAAAGCTTTAGACTTCAGTAACTACTAAACTGATGAAGTTCATTTCTTTGGAGAAGCTTCACATGTGTCATTCGATGGATTCAGGCTATATTTTGGCTACCTTTTACCCATTCGAATACAGAACCCCTAGATGCTAGAGGCGCAGCCGCTAGTTATATACATATATTTACTATATAAATGCAAGGGGGCATTACATGCATGTAAACATGTATAAAGGAAAATCCTAAAATTCATTAATTTTCAATAAAATTGAACTCGAGGCCCTAATTACTCTCCATAAGTGACTTTTACTCTTTTAGATTGCAATCTATTTAATTCATTGTTACAGAAGTAAAGATACACTTTATCACGGGTATGTTCATTCGTCCAACATTTTAACCTTACATTTACTGAATATGGAGTAAGCTCTACAAAAATGCATTACTTTTAGTTTCATGTTTAATACAAATTGGGGAGGGAGGGGATTTGGGACTGTAAAATAAACTAATACCAAAAGTTTTGGTTAAATTTTTACACCAATAACTTTTATTTACAGAGGAGAAATTTTGTTGAATAATTGGTGGTTAACATCAATTTATGGTCTTTTGTCTTATCTCTTAGTTACCATCCGCAGTCCAGTAAAAATTTAATGATTTTCTTTAAACCTTTTCAACTTTTTTAACTTTTCAGGTAAGTAATGAACAACCAGGCAAGATTAATCTGTCAAAATATTGCCTTTCATTTAAACATAGAAATCAGATTTAGATTTAGGGTATCTTAATGCCATTATAAATATAGGTAAGTTTGATTGATATGAGATGTTAGTAAAAATGTTCACATTTAGCTATGAAGTTTAAATCTGTAAAATTAATAATTTTGACACATTGTTAATATGTAAACTATGACTATTTTTCAATAGCCACATAGCTAACGCAAAATCACTGCAGAGACAATTATTTTAGGTTTAGTATGCTGTATAAAAATGAAAACCTAACCTAAACGGATTTATACACATGTTACTAATAAGTCATTGGAACCTACTTGTTTACTTTTTTATAGTGGCTTCTTTGTGCTTAAACCTTTGGGTAGCAAACTAATGAAAACCTGACAAACCTTTTACAAGAAAACAATAATACCAACATCCACAGAAGTAAAGCTTATCAAATAAGAAAATAAACCAACAATATCTGTTACTTTTATAGTGCTAGATTCTTTATTGTCATACTTACATTTTGAGACTTATTGTAGAAGGAATGTCTCATGAATCAATGTTTTAAACATCAAATTTATAGGAAGATTATCATAATAATAGGTTATACCTAAATGACAACTGATGTTACAAATGAGTAATCAATGTGAAGATTTGAGATGAGAGCTAATCGTGACAGACAAACAGACATACCTTAACAATGAAATTGCTTCGCTTTTAACAATAATAGATTTTATTATTTAACAAGATTTTTAATAGAAAAGCATTATTACTTGTCAAGGAAAACAATATGTTTGACAATTTTTTAAACACCTTTTTATTTAGCGAAACCAATAACCAAGGCTTCCGTGTTGGTTATTTTGTAACGCCTTTTTAGTCCATGTTCTCTTATTTGTTAGCTTAATCAATTAAAAATATAAGTACTTTTTATCAAATCTTGATTGGTTGTTTACAATAGTATTCAAACTTTTCAACCAATACTTTAAATCAGAGGAAGGTGTTTTTTTTATCATTGCAAAGGATGTACATTATGTTTACTTTATCTCCACTCGACAAAGCCAATATTGTCCTGTTGTGACGTCATAAATCTCGGGATAGGAGAAGTGAAGTTGGGGAAGAAAATCTCTTCAAATCTTTTGCCTTTTCCTTTTCTCAAATTTATGACGTCACAACAGGATAATACGGGCTTTGTCTCTGTACTCTAGTTCAAAATAAAGTTTTATTGTGAATGCAGCATTAGTGTATTCCATCGTCCCTTGAAAACTCTGAAATCGTAATGAATGCAAGTAGCTTACCAAAAGTCGAAAAGGGACTTTACCAAAAATTGCCTATCAAGCATAGAAAGTAGTTAGTTATAGAAAGATAGAAGGAATAACCATATACCATACTTAAGTACAAATATTGATGATTTTATAGATAGATAGATGGATAGATGTATATTTGACTAATCATGTTTCCACTTGACTTTGACGCTGTGTGTGATGAAAAATTGTGCATGGAATTTGTGTGTACAACTTACACTTTACACCCAGAGGTTCTATAAACGAAGGAGCCGTTTAAAGAGAATTCACACATTATTGACCCCAAAACTGCTTTTTCTTCCCCACTTAATTTTGATTTTTGGCGCTTTACTTATCTAACCTAACCTAAAATGAGCATAAAACATTTTTTTCTTCAAAATTTCTTTTTAGTCCAATATAAGGGAAGCTTAAATCATTTTGTTAGTTTTCCCCTAAAAGTATTTTTTAACACGAAATGTTTTTGAAAGTAGACAAAAAATTATAAAGTCTATTGTTCCAAGGTAGCCCAAAATTTTTTTTCGGGGGTAAAATTTTTTTGTTGTGACTTACCATCATATATACATAATTGTTTGTATAGTATATCTATAGTATTGTGACTTACCATCATATAAACATAATTGTTTGTATAGTATGGAGATGCGACCTCCAAATTTCAAAATTCTTTGAACGTACAAACACGACTTTTACAGAAATGCTTCGCATCTAGTCCACTTACCTATATTCACTATAAATTTTACACCATATAAAACTCTGATCTAAATAAATGATTGACAAGCCATGGTAATTATCGTGCGTAACTCAGGCACAAGATACAATTACTCTTGCTAGCCCTTAGGCACTTTTTATATGTTTTTACAAATTTATTAGTCTATTCTTACCAATATAATACCTTATATGGGTAATACTAGCCTAATCATGATAAACTGTATGTGATTGAGTATTGTTATATGCTTATTAAAACATTATATCTATTGTTAAAGTAACCATGTAACCATCCTATACTAGTATGTATGCCTACAAACATAGCTTCATTTACGTCACAAGTTTAACATACAAACACTTTATTAAACAGACAAGGGCTTAGATCCTGATAAATAGTTGTTGTTATAACTT
The DNA here is from genome assembly GCF_053477335.1 of Acartia tonsa. Taxonomy (NCBI): domain Eukaryota; kingdom Metazoa; phylum Arthropoda; class Copepoda; order Calanoida; family Acartiidae; genus Acartia; species Acartia tonsa. Next base: position 38,801,433 of record NC_137266.1, read on the forward strand.
GCACTTCTTAAAATATCTCAGTTATTCATTGACTCTCGAACCATCAAGTTCTTCTGGCTTAAAGGTAATGACTTAGTTGTTTTGGCATGCATTGTAGTTTAAATTTAGGTCCCTCAGTACTTAGCATGAATTGTGCCTAGGTCTTATGTTAGAGATCTAACACTATGCACAATTTAATGCTTTGGACTTAGGGCATTTTCTGTCCTACACTACTTATGTTTATTATCACTTATCCTGTAATTATTTTCATACTTAACTGATTCACTTGTAATGTAAATACACTTTATAAAACTATCTTCCTTCTTAAGTGCTTAATATACTTATATGATATAGATCGAACACCATAACCAGTCATTTATTCTTTCTTAGAATAAATCAATATAATACTTCGCGTGGGTATTTGTTGAGCTACCACGGGTTCAACAAAATTCGTATAATACTTGTGGGAGTAAAAGGAAACCGACGATGAGAATGTCTATGTGTATTGCAGTAAAAGTAGTTTTTTTTTAAGTAGTACTCATAGAAGAGCAATCTCCATACCACAATATTGGACAAGCGCCCCATTCGCACTACCAAGTATATCTATAGTATCGTGACTTACCATCATATATACATAATTGTTTGTATAGTATATCTATAGTATTGTGACTTACCATCATATATACATAATTGTTTGTATAGTATATCTATAGTGTTGTGACTTACCATCATATATACATAATTGTTTGTATAGTATATCTATAGTGTTGTGACTTACCATCATATATACATAATTGTTTGTATAGTATATCTATAATGTTGTAACTTACCATCATATATACATAATTGTTTGTATAGTATATCTATAGTGTTGTAACTTACCATCATATATACATAATTGTTTGTATAGTATATCTATAGTGTTGTGACTTTCCATCATATATACATAATTGTTTGTATAGTATATCTATAGTGTTGTGACTTTCCATCATATATACATAATTGTTTGTATAGTATATCTATAGTGTTGTGACTTACCATCATATATACATAATTGTTTGTATAGTATATCTATAGTGTTGTAACTTACCATCATATATACATAATTGTTTGTATAGGATATCTATAGTGTTGTGACTTACCATCATATATACATAATTGTTTGTATAGTATATCTATAGTGTTGTGACTTACCATCATATATACATAATTGTTTGTATAGTATATCTATAGTGTTGTGACTTACCATCATATGTACATAATTGTTCGTAAATTATATCTATAGTGTTGTGACTTACCATCATATATACATAATTGTTTGTATAGTATATCTATAGTGTTGTAACTTACCATCATATACAGGGTGCGCCACATAAATCCGGACTTTTTTAAAACATCAATAGCGCCAAAACTACTTGACCAATCAGGACATTTGACCCCACAATAAAAATCTTAGGTAATGACCTTTTTGCCCATGAAAATCTTTGGACGATGGAGGACGTGTACGCCGAGCTGGCTGCGCATATGTTTAACAGGCAGATTCGAATTGCCGTGGATTTATGACTTGGGCCTACTAAATCTGACCTCAGCCCATCTGTAGATGAGATGGACGAATGAAACTTGCTGGAAATACTATCAGATACCTAGTAAAAACACTAGAAAAGACTAAAGCTCTCTATCCCAGCTTACTTGGCTGTAGTGCTCCGACAAAGTGGATCGTGGTAGATTTTAAGATGTCAAAAACGTCAAAAATCTTAAAAATTTCACGGTTCTTGACTTCAGGGGCCTATATGGAACCTTGAAACTCGTTTTAGACTATGTATTGCGCTAATAACCCTATCTTAATCTTCATGCCATTTTTAAAAAGGTATAAAACGTTGTTCTAGCTTAACTGTGGCCCAAATGAGAGCCGCCGTGTCAAAGAGTAGCTTTAAAGATGGGTTAATTTGGATCTTGATGTTACTCACTCCTTAAGGATATGTGGCCTCCCAGCAGCCCCGATCTTAATCCAATGGACTTTTAAGCCTGGAGCGCCATTAAAGCATGAACCAATAGACGCGCCCATACCAAGAAGACCTCTCTCACTGCTCCTATCATGAAGAACTTCGCCTGCTTGAACAGGGACATGGTGACCAGGGTCAGCGGTTGGTTCAGGGGGAGGGTAGAGGCGATGATTGAGGCTGGCGGCAATTTTATTGAATAATCTAATAGTCATATACCTAGCTTGCTTTCCAGTTTTTAAAATTCCATAAAATCTTTAAGATTGACTATTTTATGTTCATTTGTTTAAAAATAAGAAAAAGTCCAGATTTATGTGGCGCACCCTGTATACATAATTGTTTGTATATTATATCTATAGTGTTGTAACTTACCATCATATATACATAATTGTTTGTATTGTATATCTATAGTGTTGTAACTTACCATCATATATACATAATTGTTTGTATAGTATATCTATAGTGTTGTGACTTACCATCATATATACATAATTGTTTGTATAGTATATCTATAGTATTGTGACTTACCATCATATACAGGGTGCACCACATAAATCCGGACTTTTTCTTATTTTTAAACAAATAAACATGAAATCGTCAATTTTAAAGATTTTATTGAATTTTAAAAACTGGGAAGCAACCTAGGTATATGACTATTAGATTATTTAATAAAATCGCCGCCAGCCTCAATCACCGCCTCTACCCGCCCCCTGAACCGCCCGCCGACCCTAGTCACCATGTCCCTGTTCAAGCAGGCGAAGTTGTCCATGATAGGAGCAATGAGAGAGGTCTTTTTGGTATGGGCGCGTCTATTGGTTCATGCTTTAATGGCGCTCTAGGCCTAAAAGTCCATTGGATTAAGATCGGGGCTGCTGGGAGGCCACATCTCCTTAAGGAGTGAGTAACAGCAGGATCCAAATTAACCCATCTTTAAAGCTACTCTTTGACACAGCGGCTCTCATTTAGGCCACAGTTAAGCTAGAACAACGTTTTATAACTTTTTAAAAATGGCACGAAGATTAAGATAGGGTTATAAGCGCAATACATAGTCTAAAACGAGTTTCAAGGTTCCTTATGGGCCCTTAAAGTCAAGAACCGAGAAATTTTCAAGATTTTTGACGTTTTTGATATCTTAAAATCTACCACGATCCACTTTGTCGGAGTACTACAGCCAAGTCAGCTGGGATAGAGAGCTCTAGCCTTTTCTAGTGTTTTCACTAGGTTTCTGACAGTATCTCCAGCAAGTTTCATTAGTCCATCTCACCTACAGATGGGCTGAGGTCAGATTTAGTAGGCCCAAGTCATAAATCCACGGTAATTTATCTGCGCAATTCGAATCTGCCTTGTTGAACATATGCGCGACCAGCTCGGCGTACACCTCCTCCATCGTCCTAAGATTTTCATGGGCCAAAAGGTCATTACCTAGGCTTTTTTATAGTGAGGTCAAACGTCCTGATTGGTGGAGTAGTTTTGACGCTATGACCGTTTTAAAAAAGTCCGGATTTATGTGGCGCACCCTGTATACATAATTGTTTGTATAGTAATAGTCGAGAATCCAGGGTAAACTATCAGCGCATTTCGATTCTGCCATGTTGAACATAAGCGCTGCCAGCTCGGAGAACACGTCCTCCATCGTCCAAAAAATTTATGGGCAAAAAGGTAATTACCCAAGCTTTTTATAGTGTGGTCAAACGTCATGATTGGTCAAGTAGTTTTGGTGCTATGGCCGTTTTAAAAAAGTCCGGATTTATGTGGCGCACCCTGTATATATGATGGTAAGTTACAACATTATAGATACAGCATGACCCTCGAAAAAGTATTTTTAAGCATCTGCAGCCCTTATTTCTCAATGAATTATAAAAAAATGCTTATGTCCTTGTTCTCCATAGTATTCCACATAAGTAGATATAAAAATATTTTTTTTACCTCCATTAACACCGGAGAGTTTTAGAGCTAAAGTTTTGAAAAAGTGACTGAGAAAAAGAATTTTTTTTTGTTTCTCTTATTTTTTGGATGGTTATATTATGTTTTTCTGGCAACTGAATAATGATACACAAAGAAAAACAAGTTAACTAATTATTTCTTTTTTATTCCACCAAAAAAATAAAATTTTTAATGGCAAAAAATACTACTGAATGAATTGATTATTTGCAAATTTTAGGTTATTTATTAACCCTTATTTGAGAAAAGGATTAATTATGACAGTTGCTCGGAGCTCCGCCTACTTTTCTGACATCTAAATAATTTAATAGGGGGTTAATTAAGCTTTTTAGACAAAAAAATCATTATGTTTTAATTTTATTTTCTTTATAACTTTTTTGTTATTAAAGTTAGGATTGTGAAACAAAAACAATTTTCCTGCTATATTCATAAAGATTTATTTGGTTTTTTAATCTTAAACAATTTTGCCTAATAAGTAAGTTTTTCAAAATATCATTAAACTAAAAAGACTCAAAAAATAAGTGTAAAAAAATGCTTTTTACTCAAAAACGAAATTTTTTATTTTATTTTTGTATAAAGTTTCTGCTAATAACAAAAATAAAAGGATTTCTACCTTAATTTTGCTAAAAAAGTCGTTTCATGTTAAAAGTTACTTTTTCCTCAGTCACTTTTTCAAAACTTTAGCTCTAAAAATCTCCGGTGTTAATGGAGGTAAAAAAAATATTTTTATATCTACTTATGTGGAATACTATGGAGAACAAGGACATATGCATTTTTTTATAATTCATTGAGAAATAAGGGCTGCAGATGCTTAAAAATACTTTTTCGAGGGTCATGCTGTATCTATAATGTTGTAACTTACCATCATATATACAGGGTGCGCCACATAAATCCGGACTTTTTTAAAACGGCCATAGCACCAAAACTACTTGACCAATCATGACGTTTGACCACACTATAAAAAGCTTGGGTAATTACCTTTTTGCCCATAAATTTTTTGGACGATGGAGGACGTGTTCTCTGAGCTGGCAGCGCTTATGTTCAACATGGCAGAATTGAAATGCGCTGATAGTTTACCCTGGATTCTCGACTAGGGCCCACTAAATGTGACCTCAGCCAATCTGTAGGTGAGGTAGAGTTATGCAACTTGCTGGGGATACTGTTAAATACATAAGTAAGACACTAGAAAAGACTAGAGCTCTCTATCTGAAATGGCTTGGCCGTAGTACTCCATCAAAGTGAAACGTGGCAGATTTTGAGATGACAAAAACGTCAAAAATCTTGAAAATTCGTGAAAATTTCTCGGTTCTCGACTACATGGGCCCATTTGTAACTTTAAAATTCGTTTTAGACTATGTGTTGCGATTATAACCCTAGCTTAATCTTCATGCCATTTCCAAAAAGGTATTAAACGTTGTTCTAGCCTAATTGTGGCCCAAATGGAGCTGCCGTGTCAAAGGGTAGCTTGAAAGATGGGGGAATTTGGATCCTGCAGTTACTCACGTCCCATGGCATCCCAGCAGCCCCGATCTTCATCCAATTAACTTTTGGGCCTGGAGCGCCATTAAAGCACGAACCAATAAAGGCGCCCATACCACAAAGAACTCTCTCATTGCCACTATGAAGGAGAACTTCGCCAGCTTGGACAGGGACATGGTAACCAGGGTCTGGGGGCGGTTCAATGGGCGGGTAGAGGCGGTGATTGAGGCTGGCGGTGATTTTATTTAAAAATCTAATAGTCATATACCTAGTTTGCTTCCCAGTTTTTAAAATTCAATAAAATCTTTAAAATTGACGATTTTATGTTAATTTTTTTTAAAAATAAGAAAAAGTCCGGATTTATGTGGCGCACCCTGTACATAATTGTTTGTATAGTATATCTATAGTGTTGTAACTTACCATCATATATACATAATTGTATAGTATAGTATATCTATAGTGTTGTGACTTACCATCATATATACATAATTGTTTGTAAAGTATATCTATAGTGTTGTAACTTACCATCATATATACATAATTGTTTGTATAGTATATCTATAGTGTTGTAACTTACCATCATATATACATAATTGTTTGTATAGTATATCTATAGTCTTGTGACTTACCATCATATATACATAATTGTTTGTATAGTATATCTATAGTGTTGTGACTTACCATCATATGTACATAATTGTTTGTATAGTATATCTATATTGTTGTGACTTACCATCATATATACATAATTGTTTGTATAGTATATCTATAGTATTGTGACTTACCATCATATATACATAATTGTTTGTATAGTATATCTATAGTGTTGTGACTTATTATCATATGTACATAATTGTTTGTAAAGTATATCTATAGTGTTGTGACTTACCATCATATGTATATACATAATTGTTTGTATAGTATATCTATAGTGTTGTGACTTACCATCATATGTACATAATTGTTTGTATAGTATATCTATAGTGTTGTGACTTACCATCATATATACATAATTGTTTGTATAGTATATCTATAGTGTTGTGACTTATTATCATATGTACATAATTGTTTGTAAAGTATATCTATAGTGTTGTGACTTACCATCATATGTATATACATAATTGTTTGTATAGTATATCTATAGTGTTGTGACTTACCATCATATGTACATAATTGTTTGTATAGTATATCTATAGTGTTGTGACTTACCATCATATATACATAATTGTTTGTAAAGTATATCTATAGTGTTGTGACTTACCATCATATATACATAATTGTTTGTATAGTATATCTATAGTGTTGTGACTTACCATCATATATACATAATTGTTTGTATAGTATATCTATAGTATTGTGACTTACCATCATATATACATAATTGTTTGTATAGTATCTATAGTGTTGTGACTTACCATCATATACACATAATTGTTTGTATAGTATATCTATAGTGTTGTAACTTACCATCATATATACATAATTGTTTGTATAGTATATCTATAGTGTTGTGACTTACCATCATATACACATAATTGACTTCAACTTTTAGATCAATCAAAAACATATTATAATAAATTTCTTTTAACCTAAAAAATTAATTTACTAAAATATACTATTTAATGCCTTAAATAAAATATAAACATCGTATAAGGTTATAGACAGCTTTCCGCAGATACTAAAATGAACAGTTGTAAGATTAAAACCAGGTTTGCTGGGTAAAAAAACTGGTATGAATTTTATGTTTTTTCTATTTCTCGTGCAAAATTGTCTTTAGTACAATGCTATAAATAATTTTTCAGTATGGCTGCGAACCCCTTACTATCCAGAGAATATTAAATTGGTTTTGAAACTAAACTGAAAATAATAAGTTAATGCAAGCATACAATCCTAGTTGTAAATTAACTTTGCTTCTAAAAATGACTTTTTTCCATTAAAATCAATTGTATAGAAATTTAATGTAAGTTGATACCTCAAATTTTATCTCTTTTGAAAGAGTCAAGAAAAGAAAAGACAGTTCAAGAATCCTGGAAATATATAATGATTATTCACTGCAGGATGCCTCAGTGCCAGGGATCCTAAGGGATAAGACAATGGGGGATAAATTGATGTACATCCCCAATTATTATACACAGAACTACCCTTTCTGTAGAATACAATTAGTGATTGAAACGTTTGGACAATTAACTTATGAACCAACCAAAAACATTCAATAAAAGTCCTCAAAGTTGTTGAGCCAATGAATATGAAAGCGTTATTATAAAACTTTGGGGACTAGTGTAATAAACAGCCGAATGTTCCCTCCCTCCCTGCCTCCTTTCTCAGTTCCACAATCATACATATCTTATACAGATTTGGGGGGTGGATACAAAATACACAAGGAAATTGATATGTTTCTAAAGCCTTATAAAGAAGTAAGGTTGTTTGGCTTGTCCATTAAGATCTTACTAACCAATGAAAAACTCCATTTTGGGCAAGCTTTATACAGTTTCTGTGATAATCTGGGATACTCTTGATGCTAGAAGCACAGCATCTAGTATTACAGAAAACAATTCTACCCTAATATGAAATCCGCCCAATTTTTTGTCAATTTTGGAATCCGAATTCGGAATTCGTTTTTTAATAGCGGATTCGGATTAGCGTCTTGAGTTTTTTCTTTCAACTTCTTTTTGAAGGCAAAGATTATCATCATTATATATGAAATCTTTTAAAATCTGGTTCGATTCTCGGAAGTGAATTATAGAGAACACCAAGGACATTAATTTTAAGGACATATGTAGCATCTAAATTTTTTAATTTTTTAAAAAGCCTTTTAAAATATTGCTAGAATCCGGAATCCGCCAAAAATAAGAATCCAGAATCAGCCATTTTTTGGACGGAATCCGGTCCAAAAATTTGACGGATTGCCAATAATCGAAGATTTATCTTTCAAAGTTTTTAAACACTTGAAATTTTATAAAAAATCCTATAAAATTGCCCAGTTCGTATCACCTACCCATATTATAATTCTTCTTCTTACTATTTGAACAAGAAGGAGGGGTAAAGAAACTTTGGATCAAGTGCAATTCATGGTAAAATTTTCCTGGTAACGATTATCTCCAAAAATCTATGGGATTTAAAGGCTTCTAACGGCCAAACGGTGGAACGTACAGATTATACTCGCACAAATTTTTTAACAACAAAAAAACTACAAATAAACTAGAATAGTAATTAATCAGTTATCTCGCAGTGTATATAAATATGCAAAAAAAATATTTTGTTCTTGAACCTCGTAAAAGTGTCTGACTCTGATTATGACGTAAAAAAATTAGCCAATGAGAGGCCAGTATACATTGTAATTGACCAATGGTAAAATTTATAGTGGCCTCTCATTAACAAAATTTTTTACTTCATGATTAGAGTCAGACACTTTTACTAGGTTCTTTTTTCTTCAGTAAAGCTTTCCCTGTGCATCATTGGATCTTGGCTATTCCAGATTATTTGTAGATCTTCTTGTGCCGCTTAATACGGTGTTCGGGCATGATATGTACGTTTAGCCGTTTTCATTAATAGAATTTTGAAGATTATTGTAACCAGGAACATTTTACCGTGAACTGCACTAGATCCGAAACATTATTTGCTAGATTTCTGTTTATGATAACAACTTCAGTCAATTCTATACAATAAAATTCAACAAAATTTTTATTTAACATTAAAATTCAAATATAAATTTCAGAAGCTCTTTACAGTGCCTTTAAAAAAAATGACAATACAAATGACCAAAGATAGGCCAATACACAGACTAAATCACATTTTACCGTGAACTGCACTAGATCCGAAACATTATTTGCTAGATTTCTGTTTATGATAACAACTTCAGTCAATTCTATACAATAAAATTCAACAAAATTTTTATTTAACATTAAAATTCAAATATAAATTTCAGAAGCTCTTTACAGTGCCTTTAAAAAAAATGACAATACAAATGACCAAAGATAGGCCAATACACAGACTAAATCACCAAATGGCAGGCCAGTATACATTTTAATATGCCAATAATAAGCCACTAAAAAAGCTTCTAAATTTCAAATTACACTTTTTTTATTATAGCTTAATAGTATGCTCTTAATTGCAATACATTTGTAAACTTAGAATGTTTATATGCTTCTGTGTTAAAAGCTTTGTCTAATAATCATTTCTTTTGCTGGTATATTGTTGTCAGGGATGTAAAGGGATAAGACTCTGGCCGATAAATCGATATACATCCCCAATGATGTTAAAAAAATTATCCCTTCTGTAGATTACAATTAGTGGTTCAAACGTTTGGACACTCGACTATAAGAATCAACAAATTAAAATTGATTTAAAGTCCCAAAGGTTGTTAAGCTTAAATATAAGAAAAAGTTATAATACTTTGGAAACTAGTGTAAAATTACAACCCAATGTCCTTTCCCTCCCTGTATTGTTATAGTAGGGTCCATTGACAGGATGACAGTAGTTCGAGTTCTCGGATTTTTTAAAAGTTTTTTTGTTCCCCCCCCCCCCCCTTATTTTTGTACATTAACTGGTGTTTATACAAATGCGCCAATTTCAAATCCCCTACCCAAATTTTTTTTATAATATTTTTTATTAAAACTCAAATTAAAAAGGAGAAAGGCGGTTGACTTATCCCCCTCCCACTTTAATAATACCTATAGGCTTCTAGGGGGCGTTGCCCCTAGTCTATCTTAAAGGGACTGTGAACGTAAATTTTTCTCATATTAATATCAAATCTTAACATTATCTCATTCATAATATCTCCCAGATAGAGCAAAACGGGCTTTTGTTTGCTTAAAAAACGGCTTTTTCCGACGATTTTTATAAGGTACAGGGAAAGGAAGAAATTTTCTGTATTTTATAAAATGTCCATTAAATTGATTTTTTCTCCCATTATAGCTAAAATTAAACTTTTTCACATAGTTCTAGATTTTTCCTAACAGTTAAGCTGACTTTTAACATAATCCTTGCTTTAAACCAATGTATAGTTACTTAGAAATTTATAAAATAAGCAATATTTTTTATTGAAAACCAAATACAATAACAAAGCCAGAAACAGGTTTTTTATTATTATCCAATTAACTTTAGATGGCCCATCTCTTGCCCACCTTTAATTACAAATTTGTAAATAATAAAGACGCAATATTTTTTTATAAACAGTCTGATAAAAGTGTAAACTAATTCTCCAAAGTGGGTTATTTATTGTCCAACACAATAAAAAAGGATATTATTATTTTAAATAACCTATGAGATTCAACCCTTTGTAGACAGTGAGGTATTTTTTTTGTCAATAATACGAATTTAAAATATGTCTTTATTACCTAACTACTACGTTTTAAAAAAACTAATTGGCAATTTTATAGCATAAAATAAATCCTTAACAGTAAGTAAATTGTTTCAACTATATATGACAAGTTAAATATCCCTACAAACATTATAAGAATCAAAAACGTTCAGATTTTCTCTGTTTTTTCCTTTTTCCCTCTCAAAATACCATAAAATCAAGGCATTATTCCTGGATATTTTTGTTAATAGGACGTTTTTGGTTGATCAGTGTAGTTAAATGTGCTTAGTAAATGTTAAGATTTGATAATCAGATGAGAAATTTTTACGTTCACACTCCCTTTAAAATAAAAGCTATATCTTGCATTTTTTTTTCAATTAGGTGTTTAACACGTAAAATATTTTTCTTATTTAATTGTTATCCTAATAAGATAAAAGTTATACTTAAAAATTGTTTTAATAGTTATCATTATATTTTGCATTTTTAAAAAAACACCAAAATTGACCAAAATATGCGTATATATTTTGTACTCACTTGCGTCATTTCTATTTCAGAATTTATTTACCCGTCATCCATTGACAAAGTGCCGACATAAACACGTAGTAATATCAGCCCCCTTTTAACTGTTCCTCATTATCGCAGGGATCAAAGTATTATTACATTTACTAAATATTTCATAAGCATTTCTTGTCATAATGGATGTGAAATATACATGGATATTATGACAGGGGGAAAATTGTCGTCAATTTAGAATGGTCAGTTTGTTCATCCAGTAGGAGGGGAGGGGATGAGGGTTATCGTTATTTTAGCCCGCTGCGTGTTTCACTTTATTAGAGAACGTGAAAATCTGGTGTAAAATCCAAGTATAAATTCTTGTCATATGACTTTAGTGCTGTATGTGAACAACATCCATAAGTAGCAAAGCACAAAAAATCATGGAATGGACAAACGGACAAAGTGAGTTAAAGAGCAGCTGTTCCGTTGTCATTACAAAGAAAAGAAAGAGAGAGAATATGCAATTTTTAAATAAGGTTTATTATGTCTTTTGAATCATGCATTTTTTTTCATGGCAGTTGAGACCATCAGATTTCCCCAATAGCGTTACAGACTGACTGACCGACAGACAAAGTGGATTTTAGAATAGCTTCACAATATGAGTTAGGTAAAGCAGATTTTAAAAAGAAACTAGAGAAAGCAATAATAATAATAATCATCTTTTATACAAATTCATTAATATGTGTCTCTGACACAACCCAATCTTTCCTGATTTTGTATAATTTTTACGGAACACGATTCCGGTGACGTCATATTTTTCTTTCCCGAAAAATGGAAGGGGGAAGAAAAAAAGAGATGGGAGAAAAGGGGGTTTTCCCCATCTCTTTTGAAGAGATTTTCTTCCCCCCTTCCCTTTTTCGGGAAAGAAAAATATGACGTCACTGGAATCGTGTTCCGTAAAAATTATACAAAATCGGGAAAGATTGGGTTGTGTCTGTGTCTCTCAATTGTGTTGCTTTTATTTAAAATATTTAACCCCTATCCTCCTATCCCTGTTGTTATGGTATCCGCTTGATTGATGTAATTACTTAAGAATTTAGTCCACTTCAAGAGATATACGCAGAAAGACCAGGGATCTAAAGGGATAAGACGATGGCCGATAATTTGATGTACATCCCCAATTATTACACACAAAATTACCCCTTCTATAGATTACAATTAATAGTTGGACACTCAAATTATTGAACCAATCAATTAAAATTCAATAAAAGTCTCCACAGTTTTTAATCCAACGAATAAGAAAACGTTATTATAACACTTTGGGGACTAGCGTAATAAACAGCCTAATGTCCCCTTCTCCCAGAGAAAGATACCTTTTTCAGATAAGAATCTTAGTATTTTCTGATAATATACAACAATAGGGAGGTGGACAACAAGTCACTTTTATACTGTAGAATTTTAGGTTAAGTAACATCCAACAGACAACCAACTCTTTGATTGCACAATCTTAGTCTGGAAGTCGTGACTGTACATGATTCTATGCATGATAATGTGCATTGTTCAAGGCATTCCCCCTACTCTGAATTTAATTATCACTTGCCAGACATAGAAGCGGTAGGTATCAATTTTAACGTCTCTAGTATAACGCCTCACACTTGACACCTCCTTGATAATAAACAGGCAAACTATCATATCATTTAAGCTAATGCTACAGGTTCTGCTAATTATCAAATCGTCGTTTTCCAATTATTAAAAAGTTTTTAATTGTTTTTAAACAAATTTTGTTCGAACTCTTTTAAAAATCAAGAGAAGAAAATATAATTCAACTGCAAACATTCCTTTCTTTCTGCATAATGCTTTTGTTTATTAGAAAATGATTTTATTTTAATTTGGCAAAAGTTTCTGATAAAAATTTGTTGCTATGATAAAGTTGTTTGTTTTCTCCTATCCTCCTATAATGGATATAGAACAATACGTGGATATTATGACAGGGAAACTTTGTAGTCAATTTTGGTTGCCAACATAGACATCATTTATTGGTCAAATTGTTCATTCAGTAGGAGGGGAGGGGATGGGGCAAAGGAAGGGGACCGTTATTTTAGCCAGTTAAAAGTTTCACTTTGTTAGAGTACATGATAATCTGGTGTAAGATCTAAGTAATAATGAATCCATTCCTCCTATGCTTGAAACTACTTTCGAAACCTCAAGTTAACATCTCAAAACTGTAAAAAATGTACAAAATTTACAAACTGCTTGGATAATATTAATAAGAAGTTTCCAAAGAGAAAACTTGTAAATGATCCAGTTGTTGCTGAGATCTTTTACTTTAAATAGACGGACAAACTTTATTTAAATTTTTTTATAGATAGTTAGGCAAAATGAACAGTTAAATTATTATATAATTACAAAAAAACTAAAAATAACTTGTCAAGCATTTACTATTCAATGTAAGGACCAATGATTATCCAAAACCATTTCCGAATCAGATATATATCATTCATTTCTCAGTATTAGTCAAAGACATTTAGCCTATTCTTTTTAGTAAGCTTTGCATCTATTTGATGTAGAATTATTTTTATAATTAATTTATTCATAAAACCCCACCTATGGATATAAGTATAAAATAAGGGATTATAACAACTCTATGTATATGATAATTTGATAATATTCTATATCAGATAAAAAATCCACTGCATTGAATAATTGCAAGTTGGACATTTCATGTTCCAATAATCAGACTTACAAAAAATAGATCACCCTTAAAATGACAATAACCCTCTTGTAATTAGGTTTTTTTTTACTCTAAGATGTTTTTTTTGGCGATTTCCCGCGGGAGGGTAATGGTACCCTCCCTCAAAATAGCTAAAAAACCTTTCCAGGACCTACCTGAAAAACTACTCTGTAAAGGAACTATCGATTAACGAGATCCTTCGGTACAGAGAGACAGACAGAGATCCTGTTACTGTTATATATGGTTAAATGTTTTATATAATGTAAAAACATTATCCATCTATAACCTGTCTATAACTTGAAAATAATTACACTTATTCTAGAAAATAATAGACAATTATAAATTAGACAGATACTTTTATATTTGTTAATGGACCACTCCAGCAATTTTATAAATCTTACCGGACTTGAACTGTTTTTAACCTATTTTTTAATCATATATCAAAAATATACTATGACACCAGTAGAATCAGACTGCAGAGCCCAAATTTGAATTAAGTCCCCAATAAACTTTTTTTGGGGGATTTAAAAATTAATTTTATTTGTTGCTGTGATCATTTTGACGGAAGCAAAAGCAACTTTTAGTTTGGGGTTAAATTGTTTCTTACAGAACAATTTTAAATGATTCAGTTTATATCAATACAATAATAAAAAAATTCTACTCTGTTCGATGGAAATAATTTTTTTCTCTAAAACAATCAATTTCAGTAAAAAATTTAACATAATACAATAAAACACATAATGCTAAAGTTAAACCAATAAGATTTCTTGTTTCATTTCAATTATTATAATTTTTTGAAAGAGTGTTTTCACAAAGTGACTTATTTACAATGTAGTTAAATAATTTTTATGTAACTAAAATGAAAAGAATGAAAACTATACTCATAAAAGATACATACTTTTTAAAAATATTTTTAAAAAATAAGTTTGAATAATCTTATTTTATATCATATTTGTATATGTGTCAAAAAATTTTTTGTTGTATTGCATAAACATTTGTTGACATCATGTCATCTTGTCATCAAATTTAACCCTTTACAGCCAATTTTTATGTGTTTAAAATAGGTGAACGAACACAAACATATTAATGTTAATTCATTGGTATATTGAAAAGATTGAACTTTTTAGTGAATTGTTATAGTAAAATCATAAGGCCTAATTTTACTCTATACCAGAATGCAATATTTATGAAGCAAAACACTCTAAAAGCTACGAATTTTACCCAAATAAAAAAAGACCTTCTGCTTTGACCACGGCAACAGTAAAAATTAAGATTTAAATCCCCCCAAAAAAGTTTATTGGGGACTTAATTCAAATTTAGGCTCTGCAGTCTGATTTTACTGGTGTCATAGTATATTTTTTATATACGTTTTAAAAATAGGTTAAAAACAGTTTAAAAAACCAACTACTAATTATGACGTTATAGTAAAGGAATATAATTGTTGTTTATTGGTTTGTATTAAACTAGCGGCTGCCCACTAGCATATATGGGCTGCATATTTGATGGGTTGACAGAAAAATAGCATAAAACCATCACAAGACTTACGTTTAAAATTGCACAGCTTAGAACCATCCCAGGACCTTTTTTAAACAATGGATAACTTATTGTTTCAGTTGTTTTCCTGATATTAATTTAGAATGTGGGGTTTATATTCCTCAAATTGTGATCGCGGAGTTACCCTCCCCCAAAATAAATGTAAACCTTAACAGGACATATCCAGGAAAAAGCTTTACGGTCAAGGAGAACCATATCGGTTCAGAGGTTAGCGAGATCTTAAGCTAAAGACACTTACACAGACATACATCCTGTTACTCTTATAAATATTTTTTTAGAAATTGTGTCTCTAATTTAATAATTTCTTTGTTTTAATGGTGACTGTGCTAAATCTATTTTAAAACTTGCATATTTAGGCTACCAGATTGGCTGATAAAGGCATATTTTCATGAAATGTAAGGTGGTGCGTGCAAAGAATTTAAAAACGGAGTGTGCGTGATAGTAGAACATCTAAAATTATACACCAAATGTTGTTTTTTGATACCCCGTAAGATATTCAGTTTAAATTCCAACACAGAAGTTGTAAATTTACTATGGGTGGGATTGAATACCCCTTTCTTGCACTCCCTTAAATAAACAACTGTACATGTGTTTTACAGTTTAAGCAGAAAACTCAGAAAGGGAGGGGACAATGGATGGTTAATTACACAGGTTCCAAAAGTTTTATAACCAGGAACTCTTATTTTTTAACTCAAGAACATTTGTATAATCAAATTTTATTTGGTTTGTTCCAGACTAGTAGTATCCAATATTTCAGCCAATAATTTCAATCGACACAAGGGATATGAAAGGGTAGAAAATTTGCCTAAAACCATCTCAGGACCTATAAGAAAGGCTAATTTAAAGGAGAACCAAATGCTTCACTGTAGACAAAAATAGATAATTACTTTTTGTAATAGAATATAAGGCTCAAGAATAAGGAACTGTAGGATTTAGCCCTTGGACATATTTGGCTTAATAATGCAATTGATATTGTTTTAAGCCAATTACACTCACAAGTTCACAAGGATAATTATGCCGACATCTAGCGCAGAAACATGGAATTAACAAAAATGTTTATCAATTAAACACAAACAGAAAGTGAATCTTTTTTTGTTTGTTTCAAGATTTCATATATGCAGAAAAAATACTAAAGCATGAACCGAGGCTACTGTGGTCATTTACTAATGGATTCGCTCATAGCATCTCGGAGCTCTGTATTCGAAGGAGTAAGGAAAGTAGGAAAATAGCCTAAAACCAAACTTAGATATAGAAATTAATCAGCTTAAAACCAACCAGGGACATATAAGAAGCTTCCATAAAATGGAGAACTCAATCAGTTCTGCAGTTATCAAAATCTTAAGCTACAGACAAAAAAAACCTTACTGGGCTATAAAATAGATTAACATTTTGATCTTATTCTGATTACTTCACCATTTAAAAGTAGCTGTGCATTTTAAAAACGAAGCAAATTACTTTTAACATTTTAAAACATTTTTATGGTGACTTTAATTTTTATAAAGTGCATACCCATTAGCTATTTTTTATGATTTAAACTTTAGATAATTTTAAAGAAAAGTGAACAAGTAAGATGCATTTCAAAGTAGTTTTATAAATTGAAAAGAAAAATACCATAAAAAAGATTAGTCTTCAAAGTAAAAAAAAAATTCTATATGAATTTGCATAATAAAAAAGCACTTGTTTTAAAAAAAAATTAAGTAAACATGTACTTAAGTTTAAAATACTAAATATTGCTAAAAATCCTAAAGATTATATCCGGTGGAATTGTTTTTCCAGTAGGGCTTTGAAACTGATTAATATCTACTATATTAGAACCGGTTCTCAGGTATAATGAATTATTAAGTATCGTTTTTAATTTTCCATGGATAATAAAATAAAATCATTAAACTGTTAGACTGGGATCGACCCCTCAGAGCTAACAAAATTGTTTTAAATCTTTATTTTTCATTTTAATATAAAATCAATAAGCTACAAAATAATACCTACAGACAGACCAACACAAAGTAATGCTTGTAGGAAAGCTTTGCTGTAGTGAAAGAAAATGAAACTGATTTGTGCAGCAAACTGTCATACTCTCAAAACTAATTCCATTTAGCCATCTAGAATGGATCTAAAAATTCATGGATGAAACATAACAAAATTTTCATTACCCTAAAAGACAAATGAATTGACTGTAATTTCACTGGTACCTAGAGCTTTATGACCATGTTATCTTATTAGTTGGCTTTAAAACCTTGGGTACTTTTATGTAAGTTTGATCAGTTTTTTTCAGACCTGGAGTTCCAATAACCAATAATTCTAATCTTTAGAAGGTTTTCATTTGAGAATGTTTATCAATTTATCCATTATTATCTTATCCCTTAAGATCCCTAAATTAGGTTAGCTTCTATGACCGCTAGAATAGGACATCCATTTTTAAACACAACATTTACTAAATATAAAACAAACTTTTAGAAACTTAGTATTTCTGTATTACAGTTTATTGTTCTTTCTCCAAAATTCAGCTTTTTGGTGCTGCACTACTTTTTGACTCTATTTTCATGTAGAATATAATTTCCCTAGATTATTAAAACAATTTATCCACGAATTTAAAATCAATTCCATTAGAATTTGTTGAACGAATATGGCTCAGCTGAAAATGTTCCCATTTGTTATAAATTGTGTTTATACAATAAAGATAATATTTTTAAAAGCTATGGAAATATTTCGGGATAAGGACATCCAAGTTTTTTTGAGGTGGGTAAAATGAGGAATTTCAAAGGTTTCAGAGGAGTAATCAAATGTACTTCTAAAATTTTGAGGAGGGTAAAATGAGGGATTTCAAAGTTTGAGGGAAAAAACACCCCTTTACCCCAACCTTGGACGCCTAAACTTTTAGACTAAGAACTTGAAAATTCGGAAGAGTTTATTGGTTTTTATTTTAATTTCTAGCACAGAATATGCCAAAAAGACGAGTGGGACAGAGTGAATCAAAAATCAACTATGTGACGTCATACAAATGTGGGATTATACATCTCTTTTTTAGCGGTTTTCTTTCCCCTTTTACTCTCATCTCCTCATTTTTATGACGTCAACACCTGCCAAAGACAAGATAGTTAGATGAACTGCCTTTCCATGTTTATTAACCCCCTTGGTGAATCACTGTGCACGCCACTGACTAATACTATGGACTTTACTTTCGAACAACATAAACTTGTTGGACATAATCATCCTCGTAGTTCTTTAGCTATTTTTATAATCAGCTGTTTTATGGGTTAACTTTTTAGAAATATCAAGGAGGTAGGGGACATTATCTGTAAATAATGACTCCTAAAGTTAATAATTACGGTTTCTAAATCGTTAGCTAAAATACTTTGATTGGTCTTTACAAAGTAACATTTTCGGAACTATTCCACCATTAATTTTAGACTACAGTAGGGGTTACTTTGCTGAATATAATGGGGACTTCACTAATTTATTGTCCATTGTTCAATCCCTTGATAGCCCTGATGAATATTTAGAGCATGTCTCTCTCGTTATATACTGAAAACCTTTTTAGATTGTGTCCGATATTATTCAAATTATGTCGATTCAAAACCACTAATATCCCTTCTTACTTATATTTGTACTTTGGTTTTCTTATTATGTCGAGCTAAGAATTATAAATATTATTAGTGGCATCGCACTTAGCACCTAGGGGCTCTGTATTCAAAGGGGTAGAATGGGGCAAATAAATAGTCTAGAACCATTCCTGGGCCTATGTGAAGCTTTCCTAAAAAGTAGAATAAAACAACTCCAACGGTAACATGACGTCGACGTAGGCATTAAACAAATAAGTTCGCATAATACATAACTAAACATTTTACAATTACAGAAATATTATCCTGTTTTCATGATAATATTTGTATCTTTAAATGACGGAAAGTTTAGTGGCTCATATGTTTTTTGAATATTTTTAACCTTAAAGATAGACTTTATAATTGTGCTAAAAATGGAATATTTTTTGCTGTATTTTGTTTAGGTCCTATTTAATTCAGATTTCGTTATTATGTGTCAAATATAGAGAGGATTTTAAATAACATATTAGTCAAGCTCGCAAATAAAAAACACAACCAATACAAATTCTTTGTAGGGTGCAAATTCTATTATTGTTTGTTTTTGTTTTTTCATAAAGATCTTGTTAACCACTGAACCAGTTCAGTTTTCTATTTCTTTAGGTTGGCTTTAGGCTATTTTCTGCGCTTTCTTCATTAGCTACTAGGGGAAAAGGCTAACAGCTGTTAGTACCAATGGATCTATTTTTAAAGATAGAAAAGTCAATGATAAAAAAAACTAAAATAGTTCACATTATTGTTAAAATAAGGTTTAATCTATATATGATTTGTAAATTAAGCTTTTTATAAAAGTACATTCAAGGTTTGGAAAAGTTTATTATGTGTTATTGTGTATGCTTCATAAGATCATTGAAATCGCCATTATGTCTTCACATTCTATTTTTACATGTGGTTTATGTCGCATATAATACATTAAATAAAAGTGATCATGGCTGATTTTTTAATTTAATTACAAATAAACATAGAGTTGTACAAAAAGAGATGAATTTTATCGTATTCTAAACATTTGAGTAAAACCTGGAGGGGTAACAGACGAAAAAGTATGCAGTTGTTTGCCATGCCAAACTTCTGCGGGGCCTATACATGTGGTGCCCTTACTCCGCAGGGCTATCCAGTACCCAATTTAACTTAACCACAATAAACTACGTCACTCCCCCCCCCCCCCAATATTTTCAATCTATTTCAAATTAAGGGAGGAAAAATACCCATTTTATTTTTTATTCTTACAAAAATAAAAAGTATTTATTTCTTTGCACGCCTCTTTATATTGTTTTCACGCGTTTCTATATTCTATATAAGCTCCATATACATATGTAGATATGCATTTTTTATTCAATTTTTCAATGAAAATTGTTTTAGCTTAAAGAAATGTAGATTGTTAAATACCCTATAAAAAAGATAAAACAAAATTTGATTTGAGGAATTCAAGGGGGGGGGGGGGTAGGGAACTTTGATACCCTCTGTATTCAAATGCAGATGGCGGTGCTTTCAAGCATTAAAAAACTTCCCCCAATCCATAATCCTTTATTTATATAAATTTAGAATTAAGGGGGTTACCCCTAATGGGAGGTGGGCTAACCATACGGGTCTGTTTACCTGTTGTGCCTTAAACCTACTGGCAACCAAGAACTCAATATAACCTGAGCTGGATCTTTAAATCATTTTAGTGGTGATTGGCTGAAATTCGGCGCACCCCGATCTAAATCACCATTAAAATGATTTAAAGATCCAGCTCTGACCTAAAGTAAAATAAAAAATTACTTAAATTTCACTTTAATCCAAAAATAAGATTGGTGTTGCCTTTGCTCGACAAGTCCCTTTGCCAGAAGTTTATAGTATCAGGAAGGGAGGGGACATTGGTCTGATCATTACACTAGTCCTCAAAGTTTTATAATTACGTTTCCTTATGTGTTGACTTAACTGAATTTTCATTTTAATATGTGTGTCCAAAAGTTTCATTTTGTGTACCATCTTTGGGGATGTACATCAATTTATCGCCCATTGTCTTATGCCTTTAGATCCCTACTTTTTAGTAAACATTACTTATCTCTTTTTCCCTGGGATAATTTTAAAGCAGTTCCTTGAAATTTCCCTTCTTGAATTCTAAAGCTGTGTTTGATCATAAAAGTGATTTGGACACAAAAAGGGTTGAAACATTTTTTGCATTCACATTTTAACAAAAATGATAACTGGACAAAGGTTCTTAAAAATCAGCCATGTGAAGTAGTATAAAATGAGGAAGATAAGAGGAGAAGTAGGAAATAAAACCCCTAAAAAGAGATAGGTAATTCCTCATTTTTATTACGTCACATGGCTGATTTTTTTGACACTTAGTCCAGTTACCAAAAATGCAACAATCTTAAAACAACAATAGTTCAAATGCAATTGTAATTTTTGGTAAGTAATGTAAATAAATCAATAAGATATGATTAGTCTTTTGATAATGTCTAACTTTCCAGTATGGCTTTGAAACCGATTAATATCCGCGGGATTAGAATTAGTTATTAGATATACAATAATTTAACAATTTAACATAAATTTTTCTTTCTGAAATTAAATTTTAGGTGTAAGAGTTTTCAATGTTTATTTTTTTGCACAAAAAGATTAGGCTTTATGTTTATTTGTTACTTTTTATATAAAAACTAATGTAACCTGACCCCCTCACCCCTAGGCTGAGGTTTGGACACCCTCCGGGAAATTCCTAAACAATTGCTGAATAGAAAATATATGCACTATGCACTTGTAGTGGACAAATTTAGTTTTTTTAAATTGAAAATAAAATGTTTTTTGTTGTTGTTGAACAAGAGCAAGGATGTTATGCTGTCTGTACGAAATAATTCTACGATTTAGATTTTTTTATATTTATTCTTGGGTATCATAAATATCTCCTGTAATAATATAACCTCTGAAAAAATCTTTAATACTTTCTAATACATTTAATTAATGTGAACCAATGCCTCCTCCCATATTAGAGCAAAGCTACAGTACTCCTACCCCTATAAAACAAAACTAAACCAAAAAGAAAGCATTACTTACTCACAGAGAGGAAGATATTATTGTTACAAAGTTTTTATCCAGTTTTATCCAATTGTATTACATAGCTTCTCCCTATTACACCCTCCTTTTTGCACTGAGATGCAGTACAGAATACAGGCATACATAAATAGAGAATAAATGGCATACCCACTTTTATATTTACGTTTCTGTGGGCAATATGTGCTAGACGTCCAAGAAGTTTTTTCTCTCAGTCTTTGAAACCCCTCATTTAACAATAGGGGATTTTTTCCCCGGCTTTTTTTTGAAATTCAACAAGTGCAGTTGCAATTATTATGCCTTTTGGTGAAAAAACACTTGTGTTAAAATTTTAATCATTTTGGACAAGTATTATGCCCAGTAATTTCACTTTGAAGTTTTGACGCCCCCCTTATGGGGGTCAAAAAATTATTGCATCAGAACTATGGCTTCATGGTGCTCCCTGAATAGATCCTGAGGAGTAGAATTAGGAATTTTTGAAATTTTTAAAATATCTTGATCCTAGCCTGAGAAAAGTTAAAAAAAAACCTAAAAAACGATATTTTTGAAAATTGGACAATTTTTAGAGTTTTTTTAAACTTTAAAATTAACTTTAAAATTATACAAATATCATTAGATACCCCTCTCAACCCCTTGAGATCCCTCATTTTACCAAAATAAAAAAGCATAGATGTCCCTAAATATCTGCAATACTACGGATGACGATATATTTCACCACAGATTAGAACCAGTTCGATTCAATATATTATTACTTGGATTTTGTACCAGATTTTTTATATACTCTGATAAAATGATGCTTACAGCCGGCTAAAATAACGGTACTTACATTATCCCCTTCCCTGCCACTAAATGAACAAACTGGCCTATATATGAGGTCTATTTTAGCAAGCTAGATTGACGACCTAAATTTCCCTGTCAATTTATCAACATATATCATAAATCCATTATCCCTACTTCCCTGACTGGAATAGTTGTTGCAAATTTATTAAAATTATGGGGGTACAGATATGAATCAGAATAGTTTCAGCGCCTGCCACCGACAACATCAAACAATGTGAAATTGGGTCATTTACTACCCCCCCCCCTTCCGTATTACAGACAATTTTCCACGAATACTAAAATAAAAATATTAATTTTTGGGCCGGATTAGTTAGATATTGCCTTCGGTCCCTCAAGGCTGATAAAACTGGTTTTAATCTTATAATTTTTCATTTCTAAATCAGCGGAAAGCTGTATATAAAACGATGCGGTAGTTAACTATTCTTGAATAGAAGAAGTTATAAAGTCTTATTGTAAACAAGATATAGTAACAGTTTGACAAACATCCTTACATTTATTGAAATTGAAATGGAGCTGAGGGGGTTTTGATGGAGTCAATTTTAATTTTAGGGATCTTGAAAAAGTAATTTTCTAAGGTTAAGGAATCACCAAGTTAAAAGAATATTATACATAGTAAAAAAAATGTTTGAAACTTATAGAAAAACAAGATTTAAAATTGGGTCATGCTTTAAAAACATGTATGCTTAATTTATAATGTTCTGCTCTTCAAAGTAAGGTATGGAAACTTCAATGAAAGATAAAAAGACAGCGTAAAATATAATATTGATGAAATTGCTAACATTAGTAAGAATAATCAATGTATATAATTACTTGTATGTTGCACCAGATTTTCATATATACTCTAAAAATCGATACTCACAGCTGGCTAAAATAACGATACCCACCACCTTTACCCCATCACTTCCCCTCCTACTGAATAAATAAATAGACCAATAAATGAGGTCGATATCAGCAACCAAAACTGACGATAAATTTTCCCCTATCAATATATCCGCGAATTCTATATCCATAACTAGCGGCTTCGCCCCTAGCCTCTAGGGGCTTCGCCCTATAAAGTAATGGGAAGTCAACCCTCCAAAAAGCAAAAGCATTTTTTAGTTTGGGGTTAAATTGTTTCTTACAGAACAATTTGATGTGATTCAGATTATATCAATACAATAATAAAAACTCTACTCTGTTCGATGCAAATAATTTTTTTCTAAAACAATAATTTATATAGAAGAAATTTAACATTAAAATAAAACATATTATTCTGAAGTCTGAACCAATTAGAAGCCTTGTTTCATTTCAGTTTTTTACATTTCAAAAAAGAGTGTTTTCACAAAGTGACTTATTTCCAATGTAGTTAAATAATTTTTATTTAATTAAAATGAAAAGAATGAAAACTATACACATAAAAGATAAATGCTTTTTAAAAATATTTAAAAAAATAAGTTTGAATAATCTTATATTTTATCATATTTGTATATGTGACAAAAAAAATTTGTTGTATTGCGTAAACGTTTGTTGTCATCTTTCACTATTTAACCCTTTACAGCCAATTTTTTTGTGTTTTAAATAAGTGATGGAAAACAAGCACGATAAAGTTAATTCATTGATATATTGTAAAGAATTAAGTTTTTAATGAATTAATTTAGATGAAATCAAAAGGCCTAATTTTACTCTATACCAGAATACTATATATATGAAGCAAAACACTCTAAAAGCTACGAATTTTACCCAAATAAAAAAAGACCTTTTGCTCTGATCAAAAAAGACCACAGCAACAGTAAAATTAATTTTTAAATCCCCTCAAAAAAGTTTATTGGGGACTTAATTCAAATTTAGGCTCTGCAGTTTAATTCTACTGGTGTCATAGTATATTTTTGATATATGTTTTAAAAATAGGTTAAAAACAGTTTAATATAAAAACACCATTTGTTTAGGTTTAAGGCTAGTTTCGAACCTATTTTTTCTGGTATTATTTAGAACCTGGGTTACCACCAAAGCACTTACATAGAAATTTAAAATATATATATATCTATTTATGACAGGAAGATAAAAATTAAGACTAGATGTTGCATTGATGGACGTATGGGCAAATTTAATAATAGACATTTGAACAAACCATGTACTATCAAAAGCTATGCTAAATATCACATTAGCTGTTTTCCAAACTAACTTTAATTTATATAAATAATTTATAAAAACTTAATTAAAGCTTGATCTTATTAACAATACTGTAAATCAAAGGAAGCTCTTATAGTCTAAAATACTAATAGTTTGTGGAAGGGTAGAGGAAAGCTTGACTTTAAAAAAACAATAAAAGCAAAGGTAGTTTGTTTTTAACATTGAAGCAATTTACATCCCTAAAAAGTAAAACTTAATCATCCAAAATAAAGATATTTTTCAAGGATTGTCTTTCTTTAAGTGCTACAAATTCTCTGTTCAGATTTAGTAAAATAGTAAAATTTAGAAAATAGGTACATTGCTACATTTCTACGTTATTTATGAAAAAGCGTCAACTGTTAAATAAATGTACTTTATCAGAGAACATGAAAATCTGGTGCAACATCCAAGTAATGATATATCGATTGTTCAAGGATAGAAATACACAAGTGTCCCCTAGTAATCTCAAAACGTGTAAGTAAGCAATTAACATTTTTTTTGGCTTACTTAAATGTGCCATTGTGCCATTTTTGTGGTAAATTACTGATAAGCCATAAAAATACTAATTGCTTACTTATATCAGCATTCAACAACAATTTGGTCTTACTTGTGAGTTAAAAGAGGGTGGATTAAATAAATACTCAGTCATTTACAGTAAAAGAGGCTTATATAAGTTGAACTGAAGAAAAAGAAGGAGGAGTAATAATTAATCCCTTCCTTCCTGTAAGCAGTTTATGAAAAAAAGAGAAGATTTGGCTGATATAAGCCAAATAAGCAAATATTGTGATTGATTGCTTGTCAGTAATTTATCAAAAAATTGGATGATTTGGTATATAAGCCAAATAAGCATTTATTGTGATTGATTGCTTGTAAGTAATTTATCAAAAAATTGGATGATTTAGTATATAAGCCAAATAAGCAATAAATGTGATTGATTGCTTATAATTAATTTATCAAAAAATTGCATGATTTGGTATATTACCCAAATAAGCATTTATTGTGATTGATTGCTTATAAATAATCTATCAAAAAATTGCATGATTTGGTATATAAGCCAAATAAGCATTTATTGTGATTGATTGCTTGTAAGTAATTTATCAAAAAATAGCATGATTTGGTATATAAGCCAAATAAGCATTTATTGTGATTGATTGCTTATAAGTAATTGATCAAAAAATTGCATGATTTGGTATATAAGCCAAATAACCATTTACTGTGATTGATTGCTTATAAGTAATTTATCAAAAAATTGCATGATTTGGTATATAAGCCAAATAAGCATATATTGTGATTGATTGCTTGTAAGTGATTTATGAAAAAATTTCATTATTTGGTATATAAGCTAAATAAGCAATCATTTTCATTGATTGCTTATAAGTAATTTATCAAAAAATTTCATGATTTGGTATATAAGCCAAATAAGCAATCATTTTCATTGATTGCTTGTAAGTAATTTATCAAAAAATTGCATGATTTGGTATATAAGCCAAATAACCATTTATTGTGATTGATTGCTTATAAGTAATATGTGTTATGGAGTAATTTTCATCAAAAAAAATCTTATGGTGTTTGTATTACAGGGTCATTCAAGAGAAATGATTTTAAAAAAAACTTTTGTATTACAGGGTCATTCAAGAGAAGTGATTTAAAAAAAAATTAATTATGCATAGAAAATAAATTTATTATGGAAAACCATTGAGACATTTACATTTCAAATATCTAAAAACAGGATTATTTCATCAAATTATGCACTAAAAAACATTTTTTCCAAAGGCCTTATTTTTGAGGATTTATTGATTTAAAGGTTGTTAAAAAAATAAGCACAACGGCGAGCGAGTGCACTACATGTACCCAAAGTTTTTAAGCTAACCATTGAGCGAGGATGGTAATGAAACTTTGGGTACCTGTGTAAATACAGTCAAATGTACACTCCCACCTTGGGTATAAATGTAATTTACAGATCAATGTTCCATGGGCATGGTTGGTCTACAAATTGGAAATAGAATGCTTTTTATTTAATCTAAATTTTTGCATATTTTTTTTTTTTTTGGCTATTATACCAAATAATGTTATTTTTTGATAAATTACTTATAAGCAACCAATGAAAATATTTGCTTATTTGGCTTATATACCAAATCATGCAATTTTTTGATCAATTACTTATAAGCAATCAATCACAATATTTGCTTATTTGGCTTATATACCAAATCATGCTATTTTTTTTAAAAATTACTTATAAGCAATCAATGAAACTTTTTGCTTATTTGGCTTATATACCAAATCATGCTATTTTTTGATAAATTACTTATAAGTAATCAATGAAAATTATTGCTTATTTGGCTTATATACCAAATCATGCTATTTTTTGATAAATTACTTATAAGTAATCAATGAAAATTATTGCTTATTTGGCTGATATACCAAATCATGCTATTTTTTGATAAATTACTTATAAGTAATCAATGAAAATTATTGCTTATTTGGCTTATATACCAAATCATGCTATTTTTTGATAAATTACTTATAAGTAATCAATCACAATTATTGCTTATTTGGCTTATATACCAAATAATGCTATTTTTTTTATAAATTACTTATAAGTAATCAATCACAATTATTGCTTATTTGGCTTATATACCAAATCATGCTATTTTTTTTATAAATAACTTATAAGCTATTAATGAAAATTTTTGCTTATTTGGCTTATGTACCAAATCATGCTATTTTTTGATCAATTACTTATAAGCAATCAATCACAATATTTGCTTATTTGGCTTATAAACCAAATCAAGCAAATTTTTTATAAATTACTTATAAGTAATCAATGAAAATTATTGCTTATTTGGCCTTATATACCAGATCATGCTATTTTTTCACAAATTACTTACAATCAATCAATCACATTTATTGCTTATTTGGCTTACCCTAGAGGCCACTAGATGAATTTGAAGTCGGAAAAAGGGTAAATTGACCTTCCACTAATTAGTTAAAAGAGAAAAAAAGTAAGAAAAATTAGGGAGGGGGAATACGATTTTTCTAGGAACTATTTATATTTTGAGGAGTGTAGTACTCTTATAAAATAGTAATAAACCTACCTAGGTCCAATGAGAATATACAATTATAGATTCATACAGGAAACAATATCTGTTCAGCTTTTGGCAAAGTTTTTCACTGCAGACAGACATAGAGACATACAGGGACACAGGCAGACATCCTGTTACTTTTATATGAGGATTAGGACAAAACATTAAAAAATGATTGTTTTCATTTAAATTAGAGAAATTATCTTATTATTCTTTAAAACGGAAAAAAATAGATTTCAACTTTAAATTTCATATACCTAGCTTAATTAATTAGATTCAAAGGTCTGTAGATTTAATTAACATTGGGATATTGTAGAAGGACGATGGAATATTAATTATCCTTGCCAAACCATTTCATTTTTATGTAAAAATGTATAATAATCAATCAGCCATTGTCCTACCCCTCCAAGAATAAGTTTAACGTTAGCCTATATTATATGTTACTACACATACTTAAAACTTATGTTGTTGTCGTGTTATAAAAAGCATTCACTTAAGCAAGGATAACAAATAAAATTATGAAACAAATCAGGGATCTAAAGAGATAAGACAATAGTCGATAAATTGATGCACATCCCTAAATATGACACGCAAAATTACCCCTTCTGTAGATTAAAATTAAGGGTTGAAACGTTTATAAACTCAACTTAATAAACCAATCAAAATACAGTAAAACTCCCCAAAGTTAACGAATAAGAAAACGTTATTGTAAAACTTTGGGGACTATTGAAATAAACAGCCAATTGTCTCCGCTCTCACTCTGGAAAAAATACTAACCAAGAAAGAATAAAAAGCAAAGCTACTCTATGATTCACTTTTCTGCCTCTCATCATTCAGTCTGTAATCTATTTGATTTTCCAGTATGGCTATAAAATCAATTAATATCTGCAGGATTAGAACTGTTTCCCAACCATACTGCTAAATCATGTATTGTATCAAAATATAGACATTTTCTATAAAGAGTAAAATTAAGATCCTAATATTCATACCAATTTTCATTGGACCAAGCCTTCGGCCCTTCAGGACTAACAAAACCGGAATTAATCTTATAATTTATCGTTTGACTATCCACAAAAAGCTAATTATAGAATGCTGCGATAATAACTAATCTTGGCTGCTAGGGTGTGAAATAAAAACATTTTTCAATAATTGGTCCTAAAAATGATTTTTTATTTTGCTCAGGGATCTAAAGAGATAAGATAGTGTACAATATTAAATAAGTAAAAAAAAAAAAATTTATATTCTTCATTGCAAAAATTTTAAAATCAGACCATAAACACCAAAGATATTAGGAACTATATAAAAAATATAAATAGCCAAAAACCTGCAAAAAGGCAGTCTGATCACCAGGGATATTTTTTCAAACAACTGGAAATCTTATTTTGATATTCTTAACTACAAAAATTTTGAAAATCGGACCATAAACCCCAAAGATATGGAGAAATATGTAAAAATATAGAATAGCCAAAAACCTGCTAAAAGGCAGTCCAACCCCCATAGATATTTCATTAAACAACAGGAAATTTAATTTAGATATCCATATCTAAAAAAAATTAAAAAATTGGACCATAAACAAGAAAGTTATGGTGAAAAATGTGAAAAATACAAAAATAGCCTAAAACCTGCTAAAAAGCAGTCAGGCCGCCATGGTTGTGTTAAAGTTAATTATGCTCTCTAATGATGGGAATGTTGTCAAAAAGTTTTAGCCTTCTATCTTTCATAGGAGCCGAGAAAATCACGTTACCCCCACTTTGTCTCTAACAGACGGACGGACATTACGAATTATAGAGTTGCTTTGCTACTAAGAAAATCACGTTTCCCCCACTTTGTCTCTAACAGACGGACGGACGGAGGAACGGACAGACGAACACACTGGCGGACATTACGAATTATAGAGTAGCTTTGCTACTAAGAAAATCATGTTTTCCCCACTTTGTCTCTAACAGACGGACGGATGGACGGACGGACAGACAGACGGACGAACTAACGGACATTACGAATTATAGAGTAGCTTTGCTACTAAGAATTCACGTTTCACTAACTTTTTCACTAACAGACGGACGGACTAACGGACATCACGAATTATAGAGTAGCTTTGCTACTAAGAAAATCATGTTTCCCCACTTTGTATCTAACACACGGACGGACGGACGGACGGACAGACGGACGGACTGGCGGACATTACGAATTATAGAGTAGCTTTGCTACTAAGAAATCACGTTTCACCCACTTTTTCTCCAACAGACGGACGGACGGACGGACGGACTGACGGACATTACAAATTATAGAGTAGCTTTGCTACTAAGAAAATAAAGTTTTCCCCCACTTTTTCTCTAACAGACGGACGGACTGGCAGACATTACGAATTATAGAGAAGCTTTGCTACTAAGAAAATCACGTTTCCCCCACTTTGTCTCTAACAGACAGACGGACGGACAGACGGAAGGACTGGCGGACATTACGAATTATAGAGTAGCTTTGCTACTAAGAAAATCACGTTTCCCCCACTCTGTCTCTAACAGACGGACGGACGGACAGACAGACGGACGGACTGACGGACATTACGAATTATAGAGTAGCTTTGGTACTAAAAACTGTTACTTTTGATTACATTAATTGGTTGAAAAGTTTGGACACCCAATCCAGATATGCGGACCCACGTTTATACTAATTTTTAATGTAAAGAGTTTTGCCATATGTTTTAAATGGATATAAAGACTTTCTGATAACGATAATAGAAATGCTTTGCTTCCCAAGTTTTATTTTTGTTACAGGAATCTTTACCCAAAGTTTGAAATCTATAACATTTATAAATTAACAGAAGTTATAGAGAAACTATGCAAGGGATTTTACCATGGAAAATTACCGAGATCTTAAGGGACAGATGGACGGACGGACAGATGGACTTACGGACAGACAGACGGACGGACGGACGGACAGACATCAAGCTACTTTGTATTACAGATAATAAGATTTTGAAATCTCAATCTTCTATAATTATAGACAGCTTCTCTAAGCCCCGGGCTAACAAAACAGGTAGGTACCAATTTATCATACAATTTGCAAAAATTGTCTATAATACGATGCTTTACATGATTTTTCAGTATTGTTGAGAACTGGTTCCAATCCAGGGGATCTTAATCGGTTCTAAAGCCATACTGGAAATTTTTAATAAGATAAAAGTTATGCTAAAAAAATTTTAATAGCCTATATTATATGTTGCATTTAAAAAAAAACGAAAATTGAGATATGAAATTTGCGTAATTTTATATTTTCGGATTTTTTAAAGTGGCAACCAGCAAATAACCATATGGTTCAATAATGGCGGGACGGTACAAAAAGGTCTGTGCGTCCGACCCGGTCAGTTTACTATTTAGTGTTGTTTAGTTTGTGTAAGGAGAAAGAGTGTTCATTTATTATATGATTTAAAATACAAGTACAGTTTAAATATTAATGTGAGATATTAAGTTAAAATAGTTATATGTAATTTAACTGTAAACTGTGCTTTTCTGAAAAGATAGGTAATCAAATATGAAATAAAATAATGATTAATTATCTTTTTAAAAGCAAAGTTTATAAATGCGCATTTATTTCAAACAAAAATAAATTCATAGTGAGATACAAAATAGAAGCCAGAAATTTCGCCCCTGTCTGTTCCTTGTCTTTCATCATGATGCATAGCTGGACTTAATTTTTGTAAAGGTAATTCTACATCTATAATTAGCGGCTACGCCCCTAAAGGCCTCTAGTGATGTTTTTTGTTTTTAAAAATGTCTGTGTTAGGTTGCATTTATGTTGCGTTGGAATCTCTTTGTAAAATCGAGAAACATAAAAACAATTTCGATTTTTTTTATTTCTCTTGGGAGGGTGGTGCCCTCCCCCAAAATAGTTATAAACCTTCCTGTGACCTATGAGAAGCTACCCTGTTAAGGAGAACCCGGTCGGTTCAGCGGTTAGCGAGATCCTTTGGTACAAACAAACACACAGACACAAAAAACGAGAGACATCCTATTACTTTAGTAAAAGGATATGTATTTAACAGCTATTTTCTATATGTATATACTGTTTATCTAAAGGAAAAATAGTCTGTAATGCGATTCTATACATATTTCTATTATGACTAAAAACCGGTTCTAATCCAGCGGACATTAATCGGTTTTCGAAGCGTCTCTATAATCTAGTCCTTAAAATGTAGTTATGTCTTTAAACAGTATGATGCTTATTTAGTTCTGACACTCTACAATTGTTCAGTACAGAGCTTTGATTTTTATGAATGTTTTCATCCTTGTTTTTCTGATATTTATCAGGGATCTAAAGGGATAAGACAATGACCGATAAATTGATGTAAATCCATTGATAATACACCAAATTAAAACTTGCAACTAGATTACAATTAGAGGTTAACACGTTTGGACACTTAACTTAATCAACCAACTAATCAAAATTCATTAAAGTCCCCAAAGTTGTTAAGCTAATGAATAAGATAACTTTATTATAAAACTTTGGGGACTAGTGAAATAAACAGCCCAATGACCCCTCCTTCCTTGGATATTTCTACTCTCATTTTCTTTCTGTCCAATTTTATTATTGGCAGAATTAAGTTCATAACATTTTTCGTTCATTGTTCCATCCCTGTTTGTTTATATATACCAAGGGAGGGAGGGAAATTGCAATGTGTATAAATAAGGTAGGGGTTTAGTATGACTAGTAAAATACTGTTCAGTATGGCTTCGAAACCGATTAATATATGCTGGATTAAAACCAGTTCTAAGTCATACTGAAAAATCATTTATTGTATCGTATATTATAATTTTTTCCATGCATTATTTTAAAAATATTTTTACTCTTACAATTGTACATTTTTAATTCCACGGGAAGCTGTTTAGTGTTTATAATACGATGCTATAAATAACTATTTCAGTGTGGCTACGAATGTAATTTTTCCTTCTTGATTTAATAGGTTTTGAGTCATACTGAAAAAAATGTATTGTATTGTAGACAAATATCAAAAACATAAATTTACTTGCAAGATAACTGTTTACAATATGCGCAATTACAATTATAAAACGGGAACCCTTTTATAGATTAAAATAATCGGCGGAAAAGTTTGGACACTGCCTTTTTGTAGACACACCATACCCAGAGATGTAGGGATCATTGAGCAGTAAATTACATTGATACATTGGACTGTATTTACACAGGTACCCAAAGTTTTATTACCATTATAGCTTATATTTTGCTTAAAAACTTTGGGTACTTCTATAGAATTTTGATTAGTTGGTTCCAGAAAAGTAGTGCCCAATCAATAATTTTAATCTACAACAAGGGTAATTTTATATTCAGTATGGCTTTGAAACCGATTAATATTCGCGGGATTAGAACCGGTTCAAAGCCATACTGGAAAAATGGAAAATTTATTATCATAGACGTCCAAGCTAGTTTTTTGGGGGGTGAGGTAAAATTTTTTTTAAGGGGGGGGGGGGTAAAATTGCGCGCGAAGTGCACCGCAAATTTCCCACCCCCAAAAAAAATTTTACCCCGGGGGTAAAATTTGCTTTGGGGAGGGGGGGAGGGTAATTAACCCCCCTGAAATCTGAATCTGAAATTTTATTAAATATTTATTATTAAAAATGCGCGCAAAGCGCGCAAAAAAAATTTTTGTTAAGAGATTTTTTGGAGGTGCCTACGGCACCCCCACGAAAGGGGTAAATTTTAAATGGGGGGGGGGGGTAATCGCCACTTTACCCCCCCCCCCCCCTTGGACGTCTATGTGCATTATTTTTTAGACAATTTTATATGAACATTAAAATGAAAAATATAATATCAATGCCAGATTTGTAAGCCCAGGACTTCGGCCCCTCATGGTTAACAAAACTGGAATTAATCTTTTAATTTTAATTTCAAATTTACTAGCCGCAGAATGCTGTCTATAATACGATGCAATGAATAACTATTATCATAATTGGGGATGTATTGCAATTAAACATTCATTTTCGTATAGCAATAAAAACTGGCGCTTTCACTCAGGGTACTTTGTTGAGCACTGAAACCCTGAAACCTTTGAAATTCAAAGGACAACTCTAACATGCCTAAATTAACGAAAAGGTATTGACAGACATACAGACATAAACAAATGGACAGACAGAAAGACGGAGAGACAGGTAGACAGATGGGCAGACCGACGGACAAACTGACGGACAGACAGACGTATATATATCCTAACTATTGAATGATACTTTTAAGAATATTTTGAATGTTAATTTAAATTATCAAATTCAATTAAAATAGGCATGTCAGAATTTTTGTGATAAATAATTATTCGATTGATCTGATTTTTGGAATACTGAATCCTAGGACAACAAAGAACAATTTTGTAAGCGTAGCATATATAAAAATGTAAGTATGTCCTTAAACATTATCCTGTATTTAAGCACCTTTTCAACAAATTTACTCAAAATTTTGTTTTAACTTTTAAACATTTATATTCTGATTATTCAAATCTGAAAAAGTGTTAATGTTAATATTTATAATTAAATCATATAACGTAAAGCCCTACCCTATATTAATTCATCAAGTTGAACTGGTTATAAAACTTTGGTTGCAAGTGTAATTTATGGTCCAATGGCACCTCCCTCCTTGTTTGCTCAAACAAATGCATCATAAAAACGTTTTAAGAAATAAAGCCAAACATTAACCCATTTACTAATTTAAAACAAGTAAATTTAAATAACAAAATGATTATCTCATAAAAAAGAAATTAAAAAGGATGGCGTCAAAAAAGGTAAACAAGGATGACAACATCCATAAAAGCGAAGCTCTAAAATGGTAGGACAAACGAACATTAACACTTGTAAAGTGTCAGAACGGAATAATCAGAATGTAATGTATAAGAGTAGAAGCAAAATTGTAAGTAAATTGTTAAAAAACTGTTTGATACAGGATAATGTTTATGGACATACTTACATTTTTGGACTTGAATATAGAGTTACTTCGCTTATAATATTTCACTTTGTTGTCCCAGGAATGAATATACAAAAATATATACAATCGGATAATTAGATCACATAAAAATTTGTTGTTAACAAGGATGACAACATCCATAAAGGCGAAGCTCTGAAACGGTAGGACAAACGGACATTAAAACTTGTGTAATGTCAGAACTGAATAGTCAGAATGCGAATGTATAAGAGTCAAAGCAAAATTGTAAGTAAATTTGTTGAAAAACTGCTTGATACAGGATAATGATTATGGACATACTTACATTTTTAGGACTTGATTATAGAGTTGCTTCGCTTATAATATTGTACTTTGTTGTCCCAGGAATCAGTTTACCAAAAATCAGACCAATCAAATAATTAGGTCACATACAAATTTGTTGTTAAAAATGTAAAAAAAATCAACATGTTTAAAATGGACGTACGGACATTCTGGTAATGATTATAGAGTTGCTAAGCTTTCTAACTCGTAACAAACTATTACAGGAATCACCATGCAAAGTTTGAAATCGATAGGACAATTCTAACATGCCTAAATTAACGAAAAAAAACTATTTAAAAAAGTAAAAAAATCAACATGTTTAAAATGGACGTACGGACATTTTAATAATGATTATAGAGTTGCTACACTTTCTAAATCGTACCTAACTACTAAAGGAATCACCATGCAAAATTTGAAATCGATAGGACAATTCTAACATGTCTAAATTAACAAAAAAGCTATCCGTTACGGACGGACGAACGTACGGACGGACCGACCCTAATTATAGAAAAGCTTCGCTTAAAAAATCAACATGTTTAAAATGGATGTACGGATATTCTGGTAATGATTATAGTGTTGCCGCGCTTTCTAAATCATAACTAACTACTACAGGAATCCCTGTGCAAAGTTTGAAATTTATAGGACAATTCTAACATGTCTAAATTAACAAAAAAGCTATCCGTTCTGGATGTACGGACGGACGTATATACGGAAGGACGGACAGACCCTAATTATAGAGAGCTTCGCTTTTAAAAATACGACGAAACACCCCTTGCCACGAAAGGGACTATACCCAAATTTTATTATCGCAGGAATCTAAAGGGATAAGACAATGGCAGATTAATTGATGTACATCCTCAATGATGGTAAACAAAATTACCCTTCTATAGATTACAATTAGGGGTGCACGTTTGGACACTATCTATACTACAAAGTAGAACGATGTCTGTTTTTGTTTGTTTGTAACAAAGGATCACGCCAACCGCTGAACCGATCGGGTTCTCCTTAACAGGGTAGCTTCTTAAAGGTCCCGGGAAGGTTTATAACTATTTTCTTGAGGGGTGGGACACCAAGAGGCTAGGGGCGAACTGGCTAGTAGTTAATAAACCAACCAATCAAAATTCAATAAGAGTCCTCAAAAAATATGAACGTTATTATAAAACTTTGGTGACTAGTGTAATAAACAGCCCAATTGGTCAGCTTAATAACTTTTATCGATTTTTGATTGCTTGGTTCAAAAATAGTCGGTGTCAAAACATTTTTACCAATGATTTATTTATTTCTTATCGTAAATGGGAAAATTTTCATCAATTTATCGCCCATTGTCTTATTCCTTAAGATTCCTGGTAAAAAAAAATCTAGTTTGAAGTAAAAACAAGAAAAAACATACATGAATGGTTAAAAAAACATTAACGCTTTCACTTGAAGTACCTTGTTGAGCACTGAAACTAGGCAAGGTTAGGTTAGGTTGTATAAGGAGGAGGGGAGGGGGGGGGGGGGTTATTACTTTAAATGTTTTAGATGATGTATATCTGTGAGCAAAAACAACGAAGAAGGTGCCATTGGACTGTAAATTACTGGCACCCAAAGTTTTATAACAACTTTATCTTAAGTTCTATTTTATGTTAAGTCTCTTTGTCCTGTCCCTCCTTGTAATATAATTGAATTATCAGGAACTAGCAGAAAATGAGGGGGGACAATGGGCTGTTTATTACACTAGTCTGCAAAGTTTTAAGATAATGTTTTCTTATTCCCTGGCCTAATAACTTTAGGGACTTTTATTGGATTTTAAATAGGTAGGTTATTAAGTACTAGCGGCTTCACCCCTAGCCTCTAGGGGCTTCGCCCCAAGAGGTGATTTAAAAAAAATTATGTCGAAATTCGTAAAAGGACCAGGGAAATCTTCAGCAAATTTTTTTTTTAAATGGGGGGGATTTTTTTTTTTTTTTTTTGGGGGGGGGGGGGTTGGGGGTGTCCCACCCCAAAAGAAAATAGCTTAAAACCACCACAGGACCAATAGGTATATACCCTGAAGAGTAGAATCCGATCGGTTCAGTCCCCTAAGATTAAAATAGCGTTTTCTTGTGCGATGGCTTAACAACTTTGGGGACTACAGAAGGGGTAAATTTGTGTGTCATCATTGGGAATGTACATCAATTTATCAGTCATTGTCTATAGATTCCTATATTTTGATATAACTTCGGTATTTTAATTGATTGGTTCCAAACAAGCAGAATCTTAACTTTTTTGGCCAATGATTTAATTCCACGTATTCATTCAAATCCGTTGAATAGGGATCGGTTCTCATCTATACGAAAAAAACTCTGTCTAGCATCGTATTATATCCAGCTTTCTACGAATATAAAAATGTATAATCATAAGATTAAAACCAGTTTTTTTAGCCCTGCCTTTGGCACCTTGGGGATAAAAAAATTGGTTTTAATCTTATAATTGTACATTCTATATCCGCAGAAAGCTGTTTATAATACGATGCAATAAATAACTATTAATTTTTTGTGTTGTAATTGGATATTTTCATCATTTTATACTTCATTTTCTAATTCCTTAAGATTCATGGTATAAATGAAATTAAGTTTGAAGTAAAAACAAGAATCATGTAGAATCCATGAAAGAGATGCTATAAAAAAATAAAGAGCTCGATCTTTAAATCGTTTATAGGTGATTTAAACCGGGGCGATTCATTTGGCGCACCATCAAATTATTAATATCAATCTTTAAATCGAATTTGCATGGGTGATTTGAATCGGGCAGTGGCGCGGGCCCGGCGCGCCAATGCCACTCACCGAGTGGCATTGGCGGTTTAAATCGGGGTGATTTATTTAATAAATAAATATTTTTTTTTAATTACTTTAATATTTTATTGCAAAACTATCGTGAAAACATTTTTATAGTTATTTTTAAAATAAATTATATATTAATGTTTTATATAAAATACTATACTGACACGGTATTTTATATAAAATACCTTACTGACACTGCTTAAGTAATAAAGTTGTACTGGCGCGGATCGATATTTTAGTGAGTGCGCAAGCGATTTAACAACACCGCACCGAAAATCTTTTAAAAATCAGGTGCGCTGTGGCTTACCACCAGCGCGCCTACGGTTTACCTCTGAATCGCCCCGATTCAGCGCGGCATAAAAACGATTTAAAGATCAAGCTCTGGTGTTTTTCTCAGTACGTTGTTGATCTCTGAAATAATAATTTATGTAATAGTTATTTATCGAATCATAATATATACAGATTTCCGAGTATAGAGAAATGTTACATTAAAATTATTTTTTCAAAGTACCCAAAGTTTTTAAACAATCAAACACAACATAGTAGACCAGTGTAATTTACAGTCAAAAGTTCCCTACCCTTATATTATTCAATAATTAATATTCAATAATTCTTTCTGTTTTAAAATTTATTAAAGCTTTGTATAAACAAAGGAGAGAGGGAACATTGGACTGGAAATTATACTTGTCCCAAAAACAAATCTGTTGTTTGTTGTCTAAAAAACTAGTATGTTTCTTTTTGGGTTGTACAAACCAACAGCGTCTTAACCTTTCTACTAAAAAAGTGTAACCTACAAAAAATATTTATTGTAATTGAGGTGCTTACATAAATTTAACGTCCATTGTCTTATCTTCTTAGATTCCTCGTAAGATCAAATATTTAGTCTATAATGAAAACAAGGATAGTTCAATCCATTAAAGGGAGGGAGGGGACCATGGGCTGTTTTATACACTAGTCCCCATAGTTTTATAATAATTTTTTCCTATTCGTTGGCCTAACAACTTTGGGGATTGGTTGATTCATTAAGTTGAGTGTCCAAAAGTTTCAACCACTAATTGTAATGGAAGATTTTTGTTTTATCATTGGGGATGTACATTAATTTCTCGGCCTTTATCTTATCCCTTTAGATCCCTGCATTAAAGCATAATAGATAAGAAACAATTTAGTTATTTTAATTTCGTCTATTGTCACATCCCTTCACAATCCATACAATGCTTTACTGTGGTGGGCCTTCACGTCTGCATATTGTCATATTTAAAACAAATATTTTTGCAAATTAGTATAAGACCATACATATTTGAATAGAATTTTGTTTGATGAAGGTAAATATAAATGGGAAGATTAAGTAATAAACTGTGGTTCTGAATATTCCATCATTTTGACGAAGGTGATGATGCACTATCCTATCATATAAATTAGTAGCGTTTTTGTCTATCCCGAAGGATCTTGCTAACCACTGAACCGATATTAGTCTCCTTTACAGTGAAGCTTCTTATAGGACCTGGGAAGGTTTTAAACTATTTTTGGGGAGGGTATCTTCACCACCCCCAAACAAAAAATATTTTTTTCTCTTTTGAAACTCAAATTCAAAATAGGCTGAGGTTGACTTTTCCCCCTCCTACCCCTAGATGCTTCTAGGGGTGTAGCTGCTAGTTAATTATAATAAAGAAAGACAAAATAACCCTTTCCTTTGTTATATATTTCAAATACTAACATTAAAAAAATAAGCAAACAAGATCATAGGTAGGGCAACAATAACAATTCAACCTTTATAAATCTTTATATTTTTAGTAGCGAAGCTACTCTATAATTCACTTTGTCCGTCCGTCCGTCAGTCAGTCCGTAACGCTAT
Organism: Acartia tonsa; assembly: GCF_053477335.1. Lineage (NCBI taxonomy): Eukaryota > Metazoa > Arthropoda > Copepoda > Calanoida > Acartiidae > Acartia > Acartia tonsa. The sequence continues at coordinate 38,841,518 of NC_137266.1, forward strand.
GGGGGAAATGGGATTTACTCAGCTCCTATAAAAGATAGAATGCTGAAATTTTTTGACAACATTCCCATCATTAGGGAGCACAATTGACTTTAAAACATCATTGGCGTTCGGACCGATTTTTAGCAGGTTTTAGGCTATTTTTATATTTTTCACATTTTTCTCCATATCTTCAGTGTTTATGATCCGATTTTCAAATTTTTTTCAGTTACAGATATCAAAATTAAATTTCCCGTCATTTAAAGGAACAACCATGAAGGCCAGACTGCCTTTTTAGCAGGTTTTAGGCTATTTTTATTTTTTTCACATTTTTCTCCATATCTTCAGTGTTTATGGTCCGATTTTCAAAAATTTTTCAGTTATAGATATCAAAATTAAATTTCCTGTCTTTTAAAGAAAACAATCATGATGGCCAGACTGCCTTTTTAGCAGGTTTTAGGCTGTTTTTTATATATTTAACATTTTTCTCCATATCTTCAGTGTTTATAGTCCAATTTTCAAAATTTTTCAGTTACAGATATCAAAATTAAATTTCCCATCTTTTAAACAAAATAACCATGACGGCCAGACTGCCTTTTTGGCAGGTTTTAGGCTATTTTTATATATTTAACTCTTTTTTCCATATCTTCAGTGTATATGGTCCGATTTTCCAAATTTTTAAGTTAAGGATTTAAAAATTAAATTTTTTGTCGTTTTAATAAAACAACCATGACAGCCAGACTGCCTTTTATCAGGTTTTTGTCTATTTTTATATGTTTTACATATTTCCCCATAACTTTTATGGGATATCAGTATCAAAATAATTTTTCCCATTGTTATGAGCATCTTTAATATAATTTACTTTGACCATCGTCAACATGCAAAATAAAACAAGGTTTCATGTCTATTTTATCCAATAAATCTATTCTTGATTTTAGTAAAAACCTTATAAATCTACCTGTACGTATTCCCATCGACGATTTTTTGTGCTTCGCTACTTATGGATGTTGTCATCTTTGTTTTTCATATGAAGCGAAGCAATAACAATCTACACCTTCTTAAACAAGAATGATTAGATTATAAATAGGGCAACAATAACATGCATAGCTTCTTAAAGAAGAATATTAACCCTAATAAATTGGATATTGATAGCTGATTACTTTTTAGTAGCGAAGCTACTCTATAATTTGAAATGTCCGTCCGTCCATCCATCTGTCCGTCCGTCCATCTGTCTGTTTGTCCGTCCGTCCATCTGTCAGTCTGTCTGTCTGTCAGAGAAAAAGTGGGAAAACATGAATTTCTCGGCTCCTATGACAGATAGAAGGCTGAAACTTTATGACAACATTCCCATCACTACGGATTATAATTATCTTTCACACATCCATGGCGGTTGGACTGCTTTTTAGCAGGTTTTAGGCTATTTTTGTTGATTTCACCAAAACTTTGGTGTTCATAATCCTATTTTCAAAATTTTTTTCGTTATAGATATCTAAATTAAATTTCCTGCTGTTTAATGAAACATCTATGGAGGTAGGACTGCCTTTTAGCAGGTTTTTGGCTATTTTTATATTGTTACATATTTCCCCATATATTTGGTGATTATTGTCTAATTTACAAAATTTTTGTAGTTTAGAATACCAAAATTAATTTTCAGTTGTTTCAAAAAACATCCATGGTGATTGGACTACATTTTAGCAGGTTTTTGGCTATTTTTAAATTTTTACATATTTCCCAATATCTTTGGTGTTTTTGGTCCAATTTTCAAACTTTTTTAATATGACAGTATCATAATAATTTTTCCTATTGTTCTGAGCATCCAGTATGTAATTTACTTTGAACATTTGTATGTCAGTCATCATGCAAAATAAAATAAGGTTTTGTGTTTATTTTCTCCAATTAATTAAATCTATTCTTGATTTTAAAGAATACTCTTTCTTTCTACTTGTAGGTATTCCCATCCACAATTTTTGTGCTTTGCTACTTATGGATGTTGTCATCCTTGTTCAATTTTTTACTTGCACTTCCATATTTCTTCTTGTAAGTCTGTATGTAAATCCATATGTCTGGACCAGCTAAATGTCCATTTGTTTGTATGTTTATCTGTATGTCCAACAATCTATCTGCATGTCTGTCAGTCTGTATGTCAGACTGTTGTCAGTCTGTCTGTCTGTCTGTCTATATGTCCAACCATCTCTCTGTCCATCTGACTATCTGTCTATTTGTTACTCTATCCATTTTTCTGTCTGTCTATCCATCTGTCTTGAAGTCTTTTTAACTGTCCATCTGTTTGCATATCCATCTGTCTGTCCATCTATCTATTTGTCCATCTGTCTGTCCGTCTATCTATTTGTATTTAATCTGTTTTTCTGTCTGTCTGTTAGTCTTCTGTCAAGATTAATTATTTTTTAAGTAGTGCAACAATAACAATTTACACCTTTGTAAACAAAGATAATTATATCAATAAGTAGCACAAAAAAACATTCTATACTTTTTAAACAAGAATAATTATTTTATAAGTAGCACAAAATAACATTCTATACTTTCTTTAACAAGAATGATTATTTTATAAGTAGCGCAGCAATACCAAGGTATACAATAAGTAGCACAAAATAACATTCTATACTTTCTTAAACAAGAACAATTATTTTATAAGTAGTGCTATACTTTCCAATACAAGAATAATTAGAATATAAGTAGGGCAACATAACAAGAATACCTTCTTAAACAAGAATATTAACCCTAATAAACTGTGGGTAGTGGGGGGGGCAGTTTTGCTATCTGTTTGAAAGAAATCTAAATTTCTGTTGATTTGTCTGTCTATATTTACATCTGTCTGTTTGACTGTCTGTCCATCTGTCTGTTTGACTGTCTGTCCATCTGTCTGTTTATCTTTCTGTGTAAGATAAATAAATACTTTTTTTTTAATTTTTAGAAAAAAAGGCATCAAGTTTTCCACCAATTTAAAATATTTTTTCAATGCTTTCATGTCTTTTTGTCTGGTTTTTGGGACATCTCAAAATTTGTCTGTCTGTTTGTTTGTTAGTTTGTTCATTATGTTTATTAGGGTGGGTTCATATTGGCAATTTATCTGAACTTGATTTTTATAACTACAATACACCTCTGGATGAATTTGATTCATCTTAAGTCTAAAAACTGTGGTTACCACACATTCAATTGAATAGCTATTTGTGAATTGTCATAAGCTCTAGTTTTTGGATACGTAAGAACTATTCCTGAGCTAAGTTTAGTATAGGAGCTATATGGTAAAATGTTCCACCTTACTTAAAACTTTTCAACTTTTTTCTCACATTTTCAATGTAGCTCTTAAACTACAAATAGCTGAAAAAACTGGTATTCAAGGCACAATAATAATCAAAATGTTTAAAAGTTTCCTTATAAAAGTTCTACCCTAAATTAAAATACTTTTTTTTAAATTTATTCAGGTTTATCAACAAACAGGCATTGGAATATTTTTGTCTCTATATTTGTTATATTTTATTAGTATTTATTGTTATTAAATGTTGATAAAAATTCTTGAATGTTTAATTGGAAATTGTTAAGAAATATTTCTATGTAATCCTATTCAGTACATTTGAATATATTTAGTTTGTCTGTAATTATTTTTCATTAGATTACTTCAGTGAAGAACAGAAACTTATCACCTGATAAAATAATAGGGGGCATTTAGAATCACTTTAAAAATAGATTGTTGGTTTTTTTAAAATTCAGTCTGTTGTTAGAGTGGTTTTGCTGGAACTCCTATAGACTTCATTTAATCAGAAACATCAAATTAATTTGTATCAACTTGAATAAATTTTCATCAGAGTCTTTTGTATTATAAATAAATATATAAAATATTTTTAAAAAATGTTTGAGCCAGTTTATGTGAGGTTTTAGTAGCTCAAAAGAAAGGTAAGTAAACATAAGATAGATGGTATTGAAGCACATATTTCACAGTAAAAAGGTTGAATTAAAGAAAGCATAAAATAAATAAATGGATGATTTAAGTAAGCAATCAACCCCTAAAATGGCTTATTTAAGTAAGGATTTTGCAACCAAAATGGACTATTTAAGTAAGGAATCAACCCCAAAAAATGTCTTATTTAAGTAAGGGTTTTGCAACAAAAATGGATGATTTAAGTAAGCAATCAACCCCAAAAATGGCTTAATTAAGTAAGGATTTTGCAACAAAAATGGCTTATTTAAGTAAGGATTTTGTAGCAAAAATGGATGATTTAAGTAAGCAATCAACCCCAAAAATGGCTTATTTAAGTAAGGATTTTGCAACAAAAATGGATGATTTAAGTAAGTAATCAACCCCAAAAATGGCTTAATTAAGTAAGGATTTTGCAACAAAAAAGGATGATTTAAGTAAGTACTCAACCCCAAAAATGGCTTATTTAAGTAAGGATTTTGTAGCAAAAATGGATGATTTAAGTAAGCAATCAACCCCAAAAATGGCTTAATTAAGTAAGGATTTTGCAACAAAAATGGATGATTTAAGTAAGTACTCAACCCCAAAAATGGCTTATTTAAGTAAGGATTTTGTAGCAAAAATGGATGATTTAAGTAAGCAATCAACCCCAAAAATGGCTTATTTAAGTAAGGATTTTGCAACAAAAATGGATGATTTAAGTAAGTAATCAACCCCAAAAATGGCTTATTTAAGTAAGGGCTTTGCAGCAAAAATGGAGGATTTAAGTAAGCAATCAACCCCAAAAATGGCTTGTTTAAGTAAGGATTTTGTAGCAAAAATGGAAGATATAAGTAGGACATTAATCACTAAAATGGCTTGTTTAAGTAAGGATTTTGTAGCAATAATGGAAGATATAAGTAGGACATCAATCACAAAAATGGCTTGTTTAAGTAAGGATTTTGTAGCAAAAATGGAAGATATAAGTAAGCAATCAACTACAAATATAGCCTAAATGGCTGAGAAGGGATTAAATTTTGAGGAAAAATAATCCGGATTAAAGTCTTAATCTGTAAGACATTTACGTCAAAAGCGTCCGATTTGGCTGATTCTTATCAGCCACCCTTATTTTTGGGGATTTTTAGGGGTTTATAGGGCAATAATAGTTCTTCAAGTAAGCAATTAACCTACGAAAATGGCTCGTTAGTCCGACATTTCCGATTTAAGTCAGCCACTTTTGTTGTAAAGTGCGGACTTTCCCGATGTGAGCACGTCCTACTTAAATCTGACAAAAATGCTTATATAAGCACAAATAAAGGTAAATTGCTGAGACAGAGATTACTAGGGGTCTCTTTAACCCCATTTGAAGTTTGTATTCATAGCTTGTCAGTCTTGATTTATATGCAGTTTCTTTCACTGCCCATTTTTGTAATCATAATATAGAAAGTAGCATGAAGTCTACTTGTATAGTTATAACTTACTGATTCTCTACATCTTTAAAAGCAAAGCTTTTATATATTTAGGGTCTGTCCATTCGTCCGTCTGTAACGGTTAGCTCTTTCCCTTAATTTAGACAGGTTAATTGCCCTATCGATTTCAAACTTTGCATGGTGATTACTATAACCTCGAAAGCGAATAACTCTATAATCGTTACCAGAAAGTAAGTACGTCCATTTTAAGAATGCTGATATTTAACTTTTTTCCATCTTCTGATTTTTGGAGTACTGATTCTTGATACAATAAGGAATAATATTATAAGCGAAGCCTTATAATAAAGTCCTAAAAATGTAAGTATGTCATTTAAAAGTATTCTTTATTTAAGCAGTTTTTCAACAAATTTACTTACAATTTTAATCAGACTAAACCGTTTCAGAGCTTCGCTTTTATGAAGATTGTCATCCTTGTTTATTAAGTATCTCAATTTTTGACCTTATATTTTGCTTATTATTTATCATCCTTTTTTCAATAATTGTAATATTTCTTTTTCCTTAAAGTTCTAATTTAGACTCTATCACATTTTTTTCCATTTTCCATAAATCTTTTTTAACAAGTGCAGAAGCTTGAAATTAAAACTGGGTTTTAGAGCCATTAAAATCAAGTGTTTTAACATTATAATTTCTTCCTATTAAAGCCTTCCTTATGTTACAATTGAATGAAATAATTTTTATAAATAGTTCAAGATGATACTCTATAAATCTACGATGCTGGTCTGTTCGTTTGTCCTTCAGTTTATAAATTTCACATTGCTTTAGTCAAACTAATCCAAATATCTATTTTCTCTCCCACTATTCCATGTCTCTCTCTCTCTCTGTTCTCTTCATTAGCTCTATATTCCGAAGCTTTTAATAGTGCCTATAAAAATGACGCCATACTGGCTTACTACTGTTCAATTAATATGTATACTGGCCTGCCTTTGGTAATTTAAACTGGGTATTTGCCTAGCATTGGTCATTTGTATTGTATGACGTCATTTTTTATAGGCACTATAAAGAGCTTCCCTTTTTCCTCTCTTTTTCGCTTATTCTTCCCCCCCCCCCCTTTCTCTTCTTAATCCACTTTATTTTTACCCTTAACCCCTAATAACCTTTCCCTTTATCTCCGCTCTCTTTTCTTTTGTTTGCACCTTCCCTTACCCTTTTTCTCTGCAACAATTTGTTTTTTAATTTTAGGCTTTGTCACAAGTGTACGTATTTGTCCTTGTTTTATATACAAGATAAGTTTAGATTGCATTACATACTTTAAGGATGTTAAAATATTCTTAAAGTATTCGGTTCTCTTACTTTGATTGAAATGATATTGAAAAAAACAAAAATGTTTTCTTTCACAATTGTAACTGCAGAGCTACTATAAAGCTTTGTCCATCAGTCCGTAACGCTCTAGAAGAAAAAATGTTGATTCTTTTTATAAATATATTCTTTGAAAAAAACATTCATTGTACACCTTACTTTTTCAGTCAGTATGTCGTTCTACTACAAAAAAAAACAAATTGATATTTCATAAGGTTTCGTGATATTATTTTATTAATCATATGCTTCTATCTCTTTCTCTTTTTCATATAATTTTTATTCGTACACTTATATGTATTTTATCATTCTAGTTATTTGGATGGGCAATGTTTTAACATATTATCATTTAAGAATAATCTTAAAATGCAAGGTAACTATATTAACTCTTACAAAAAAGCTATTTTTTTCAAATCATATTTATAATTAAAGCTGTTCAATAAGATCTCTGAAATGGCCGAATGATCGATTCACAATATTTAAAATGGTTTAGTATGGTTTTAGGCCATTTTTCTGCAGGATAGATACATTGTCAGAAAAGTAGCAACTTTAAAAAATAAGGGGGGTGGGGAGAGAAAGTAATTTTTTGTTTGTTTCTTTGTCATTACTTATTTCAGTTCAGGTTAGGTTAGTTTATACAGGGAACTTTGGACAGGGCACACTTAGGTATTGGCCCCGCAGGGTTAAAGCACTCTAGGTATTTTCAATTCATTCAAAAATTAGGAACCCTTTCTAGAAAAGCATAGCAAAAATTACATGCTTATTACAGATAGACCAACACATATAACTTAATATAATCTTGAAATTGTAAGACATTCTTGTGATCTTAATGGAACATTTACTTGTTTTGTATTCACACTTTAGCTGCACGGGTTTGCAGTCAAGATAAAAAGACAAACAGATAGATAGATAGATATATGGGTCCATTATTTTATTAAATAAAGTAATAAGTAAAATTTTAAAAACTATGAAGTCAATATTTAAATTCCTGGCTACTTTGAAATGAAATCCTTGAATAAAAGGATATCTCTCTGTGTGTCTGTAGCTTACGCTCTTTATCATGTAGCTAGAATATTATGGTTCTCCTTTACAGTGAAGATTTATATAGTCCAGGGAAGATTTATAAATATTTGGGGGGAGGGTATCCCCAACCTCCCAAGATAAATCTACCCTAGAAATAGATTGCCAACTGAAAAGTTTTGTTATAATCAACATCAAGATTCGCTTCATATTGCTGCGCTACTTAAAAACATAATTTGTCTTTGCTATTTCTACAATTTACTTATTCATATATTCTATAAAATGGCACAATGATGGAATAAATCTTTCCAAACTGTGTTTCATGACTTCCGTATAAAAGAATAAAAAAGTTCAATAGAACCCCCAAAAATGTTCCTTTCGTTTGCTTTACTTGAATCATTAGGAACTCTTTTTAGTAGCAAAGCTACTTTATATATCACTTTGAATGTCTGTCCGTCTGTCAGTAACGATATGGAGGAAATGCAATTTTCTCGGCTGTTATATAAGATAGACTTCTGTTCTTTTAGTGAAGATGCCGCTTAAAAAGGAAAACTTTTATACAACTTACTTGGTACTGAAGTCTGTCGGGTTTGCTACAACTTTTATATATTGATATGTAAAGGTTTCTTTTCCTTCTCTTTTCCTATTCTCCTCCCCCTTTTTAATGACCTTGAACATATGCTTTGTAACTATCTTTGTCCGCTTATTCATCAAGGATTTTTCATCATTTGCTACTTATGAATATCATTCTTGTTTAGTTGTATGCTATTTTTTCTGTTTTAATATAGAATACTTTACACAGGTAAGTTGCATGAAGGTTTTTTAAACTTAACCCTTTAAAATTATCACTTCTCATCTTTCTTGGATGTCCTTAGCAGCTAGGCTAGGGACTTAGCCTAAAGCTGTACTATAATGGAACTATAAATATAGATTTTCTATGAAATAAGCATATACAGTGAACTAAAACTTTTTTTGTAATGATTACTTAGCGATAAAAGAAATTTATGCTTAAGATTGGCCTCTATTTCTAGGAATGTTTCATTCAAACAAAGACACAAAATAACAAGTATAAAAAGATATTGTAGCTGTCTATAGTGCCCTAACAAAATTGGGATAGATGTCACTGATTTTGGCCTAACTATTCTATTAACGTCATGAAATACCCTATACCACACTCTTTCTTTCCCCCTTTCCTTTCTTTTCACTCTAATATGACGTCAATAGAATAGGTATTCCATATGTTGTTACATCTATCCCAATTTTACTAGGGCACTATACACAGCTACAAAAAATATTTAACACTTGATTGAATTATATATAAATCTTATAGAGTAATGAACAAGATAAAATAATTAAAACTTAAGGGATATTCTTATTGAGGTAATCACCGAACCGCCATATATCCAACTAACTCTTTGATTGGACGATGTATTCTTGGAGTATCTGAAATTTTCATAGTAAGATGTATTAGAGCCTTTTTTTGCTATTGATACAATACACATGATATCACATAATGTATCATTTTAGCCAGCTACAAGTTTTACTTTATGAGAGTACATCTGGTGTAAGATTTAAGTAATTATGAATCCATTGTAAGATAATAATTTAGAATACTGAATGTCTATTCTAATCCCTGGAAGTATTTAGCTCCCTGAATTGCATAGCTGCCTGTTGCAGACCAGAAAAAGTGAAATAAAATAGATTCTAATCTCTTAGAAAAATCCAGGGATAAATGGATTAGAAGATGTAATATAATAAACAAGGACAATTATATCCATTAGTAGGCCATCTGAAAAAGAACAGTAAACTATAATAAATATTTAAACAATAACATGTCAAATAGAAATAGGGATAAGGAGATTAGGCCGGCCTGTAATGCAATCAGTTGCATATAGAAAAGCTTGGTATTCATTTAAATTCGCACGGACATAGCGCATTTTAGAGAAGTTGCGCTATTATAAATATTTTTGTATATTAAAAATAAACATTAGAATATAAAAATATCAATACGACAGAAAATCTTATAAAAATGAACTATAGATTAGTTTTAATTTTTATTCACAAATATATTAGCATTAAAAAAGGCACTAAAAAAGGTAGGGGAACAAAAGTCTCAAAAATCAGCCAAGTAACGTCATAAAAAAGAGGGAGATGAGAGGAGAAGTGGGAAAGAAAATCCCTAAAAAAGATATGGATAATTTTTTTTATGACGTCACATGGCTGACACCTTGTCTTCCTATAAAAGTACATGCACATTAATTTATAGTATACTATATATGTAAAGATTAATGTTAATTCATTATTTATTTCCATAAACAAATTTCATTGCGAAGGATTTGTAAATTCCATAATACTTTATCCTTACAATAAAGTTGATATTATCGCACTCCATATGATAGAAAGAATTTTCTCGGTGCTTTCCCTCAAACTACCTGTCAATCATGGAAACCGCTTCCCTTTATTTCTTAAATTAATTGAGAAATGAGGAAGGGGGGGGGGGTAGTTTTTTTATACCTATCCACTGCAGAGGGCCATTCCCTGTGGGGCTTCTTTGTAAACAATAAAACCAAACATAACCTGACAGAAGATAACTTGCCTGCCCTATTTTAGAAAAAAAATTTCCAATAAGGGGTTGGGGTGCTGTGTGCTTAACAAGACAAATTAAGGGAAAACGCCGTTTTCTCTAATTATCTTGAGTTGGATATGTGTGGGTGTGATAAAATCTGTGCGCCCCCCTGGACTAAAATGCAACCTAAAGTTAGCTAACAAAACAGACAAAATTATTCTTATAGCTTTGGCATAATTTCTAATACAACTCAAAATAATAACAAGGATGACAGCATATACTAAAGCGAAGCTCTTAAATGGTAGGATAATAACACTTGTCAGAACTGAAAAAGCAGAATATAAAAGTGTCTACAAAAGATTGTACGTAAATTTGTTACAAAATTGCTTAAACAATATATATTTTAAATGGACGTACTGGCTTTCTGGTAACGATTATAAAAATGCTACGCTTTCTAAATCGTACCTAACTGTTATGGGAATCATCATGCACTGTTTGAAATATATAGGATAATTCTATCATGTCCATATAAACGAAAAAAGCTTACCGTTCCATTCGAACGGATGAAGGGACGGAAGGTCGTACCTACCCTAATTATAGAAAAAGCTCGCTTTTAAGAAATAAGATTTTGTGCTGCGATCATATCAACAAGAGACTGAAGAAATATTTTTTTTAATCAACATAAAAAATATGAATATATTTTTGCTGAAAAATAAAAATATCTAAATATGAAAATTCAGAAATGTAACGGTCAGTATTTAAAATGATATTTTTAAAAATTAAATTCCTCAACCCAAAAAAAAACTTAAACTATGTTTTGATCGGTGCTTAATTAGTTAGGTTACGCTGGATTAGGATCAGTGTAGTGCGATAGAGGGGGTGTTAACACCCTCTTAAAATTGAAATTGAGGCCTTCTTCAACATTTTTAGCCCCCTCATGAAATGATGTGCACGCCACTTAAAAATTACCAAATTTTCATATTTTAATTGCGCTATCTTCCATATTCCTGAAAATAAGATTAGGTGTGAAGAAAAAAAAGTTTTGAATAATCTGAAAAAATTGTAATTGACACGATGCATTTTTCATCCCCAGTAATAATCTTTTTAATTGGCTTTTTTTCGAGATCAGCGTTTCAGGGAAAAGGATAATTCTAAAAAATCTCTAGTTATTTCTAGCATTGTATTATAAACAGATTTCTGCGGATATGAAAATGCAAAAATAAAAATATTTAAACCAGTTCTTTTAGCCCCGAAATGCCGAAGGCACATTTTTATATTCGTAGAAAACTGGATATAATACAATGCTAGACATAATTTTTCAGTATGGCTGAGAACTGGTTCTAATCCACCGGGTATAAATCAGTTTCGCAGCGATACGGAAAAACATTTTTTATTCGGTTCTTGTCCGCAGGATACAAACCGGTTATAAACTGTGAATAAAAGTAATTTCTTGTACTGGTTTTAAAGAAAATGTCCATGGAAACCAATCAAAAAGACATTGGATTTTTCATAGGGCAATTGCCATTATCGCTTACCTAATTATCCAAAAGTATATCTATATAAAAAAATTGTGTGTCTGCATCTGTAAAGAAGAATATCGATCACCGCTGAACCGATATGGTTTTCCTTAACAACGTAGTTTCTTATAGGTACTGGTTAGAAATTAGCTAATTCACAGGAGGGTAACACCACTCTCCCTAAAAAATTTCCCCTAGAAAAGAAATATCAATAAAGTGCCGCTAAGTGGCGCCACTGTATGACTTACTGGACTTCATTCCGTGCAAGGGTGTCGACACTTTTTCTATTCAAAACTACAATTGAATGTAGGGATCGACTTCCTTCTCCACCCTCCCACCCTACCAACACTGCAAGGTTATATCTTATTATGGACTTGAATATGCTTCAATCAAAAGTTATAGATTCTGGATTTATTTTTTTTATCCATAAAATATCCACTACTTTTTTGTAAAGATATTTATTACATCTTTCAACCAAATTGGCATTTTTCTTGTAAACTTTATCTTATCTTTCATTCAATATAACAGTTTTATTTGGAAAATAAAGAGGGTTGGTTGTAACCTTTAAAATTCTTGAAAATAATAGTTAATCATCGCATCATATTTTATACAGCTTTCCGCGAATATTAAAATGAAAAATTAGAAGATTAAAACCAGTTTTGTTAACCTTGAGAAGACCGGGCTAACAAAACTGGTATCAATTTTATTAATTTTATTTTAATATTGGGAACAATTTTCTAAAATACGATAAAATGAAATTTGGTCAGGCTAAGAACCGGATCTAATCCAGCGGATATTGATCGGTTTTGAAGACAACAATTCCTTCCTAAAAAACAAATAGGGCGGATAACAACCCCACCTCCCCATTTGTAAATATAACCCATCCTCGTCTCCGTCCTACAAAGATTTTTTAACTCTTCCAACTCTTCAAATAAAAAGCTTGGAAGCCCTTGATTTGAGAAATTTAAGAGGATTTTACGTTTACCTTTAAGTTAAAGCTTTCTATAAGTGGGGTCTATTTAATTTCAGTATTATTGGTAATGCACCCTCAATAAATAATTAACAATCTAAACTGTAGTATGACCCAACACACACAAACACACAGACGGACACAATCTGTGTGTGTGTGTCCCTGAAGATAATGAACTAAATGGGACATGAGGGTCATTCTTTATGTGTACTTTTATATACCATAGATTAAGGGATAAATTACACTGGTATCCAAAGTTTTTTAACCATGTTATCCTTGGGTACTTTTAATAATTTTTTTATTGGTTGGCTTCAATTTAGTAGTGTACAAACTTTTCAGCCAATAATGTCAACTACAAAAGAAGTATTTTTATTGGATACCTACATAAATTTATCGTCCATTGGCTAATCCCTAAAGATCCCTGATTATTATAAGATTATTGTAGGAAAGAAAGGGATGTAGAATAAGTTTTGATCTATCCCTCCCTCTCTCCCCGAGTTTTATAGAATTAAACTTTTAAATAATGGATTTAAAAGCATAATGGACTAGGCATGCAAACATGGTTCATAGTGCTATTTTGTCAGCTGTTTAAAGGAAAACTAAAGTAATTAGAGACTAGAATTTTTGTACATTCTGTAAGATCTCAAAAACAGCAGAACATTTTTTTCGATAGATTCTTGGAGAAGCTCAGTATTGGTCCGTGACAGGTTTGAGGCTATTTAGAGTAATTAGTTGAGCTCAACATACTAAAAAAGTTGAAGGAAAACAACATTTTCCATATAAACTAATATATTTGTTCAGAATGAGTCATAAAATATCATCCTATTCAAATGACCTGCACATGCATCCTATAAGAACAAGAAACATTGTGTGCAAAGAAGCAACAAACAAATAATTTTCCTTGAATAAAAGAAGTAGGATGTCTGTCTGTCACTTTGTACAATTTTTGGAGTAAATACATCATCTAATGGGAGGGTGGAGATACACTCCCGTAAATAAGTAAAAAACCTTACCTGGACCTATAATAAGCTTCACTGTAAAGGAGAATCATATCGGTTCAATTATGTCAAATTTCAAGAATTTGTAAAACTCAAAAAAGTAACTCTCTTTGCCATATTTTCTTGAAATATATTTGTCATGTATGTCTTTGTTAGTTCCAGGGATAAGGGATAGGAAACCTGGCCATAAATTAGGTCTCGGCCTGGTTTTGAAAGGGATCATGCAACTTTTACCATTTGCCTAATTTAATGACCTTACTGGCGGACGGCTCATATTGGCTACCGCTCTAAACCAATAGTGTTCTGTGATTTGGGCTTGTATTGTATCAACCAATCACCAATTGGCGGAGCCAATTGGTGATTGGTTGATACAAAACAAGCCCAAATCACAGATGGCGGAAATTTTAGAAGCAGACAATTATAGAAAAAATAATGATTTCGTCTGCTACGAAAAAATAAATATAAATGGTGTTAGATCACATTAGTTTAATTATTAAATCTGCTTAGAGTTAAACATTAAAAAAGGGCCACATAGAAAAAACAAAAATAACGGGATTATTTTTTTGGAAAGAAGGTAGCTACAAATTTTCATTTGGTAGTTTATAAATTAGATGTTGTATTTTGAATTTTAAAAATTTAGTACGGAAATGATACAACACCTTCACCCTAATTTTTGTACAATACAACACAGTACAGATATATCATTACATTATATCCAGTATAGTATCCAAAGAACTTGATAGAATGTTACCCAAGTGCATGTTTATTTATTTATTTTGAATTTTAATTAGCAATGAAATTTTCAAATAAAATTTTTACTCATTAATAAAAATGCAAATAATACAAACTAAAATCTGTCTGAGGGAAACCCAACGATAGCTTTCTGACAGTTCAAATTACCAAAGTAAAAGATAAAAAATTTTGGGAGAGAAAAAACTTCATTTTAACAAAAGCCATTAATATATAGGTTTATAAAAAGTTATGTTTTTTACTTTAAACTAGCTACCTGAATTTGATTCTATACTTTATCTACACACACACACACAGCTTTTTCATTAGCATTTTATACGAACCACTGCGCTATCCCAAAACTGGTTTATTAGGCTAGAAATAGGCCTAGGCTTGAAATAGGCCTGAAATAATATTTTCCTACGTTTCCCATCCCTTATCCCTGGTTAGTTCTAAAGTTTTCATGCAAGCCTTTAAATTATTTAGATATTAATTTTTTTGTATGATAATTATAATTAATGGTTAGCATTAAATAGTATATATATTGTTTTTATGTGTGTGTGTGTGTATGTGTGTGTGTGTGTGTTATGAACTATCTCTCTATTCGCCATACCCATATGTCATATGGTTCTTCTTTAGTGTGAAGCTTCTCATAGGTTCAGAAAAGATTTATAACTACTATGAAGAAGAAAATCTCCCAACCCTAAAATATAAACAAAAGGAAAAATGTAGTTAAATATAGAATTGCTACGCTTCCCTAAAAATAATCTAAATACTGCATTTCATTGAATATCAAGATAAAATAGTTGTTGATGTACAAAAATGCACAAAAAAGGACACTTTTTCAAACATTTTTTCCTGTTTATTCAGTCAAACTCTATCATTTACTTGTTTTATGGAGAATATCTTAGCTATTTATTTACTCCTAGCGGCTACGCTCCTAGAGACCTCTAGACACCTTGTGGTGGTAGGGGTGGGAAGGATTCGAACCCCCATTTTTAAATATAGTTTCTAAAAGAAAAAGTATATTTTCATGTGGGGTAATTTTTTTCTAGGGTTGATTTATCTTGGGAGATTGGTGGTACCCTCCAAAAAATAGTTGTAAACCTTCCCCTGAACTATGTGAGAAGCTACTTTGTAAAGAAGAACCATATCAGTTCAGAGGTTAGCAAAATCCTTCGGTACAAACAGACAGACAAACTCACAATCCTTTTACTTTTATAAAAGTTCTCAAAATGAAATAATGAGTTTCTCTTGAAACAACCCTAAAACAACTACCATTCAAATATTTCTTTATTGTCCTATGTGTGCGGTCTTCTAACAAGGATGACAACATCCATAAAAGCGAAGCTCTGAAACGATATGACAGACGAACATTAACTTTTGTTGAGTGTCAGAACTAAATATACAAAATATGAAATTAAAAGATTTGACAAAATTATACGTAAATTTGTTGCAAAACTTCTTAAATACAGAATTCTGGTTAAGGACATACTGACCTTTATAATACTTGATTATAGAGATGCTTCGCTCATAATATTGTACCTTATTGTAATATGAATCAGTAATCAAAAAATCAGATCGATCGGATGATTTTATCACATAAAAAATTGTTATTAAAAAAGTACAAAAATGAACATGTTTAAAATGGACGTACGGACATTCTGGTAACGATTATAGAGTTGCTACGCTTTCTAGGTCGTACCTAACTACTACAGGAATCACCATGCAAAGTTTGAAATCGATAGGACAATTCTAACATGCCTAAATTAACGAATAAAAGCTAACTATCTCGGACGGACGTACGGACGGACGTACGGACGGACCGACCCTAATTATAGAAAAGCTTCGCTTTTAAAAGCTACGCTTTTAAAAAAAGTAAGATATAGACGATTATGTTCCTTTGTGGGGTCAAATAAACTAACAGCTGCGCCCCTAGCATATAGAAGAACTATATGCAAACAAAAAACAAGAACATATTAATACACACTGGTGCATCTAAAAGAAAAATAAACTTAGCTTATAACCTGTTTAATTGTGTTAAAAAGTAACAAAAAACAAAATTATTTTTTAGAAATTTAAAAAGTATTAATAAAAAATTATCTTGTTTTTCCTCAAAAAACTGTAGAACGATCGGTTCAGCCGTTTACGAGATCTTTCAATACACAAATATACATACAAATAATGCCCATTTTTAGAAAGATTTTTTCAAGTCTCAGCAACATAGAGTTGATATTTTAAATCTTCCTTCGAGGAAAATCGAAAAATGGAACCTAGTAATAGTGTCTAACTTTTTATCTTTGGGACGTAACAAAAATCGAAGGATGAGAGAGGAGGTGGGAAAGGAAACCCCAAAAAAAAGAAATGGATTTTTGTTACGTGACAAAGATAAAAAGTTACACACTATTACTGGGTTCGAAAAATGATCCTGATTTTAACAAGATTGGCTTGCTTAAAATAAGTTATAATTTTTGCCTTAATTATATATTTATTGTATCTGAACTGTTTGATTTTTAATTTTTTTTTACAGTAATGGGTTCAAAAGGGAAAAGAAGTACCATATAGATTAAAGTTTAAGAAAAAAAATGTACAGATAAAAGATTTACATAAAGCTTTCCTCTAACTCACTTTGTCCATTGGCCAAATGGGGGAAGTAATATTTACAGTGATTTTATTATTTTTACAATTATTCCATTGATCAATGAGCAAAGCATCTTCCAAAAATATATGATCTGTAGGTCTGTAATGCTCTGCTGAATTTGTATAAGATAAATCTAATTTGTTCTGCTGATTATTTTAAACTTCGACGGCTGAATTTTTTCATGAAGATTTTAATGGCCTCTGAGCATCTTTAATTCATATATCCTTCTGTACGCATCGCACATTAGATGATATGATGGAGATGAAAATTGCGTTAGAGATTTTCTCACTTGCTATTAAAGATGTCGGAGCATTAAAAAAGTTTTCACTTTATTGTACAAAACCTTGAATAATATTGGCCACACATGCAAAAGAACAGTGAGAATTGTCTCAAAATATAAAAATAATGCACATATTTTTGGGTCTACACCACTATTTTATATTTCATTTTAGCCTAGAGAACAATATGCTAAACAAGGATGACAACATCCATAAAAGCGAAGCTTTATTATCAGACAACAGGACAAACAAATATTAACACTTGTAGAGTATCGGAACTTATGAAGCAGAATATTAATGTTTTGAATTATAATATAAATAAATAAATTGTACATAAATTTGATTTAAAAAGGATATACTTACATTTTTAGGACTTGAGTACAGAGAATCTACGCTTTCTAAATCGTACCTAAATTAACGTTAAGAGCTATCCGGATGTATGGATGAACCGAAACTTAATACAAAAATACTTCGCTTTTTAAAATATACAGAATATAAAATAGGTAATATCAATTTATGCAAGTCTGTTTATCCATTAAGATCTCGCCAATCTCTGGGCTATTTTTACTCTCTTTGATAGGTCATCTCAGGGCAGGTTTTCAGCTATTCTTCCCATAAAAATTTAGAATATTAGAATCATTCTCGAAAATTATAGCAATTTATCTTCAGCTGATAATATATATTTTTGGGCTAGTTCTCTGCAGGGTTTCAAAGTTGATAATAAGAGATTGAGGTCGGTTTTGTGTTTCAGTGGCTGTCTAATGAGAATATGCCAAAAAATTTCTTCTTCAGGCCTTTAAATGTCCATTCAAATTACTATGACTGGGTAATGTAATATTACACATCTTAGGATTTAGAGGTACAATTCTTATCTTTTAGGCAGGGATCTTAATGGATAAGACAATTGACGAAAAATTTATACATACATAGCCCCAATTATGATTATCAATATTGCCCTTTCTGTAGATTAAAATTCATGGTTTAAAAGTTTGGAAATTTTAGAATTTTAATAGAAGTACTTAAAGTTTTTGAGCCAACGAATAATATAACATAGTGATAAAACTTTTGGTACTAGTTTAATTTAAATAAGACTACCATTCTGTAATTTATTTAATTCGTTGACTTAAAAACTTTTGGTATTTTTAGTAAATATTGGTTTGTTGGATCAAACCAGCAGTTTTCAAGCTTTTTAATCATTATTTTTTAATATACAAAAGGCGTTATTTTGTTTATCATAATTGGAGATGTATCACATCTATTCCTTTAGATTTCTTGGTGGTAATGAAAGATAGTATTTTCTCGTATTTATTCGAAAACAGTGGTTAAGAACCGGTTCTCATCCATACGAAAAAAACTATGACTAGCATCGAATTATATCCAGCTTTCTACGAATATAAAAATGTACAATCTATATACAATTGTACATTCTATATCTATATAGAAATAACTATTAAGTGTCTATTTATTTCTACTTTTATATTGGTCTAATATTCACAAAACCATAACTATCTATTTCTTAGATAATACAAATCTAAATATTTTTCATGCTAATGTCACAGCTAAATTTGAACATTAGCTAGGCTTGTAATATCTGGTTATATTACAGAATGAAGTAGTCTTTGAAAATCAAACTTTAGTTTTCATTTCTTCAAATAATGGACAGAAAAAAAGTATTCTATACAAAACAGACAATATTTTGAATAAAAATTAGCTAATATCAAAGAAATATTCATATTTTCATTTTAACAATGACATTCTTTTGCTACTTTAAATAAAAGTCATGACAGTATATGATACTGTTAATGAGCTATGGAAAGCTCCCTTATTTTGTAGTATATACTATTTTAAATTAATTAGGCATTTAAGTCTTAGATTATTTTTCAAGTAGCGATGGGGACGTCTATGGGTGGACGGGGTTTAAAATACCCTATTAAGACAAGGAATTTGTGAGGAAGGGTCGGCTCACCCCTCCCCTCCTATATTCACATATCATATTTCTGTGCACGCACCTGATGATACCTCATTTGCATTATTGTTATTTCTGTTGTTTCGTTGGAACACCTCTGGATATCTTTGGCTGGATCTTGGGAGATTTGGACTAATGACAATATTTGTATTGCTATCTCAACAATCTTTCTGCTCAAATGTACAAAATATCTGCCTACAATATCCAGGCATCTAATGGATTATGGATTTTTAAATTTATACATGCACTTGCTTTATATTTAGACTATTATTTTAATAATGACACCCCCGAATTCATTCATCTCAAAGATAAT
Organism: Acartia tonsa; assembly: GCF_053477335.1. NCBI lineage: Eukaryota > Metazoa > Arthropoda > Copepoda > Calanoida > Acartiidae > Acartia > Acartia tonsa. Next base: position 38,861,188 of record NC_137266.1, read on the forward strand.
TTTTATCTTTTTAATGTTTGGTACCCTATATTTGCTAAAAGTGAAATATTTTTTCAACTATCATTGCTAATTTTAATTGCCAAAGATCGCTCATTAAAAATCAGTAAAGATGAATGTTTATCAAGATGGACCATTTTAAACTGTTTCTCTCAATCATTATTTGTTGTAAAATCTGCTCTAACAATTTTAAATAATATGGGTCTAAATTCTGATTTTCTGAATGATTTTCTTGAGTTTCTATTAAAACAAAAAAATAATATCTCATACTTCAAATGTACATGATTTATATTCCTTAATTCGTAATTTATCTATTATAAACATTTAAAAATACATAAATTCATAGTTTGTTTCATGTTTAACTCGAAATAAATTATATAAAAACAACAAAAAAATGTAATTGTACACTTTGCTTAAATGACTTTATCCATGTTGTGGTACTTTAACCGATTTTTTTTTTCAAACTTTACATGAGTCTTGAAGGATAAGACAATGAACGGCGATTTGATTACTACTTTTTTCAATTATTTACAAGAAAAGTTTGCACACTGTTAGTTTGTACTACCCAATCAAGATTAATTAAAAGTCTATACGGTCTCAACAAAGGAAAGATCGTGTTTTTTAAAACTTTGGGAATCCGTATATTAAGTTATTTTTAAATTAACCATTCAAGAATTTGTGAAATAGGTTTTGTTTTATTAAATCCAATACACCTACATTCTTGATGATATCAGACCAAATTCATTCTCTAAGGCTGTGTAGTAGTGGACAGTGCACATACAAAGCAGCACACTTAAAGTACTTTTATAGCAAATGCATTGTGAAAAGTGATCAGAAATATACAAACAAGTTTAACATAATTAACAAAAAAATAATTTGTCTTTTAAGGTATATTTAAGTTTGATTTTATTTAACTGATAAACATTTCTGTACTTAAAATTTTTAGATGAATGTATGAACTCTCCGATGTATAATATTTGAATTTTTCAAAAGTTATTCGAAAATTTCTTAAGTCAAATAATTATGAAACTTTTTGTGAAAATAATTTTTATGAGATTTGTTTTCAAATTTTCTTTTATATTTGTAAATAGACTAAGAAGGAATAAAAATAGATATAAAAAAAGAAAGATGGAGAGAGAGAAAGAGGGAGAAAGAGAGAGAGGGAGAGAGAGAGAAATTTACAATTACATATTTCATCCTATTCTAATAGAGCTACGAAAGCTAAGCTTTATAAAAACAATCTAGGGTGTACAAATCTTAATATAGGAAACTTTTAAAGTTTGAAAAAGCTTTTAACTTAATTTGTTTCCGTTTATACACTTGATTAAACTTAGCCAATTTTTAAATCTTTCTGGGAATTTGTTTTTAAAGTCCTAAAAATCATTTAGAAATAACATCTTTTATCTTTTTGGGAAATATTCCAAGAACAAGTAAGAATAATAATCAATGCAAGCAAGGATGTCCAAGCTTTTTTTACGGGAAGGGGAGGTAAACAACTTATAGGTTTTTACTAATACTTCTAATTACTAAGGATCAATATTTTAGTTATAAATTGAATAGGATAATTATATCATATTAAATTTTGCATTTAAATTCATCATTATATAAAATACATGCATATATATTTTGTATTTGTTATATAATCTTACGCTTTTAAAATTATACCTAACTTATATAAGAATCAGCATGTTAAGTTAAAAATTATAGGACAATTCTAACATGTTTAAGTTAATGATAAAAGGTATCTGTCATGATCGGTTACACGCACGAACGGAAAGACACTAAACGTAGAAAAGATTTGCTTTTAGGATATGGGAATGGTAATTAAAGAGTAGCTTTAAAAGTTAAGCAAAGCACCATTTTTACTTTGTAAATTTAATAAACCGACCTCTATAAAAACTTTAAAGTAGCTTCACACTTCTAAACAACAGTTTTAAAAACACCCTGTGCATGAAAAGGTGTGTTTAAATTATGCAATTAATCTTATGCTAAAAATAAAAAAAGTACAAAAATGCGCTTAAAATATTGCATTTCATTGCGAAGTAATCATACCAAAATATTCTATTAGACAATTGAAACCTTATGATTAAAAAAAATACGGTTTGTTAAGTTGAGCCAAATCAGGTTTATTATAGTAACCAACATTAAATTGAAATTGTACAATATTGAACCAGAGGCATGCAGAATTGGGTAAAACTTGATTTGAAATTTGTTTACTCCCTAATATTTCAGCTGTCTATCTTGGATAGGAGCCGAGAAAATCACGTTTCCCCCATAGAATTACTTACGGATGGACTGACAAGATGAATGGACATACAAAGTGAATTATATAGTAGCTTCGCTACTAAAAAGTCAACAACCCATCCTAAATTTCCTCGTTAAACAATATTTTTGGACTTTTTAGTAAATTAATTATGTAGGGGGTAATTACCTTGGAGGGTATATTCACCCCCCTGACAATAGATTAACACCTCTCTTTTCTGTATTACACCACCCCCCTCCCCACCTCTGTTGCAAAACCCTGTGTAAGCCACTATATGGAACACTCTAACATAACTGAATTATTGATATCTATAAAGTTATAAGCAAGTGATGAGAGTAATTAATTAGTTTTCATCATTTTGTCGGCCAATTCAAATTTACATTAGTTTCTTTATTGGTTACAACTACAACATGCTCTTTTACAATAAGAGGCAGAACAAATTTTCTTTTGGTTTTATCAAATATCTGAAGATAAAATAGGACATTAAAAGTTGTTTTTAGCTCTTTATATATAATAGCAATACAAAAAAATCATATTTTTCTAGAATAATTTGGACAGATACGCAAATGAAGTTATATTCCTGATTGTTGTGGGTAATTAGTATAATACTCCAAATATTCATCTTCTTCGCGGTTCAAAACCGGTTTTTGTCCAACATAATTAATTCTTCATTTCTTTAGCGAAAGGACCCATAAGATACCTCAAAAATGTCTTTAAAATTGATATGAAACAAAGAAAAAAAGTATTTAAACCAATTCTTGTTTAAAGCTTTACAGTCGAAATTAATTACAATCTCAACTTACATTTTTATCGCTCATTGTCGTTTTACATCCATCCAACAGTTTTTATCCAAAGAATTTATTTTGACAAGAGTTTTACTCAACATAAACCTTAGTATCGCAATAATAAAACGCCCAACATACTTAGAAATTACAGTCAAGTTGCGGCTGAAAGGGACAGTGCAGTTATATTGTTGCGACTATTAAGGACAGTTGAATAAAAAAAGTAATATATCTTTTTACCAAACTTGTGTTAAACTTTGACTGAATAGGACAGTTTAATTTTAATTTAATAAGATTTAAAACTCCGGTTTTTATTGAAGTTTTTTTCTCTTTTTGCTAAAATGTTTAACATACTTAATAACTGTCAAGTAAAGACTTAAAGGGACAGTTTAGTTATTTTATTTGTACTAGAAAGGAGAGTTAAACAAACAGCAGACCTTCAACATACTTAGAAATAGCATTTGAATTACTTATAAATGGGAAATTCTAACAATTGTTAACTCTTATTATAGAAAGCTTTGTTACCTACAAATTAAAAGTACAGTTAGATAAACTAGCCTCAATTATCCGTAACAAGTTGAACTGTCCTTATTATATGCAACCCAAAGAGTGTAGGTTTTCATTTACCACATTTGTTATCATTGACGATCTTTTCATTTTAAGTGATCATTTTAGCCTTCATCAAGCTAAAGAGATTAAGGGCTTTTTAGGGCAACAATAAAACCTTTTGAGACCCCTGGGGGACTTTTCTAATGTGATAAAATTGTCTCAACAAATCTGCAATCTTATAGGGGTAAAAAGGGGGGGATTGTTTAGGACAGGAATTAGTTTCCAAAAAATTTCTTCTAGTTTCAATAACTGAGGTAAAAGAAACTAAATCAAATTTTTCTACTGTTATCATATAAACTTAAGTCATTATTATAATACTTGCATTTGTTAAAGAGAGGGGGGTGGAGGAATGGTTGGCGTTGGAAATGGGCAGAAAAATGTACTTAAACCAAAGACGTTAAAAATAGAATTGCTTAAAACCATCGTAAGGCCATATGAAGCTGCTCTTAATAGGAGATCTCGAACGAGATCTTAACGTGCAAACAATATGAGAGGCTACAGAAAATTATACGGATATCAAAAGCTGTGCACGTTTTGTCGTTTGTTGAATTAAAACTTTGGGAACTTTTACTTTATTTTTAGTGTTTATTACAACCTTGAAATGTCGTTATTTTTCGGAAAATAAATCAACTTACAGAATTTTGTTTATAATCATTGGAGATGTACAGCAAATTATCTTTCATTGTCTTATCCCTGACTATTTATTTATTAGAACAAAACTCCTTGTAAATTTATATCGCGTGGTAGAAAATTTTTGCTTCTCATCACTCTTTTAATAATCAAGGAGTATTATTTAAGGTTCAGCGAGGAGAATTATGACCACACGTAGTGCAACAATAACAAGCTAACAACAGGTTAGGTGCAACTTTTATTTTATATAAATGGATATAGAATAAATTAGAATATGTTGATAGGGAAAATTTGTGGTCAGTTATGGTTTCTAATATGGACTGCATGAATTGGTCAGTTCGTTCATCTAGAAGGAATTAAAATTTAAAATTAACATACATACATTTTTCTACCTTTTACAAATATACCTTGGTTTAGCTTAGGGGATTAAGATTCATACCTTTTTATTGATAGTTTTAAGTACAACATATGTTTTAAAATTCTACATTGATCTTTAACCAATTAATCCTTTTGTTAAAGTAATATGATGTCTGTCTGTCTATGGTAAAGGATCTTGCTAACCACTGAACCGAGTGAATCTTATTTGCAGTGAGGCTTCTTATAGGTCCAGAAAAGGTTCATTACTAATTTGGAGGGAAAGTATCTTTAACCTTTCAGGAGAAAGATCCCATTGAAAAAACACCTAACCCCAAATTCTTTTTATTTTAAAACCAATATTGAAATCAAGTGCTCCTAAGTAGCGTAGCCTCTGGAAGGTTATTTTAGATTAGGTTAGATCAAGGAGGCACTGCAGGATTTTGATTTTATTTTGTCTGATAACTTTAAGAATACTGTTAGTAGTATACTTTCCATGTTCCAATAAATAACCTGAAACCTGCCCAAGATCAATATAATTTTCTTTAAATCACTTGTTTTCCCTATACGGGATCTGAATGCACAAAAAATGAATTTATCTATTTTGAAAAATAGGAAGCATTGTGGTACATTGGTACATACACGATAAAGTGAGTTATAGAGTAGATGCTCATATATAAGGAGGGCAAATTTAATCATATTTCAGAAGCATATCTCATAAAGAAGCTGGCAAAATTATGTATAACGTATATATTCTCTGGTAATAAAGTACATGTTGATGTATTCAGATAACTACCTGCCCCAAGTGACAGAGACTTTTTTCGTCTGCTAAACAATTGCTTTTTTGTAGGGACTCGGCTGTGTTTATATTATCGAGGGTATTTGCTGATTTCAAAAGACACCACAAAAAAATGAAACGGGGTCCCAGCCCTGAGGGGAGAGTTACTAATACATAAAGCTCACGCCTCCTCTTATTTTATTTTGATATTTCTCCATTGATTTTTAGCAGACTTACGAATATGAATTGTAAGTTGATTTAGTACGTCTATCTAAACCAACACCCGAGAAAATGGAAAATAATTTTCAATCATAGGGTAGCTTCTCTACTAATTCAAAAACAAAGGTTTGTCCTTCCAAATTGTTGAGTTAAATCTCTATCAAGATAAGTTTATCTAACCCATATCAACAGTGACCTAAATGTAGCTATGGCTGTAGGTATACTTAGTTTTACATAATGGTTACATGATTACTTTAACAATAGATATAATGTTTTATATAAGCATATAACAATATTCAATCACATATAGATTACCATGGATAGGCTAGTATTACCCATATATAGTGTTATATTGGTAATACTAGGCCTGAAAATGCATAACAATACATTAAAACAGCCTGAGAGCTGACCATATTATCTGTGTCTTATGCCCTGAAGTGCGCGAGATAATTGCTGTAAACTGTCAATCAATATTTAGACTAAAGTCTTATATTGTGTTAATTTATAGAGGGTATAAATAAAGTGAACTAGATGCAAAGCATTTCTATAAGAATCTTGTCTGTACGTTCAAAGAATTTTGAAATTTAGATGTCGCATCTCCAAAATCTGGTGTAAGATTCAAGAAATAATATATCCATTGCTATAAAAGATCATTATATAAACAAATATAATAAGGGAAATCCTAAGCAAATTTGTACTAAATTGACACAGGATTCTTCATGGAAAGTTTAAAATCAGCCAACCGATTCTGAAAAGCTTTAATACGCGATGAGAGCTATCCTTCATTGATTTAAGAACAGACAAATATTAGATTTAGAAAATCAAGAAACTTTAATTTTTTCCTGCAGCAAAAGTTATTCAAAATTCAGTGACCTCATATCTTGTCAGGATAGGTTAAATTAGGAAAGATTAAGGATATTCCCGCAGGGTTAGTTTCTTCTTTACCGGCTCAGAATTGAATGTTAAGATAAAAGAAAAGTTATTTTTTTGCATCGTATTATACACAGCTTTCCGCAGATATTAAATTAAAAAATAGAGAATTAAAACCTGTTTGGTCTAACAAAACTGGTATTAACTTTATGAATTTTTATTTTAGTATTCATAGAAAATTGTCTATAATAAGATGCTATACATGATTTTTCAGTATGGCTGAGAACCAGTTCTAATCCAGCGGATATTAATCGGTTTCAAAGTCATACTGAAAATAGATTTTTTTCTCATGAATTTAAAAGTTTAAGAGAAGCTAAGCAATTAAAAAGGGTGTATACCAATCAAAGTTTAAAGTGGCATGGCATGGTAAAAACTCTCTTTTATTGATAACATTACTTTTAAACTACAACTTTTGAATCCACCTAACTAAAATGGCAGGTGTCCCTACGGTTCCCATAATTTTTAGAATAAAGTGTAATAGAGAACAGAGAGGGAGTGAACAATTATTATAAAAATAAATATAAAATACTTTTCTTCTTTAAATGTAACGAGTACCAAAGGTTAGGAATAAAGGTATTTCATTTAGGTTAGGTGAATAATCGGATTGAAAATATTACCGTGTCATTAAGAATGTAGAGGGTTCGTGTATTGATTGACCACACCAGGTTATACTAGAGACATTAAAAAAGATATCGCTAAGGCATTTTCGACGCGTGATAACTCTATTAGGAGTCAGAAGAGTGCCTTAGCCCAAAACATGCGCAACTCATCATTTGGAACAGTATGGGACTTCTAGACAAAGTTCATGCAATCAATTGCAAAGGTGTTTTGAAAAAGACATTTCTCTCCTTACCTATCCTTGGTTGTTGTACCATTAGCCTAACCCATTAGTGGTTATTTATTATCTCAGCATAATACTTTTCTACATAGAAATTGATAATAAGATTAATTTACCGTTATTGCTAAAATGTATGAACACTTAATTGTTATCAGAATGAAAGAGTAAGTGCAAGCAAATTTTATTTTGACATCAATTTCCCCAGGGAGGGAGGGACATTGGGAGGTTTATTACACTAGTCCCCAAAGTCTTATAATAACGTTTTCTTATTCGGTGAATTAACATCTTTGTGGAGTTTTATTGAATTTTAATTGAATGGTTTAAGTTGAGTGTTTAAACGTTTTAACCAATAATTGTAATCTATAAAAAGGAAAATTTTGTGTATAATCATTGGGGATATCAATTAATTTATCAGTTATTGTCTCATCTCTTCAGATCCATGCCAATTATCATAGTCAGGGATATGTACTCTGAAAAAATTTAATAGGTTTTAGATTATTTATATATAATAAATCTTTTTGTTCTTAATAATAATAGCGAAGCTTTTCTACATTTAGGGAAGTTTCTTCCATACGTTTTTAAAGAATAGGTTTGGTAATTCAATTGAATTTTTCTTGGTTAATTGTCCTCTTAGCTTTATTTTGGAAATGGTCTAGTTCGATTAGGAATAAGGTTATATGTGTTGGTTGAAAGGTTATAAATAAGAGTACCTGTCTATAAAACTTTGGGTACCAGAATAAATTACAGTCCATTGTCCCCTCCTTCCCTTGATAACTACCTGCCCAAGTGGCGGAGACTCTTTTCGTGTGATTGCAAATTTGTTTCTGTTCATTTGTGGGAACCAGGCAGTGTTTATATTTCCGACGCTATAAGCTGATTTCAAAGACCCAATACAATTTCGGGACATGGTCTTCGCCATGTGAGTAGAGTTACATATAGCTCATGTCCCCTCTATTCTTTTACTTTAATGTTCCACAAGAAATAAACCTGTCTAAAGATATTTTTATTTTTATTATTTTTACACATTAATGCAATTTACTCAAGATAAAGAGGGTTAGATAAGTATTTTTTATTTTGTTTCATTCGAATCATTTACGGTTTGATTGTCTTAATATGCGCTTTGTAGCTAATTTTTAAAGATTTACTATTCGATAATCCATCTATCTAAAAATCCATCTGTCTATCTATACATTAATATATCCATTCATTTATCTATCTATCAATCTATTTATCTGTCTATCTACTGAAAGATTGAGCTGTGTGTTTTTTTTTGATAGTTTTTTAACCCATCTAACCAACTATAATTTAATAAAATATCAATTTATCTATCCATCAATACACTTATCCATTTATCTATCTATTATTTAGTTAACTTTTCTAACTATCTATCAATCTATTTACCTATTTAAACTCACCTAAATCTAAATATTTATCAATCCATAAAAAAATAATTACTTCATTTATCTATCCATCAATTTGTAAAATAAACCTTAAAAATCGATCCTTTTAATTATCTACTTATTCCTTATTTAACTATCTTTCCAACAATTAATCTATCTATTTTTTCGGTCCGACCCCAAACGTAAGAGTCCCAAACGTCAGAGTGGACAAACGCAAGAGTCCCAAACGCAAGAGTCCCAAACGTCAGAGTGGACAAACGTCAGAGTGGGACAAACGTCGGAGTGGACAAACGTCAGAGTGGACATTGCTTAAGTAAAACATCAGAGTCTATGCTATTTTAATTATATGAGCACTCAGCACTCAGCACCCTGGCCTACCTAGCCGCAGCGCTCGGCCCCCTAGCCTGCCTAGCCGCGGGCGCTCGGCCCCCTAGCCTATAACCTAACCTAACCTAATTATAAAGAAAATAACCATGACGTTATTAATGAGTAATATTCCACTGCACAAAAATTATGTTTGTTAAAAATTTGGGTATGCCAATATTTAAACTTTATAATATATATGTGATATATTTGAAAGGGTGTAAAATTTTCGTTCTAACACAGTTGTTAAATAAATATGAAAAAAAGTAAAAATATAAATGTTTTTTTTTATATGGTAATGATTATAAAATCGAGACTCATACGTTTTACTTATAAAATGTCCACTCTGACGTTTGTCCCAAAAATCCTGCGTTTGTCCACTCTGACGTTTGTCCCACTCTGACGTTTGTCCCACTCTGACGTTTGGGACTCTTGCGTTTGTCCACTCTGATGTTTTTCCACTCTGACGTTTGGGACTCTTACGTTTGTCGTGGAATAAATTTATTCTATCCATTCACCAATCCATCGATATTGAATTTATATAATTAATGTAATGCAAAATTTTCAAAGTAAAAACTCATATGAAAGGTTCTCCACCCTAACTGATAGGATCATGGATTAAGGCATCTTGAAAAGGCCTAATATTATATGACAATTAATAGATTTATTTATCGCATCGTTTTATAGACAGCTTTCCGCGGATGTTAAAATGAATAATTAAATAATTTAAACCAGTTTTGTAAGCCCCGAGAGGCCGAAGGCTTGGACTAACAAAACTGGAATTATTTCTATGATTTATATTTTAATATTCGTGGAAATTATCGCTAATGCTATACATGATTCAGAGTATGACTGAGAGCCGGTTCTAAACAAGCGGATGTTAATCGGTTTCGAATCCATTCTGGAAACCTTGTTTATTCACCCTAAAACTTTTTTAGTGACAAATAAACGAATGTCCACTAAGATCTATTATACGGATAAACCGAAAAGTCCACAATTTTGAGGGAAGGTTACTATTTGTTCCAGGGCATTTGGAATAGGGGGTGGAATGTTAGGTCAAACCCAGCTCCTTAGTGCAAAGACGTCCAAGCTTTTTATTTTGAGAGGGGTAATCTAATGTATTTTTCCAAAATTTGGAGGGGGGGGGGGGGATAAAATAAGGGGATTCAAAGTTTAAGAGGGTAAATATCCATTTAACTCCAAATTTGGACGGGTATGTCTCAGAGATAATAATGGTCTCCAAAAATATTTCAAAATTTTATTGATAAGATAACCCCTTACACCCCCTTCTTTGGACGAAGAACCTTGAGGCTAGAGACGAAGCCAATAATTGAAAAAAACAGAAGATACAATGACGTTGACATATTTAGTTTCTATTTTTATGCATTAAATTAAGATTATAAAAGTAATTACAATGATAATATTTGTATAGAGATAAATATTCAGCAATTTTAATTTATTTGTTTTTTTATGTATTACAGGGACACGTAAATTGACTATCTAAGGTCAACAAGAAAGGAATACGTATTATAAACAGCTTTCCGCGGATAGAAAGATAATAAGATTTTAAAAAATTAGAACTTATTATTTTTCTTTTTTATAATCGTAGAAAACAGGATGTAATACGATCCTATACATAATTTATCAGTATGGCTGAGAACCGGTTCCAGTCCACTGGATATTAATCGTTTTTGGAGCAATTAGGGATAAAGGATTTATCAAAAATCTCATACAAACAGTTTACGATCAAAATTGATTAAAACTGCTTAATCTCTAGTCCTGTCCTTGGATAAGATTGGAATGAATGGTGATTTTTTAAAATCCAGGTTTTCTTTACTTAAAGCAAAAAATCTAAAGGATAAGTTACATTGATGTACATACATTATGATGATTAACAAAATTATCCCTATAATCAAGCTTTAATATAAGTTTCCTAAGTTTTTAAGCCAATGATTAAGGATTAGGAGAACATTTTTTAAAATAAGAAACCAGTCCAAGGTCCAATCTGTTACTTAAAAATTGTATCACAGACAAACAGACATTAAAAATAGCATTGATATAATTTATCTGAAAATAAGAAAATTTAACTACAAATATAATCTAACTTTTAACTTAGAATAAAAAAGACAAGGCAAGTTCTAGAGTAGCTAAAGAACTTTAATTGTATGGCTACGTGAAGCTAAAAATCTACTTGACCCGTTATCTATGTTATCAAAAAAGAATTAAAACAGCAATTTACTAGGTTTTATAGGACCGACAAAGTAAATACTGTTTTTAAAAGCGAAGCTTTTCTATATTTTTGGTCTGTACGTTCGTCTGGAACGGTTAGCTCTTTTCGTTAATTTAAGCATTTTATAATTGTCCTATCGATTTCAAAATTTAAAATGTTAGTATGTCATTTAACAGTATCCTGTATTTATGCAGTTTTTCAACCAATTTACCTAATTTTTTTCGACTTTTATACAAATATATTCTGATTATTCAATTCTGACACTCTACAAGAATTTTAGATGATTTTTAAAGATCTACTTTTTCTTTCTTAATAAAACAATTTGTTTCAATTGATATATTGACATCTTGTAAATAATTTTTTTCTTTAAATATAAAGAAATAATTTAATAATTTTAAGAATAATAATGAATATGTGTTTATAAGAATTTTTGTTATTTTAATGCATTTTAGAACAAGGATGAAAAAACCCAAAAATTGAAGCATATTTATTAAAATTTTATAAATAAATATCAGTCGGATTTTTTTTCATATTTCAGAATCCAAAAGTTTTGTAAATTATTATTTCATTTAATCAGTTTTGTCAAAACTTTTCAACCAATAAATTTGATTTACAAAAGGGGTTATTTTGTTGATCACAACTTTGGATTGTATAGCAATCTTCTCTTAACCCTTAACGTTCGGGGGAGGGGGGCGTTAAACGCCCCCCCCCCTGTGGTTTTTTCTATCTCATTTTCTGTGTGTGAAAGATAAAGAGCCCAAACTGCGTGACTTTTTAAGTATGGGTATGACACATAACTGTGAGTTAGAATTTTTTGAAAATCTCCATCCTGGCGGGCACAGGATGCCAGCAAACCTGGCACTTAACAGATATACCATAGCAAGAGCTATCTGTTACAAACAAACAGACAAACATCCTAAAGTTAATTGTATAAAAGCACATTAAATGTGATATCTTTTATTATAAACATGTGTGAACAACGTCTAGCAAAAAAGTTAAGCAGGGTTGCCAGATATTCAATAATTAATTGCACAATGAATAGATTAAGATAATAGGGGGGGGGGGGGGGAGAGTTCAACGTTATATTAGAGCTAGAAGGCTAATTTTTTTGTACACGTCCCATGTTTTATAATGAATTTCCGACTATTAGTGAGTCAAAGTCACACACAGAAAATGAGATAGAAAAACGGGAAAGGAGGGGGGCATTGAATGCCCCCTCCCCTCCGTTTCTTTTCTATCTCATTTTCTGTGTGTGAAAGATAAAGAGCCCAAACTGCGTGACTTTTAAGTATGGGTATGACACATAACTGAGAGTTAGAATTTTTTGAATATCTCCATCCTGGCGGGCACAGGATGCCAGCAAACCTGGCAGGGTCATCCAGGTAAAGAGCAAAAATATTTTTTTGACTAAAACAAAGCATTTTATCATACCAAAATACTAAAATATCCTCTAGTAGTACATCCTTATATGAAATACAGGTGTCCAAGTCACTTTCAGGTTCCAGGTATGATCCTGCAGGTCCTTATCCTCCAGGTCTCCAAAAATCTTTAAAAGACTCCTGTGGTCGCAATTTTTGACTTATAGACTTCAAATTTTAAACTTAAGCTTTTCTCACATGTCTACATAACATATTAAAAGTTTATAAAGATTCCTCGCCGTTTTCCTGCTGACCACCGACTGCAGCGGCTGGCAGCTGCCAAGTACAGCTGCGGCCGCTGAAATTTATATTTTTATATTTCTAATGTAAAATTTACATAAAGATAAACATTTTCTAGAAAAAAATTGTTCTTCTAGCTTCAAAAATAAGAAAATTACAACCGTTTGAAATTTTTAAGTAAAAATAGACCTAAAAACAAAGGTTGTTAAATAAAAGGGTGAAGGAAGCAAAAATTTACTTTGACTTATAAAAGGTCGGAAATTCATTATTAAACAGGGGACGTGCACAAATTTTAGCCCTCTAGCTCTAATAGGAACTGATATAATAGGGGGGGGGGGCTTGAACACCCCCCCCCACCCGACTGATTAAGGTGTGGCAAGGGGCCCGACTGTAAAGGGTTAATAATAGTGCTAAGAACAATTAATTAATAGTATCTAAAGAGAATGAATTTATTATTAGTTGGATCTTACATCAGATTATCATGTACTCTAATACAGTAAAGCTTGTAGCTGGCTAAAATAATAACCCCACCATCCACAACCTTTACCACATCACCTCCCCTCAAACTGGATGAACGAACTAAATATTAAATATTAGCAACAAAAATTTTCCCCTGTCCTAAAATCCACGTAAATTCTGTACCCATTCTGATAGAAACAGTGTAAAGTGCCTCCAACTGCGAGTATACATTGAAATTCACCTATGGTAAAATTTATACTGGTCTCTCATTGGTCATTTTATTGTATGACGTCATATTTTGGCGGCACTTTTGCTGTCTCATTATGAATCGATAGAAATTTAAATATTTCGACACCCCTTTCCAGAAACGTTTTTAAGTAGACTCCACATATTTCTTAGGCTATCGATTTCAAGGAGCAAAACATTTCTACTGTTTGTTTCTCAAGGCTGTCTTGTCAGTTTGATATTCTCGATTCTTTCTATCTATCTATCTATCTATCTATCTATCTATCTATCTATCTATCTATCTATCTATCTATCTATCTATCTATCTATCTATCTATCTATCTATCTATCTATCTATCTATCTATCTATCTATCTATCTATCTATCTATCTATCTATCTACCTATCTACCTATCTATCTATCTATCTATCTATCTATCTATCTATCTATCTATCTATCTATCTATCTATCTATCTATCTATCTATCTATCTATCTATCTATCTATCTATCTATCTATCTATCTATCTATCTATCTATCTATCTATCTATCTATCTATCTATCTATCTATCTATCTATCTATCTATCTATCTACCTATCTACCTATCTATCTATCTATCTATCTATCTATCTATCTATCTATCTATCTATCTATCTATCTATCTATCTATCTATCTATCTATCTATCTATCTATCTATCTATCTATCTATCTATCTATCTATCTATCTATCTATCTAATGAACTCTATAACAAATATAGACTATCTATCAAAATTCTTGAGCTCAAATATCTATCTTTGGAAGATCAGTGCTTTAGTGTTTCTTATAAACAACGTATTTTGAAACTTTGATTTGTCCGATTATAGAATATACATACAAACAATGGCCGAAAAATTGATATTCATCACTAATGATGATATACAAAATTACCCCTTCTTTAGATTACAATTAGTGGTTGAAACATTTGGACACTCAACTAGATGAACCAAACAATCAAAATTCAATAAAAGTCTCCAAAGCCAAACAAGTAGGTTCAATGGTTACGACATCATCCTGCCATAATTAAAGACGTTAAATTTTGTAATTGTAACACACAGCTGCTATAACAGATTCATGATATTGATGTCAAATTAGGCGGAATGCATTGTTCTATAAACATACACATACCTGTGAGATTCATAGTTAAGACTTCCATCCAAAGTTTGTTAAATCAAAGGTTGGTTGTTTTCATATATTAGGCAAAAAATTTTAATATTTACAATTAAATTTGTTTTAAAAATAAATAAAAAAAAACTTTAACAATCAACAATTTCAGTGTAAGTAATTTCAATATCTTAATTCGAATATACATTGAAAAGAAGTGTTCATGGATGACATTTTATCGCCATACTACAATATTATATTGACATTATATATCGAAATTGCTACACTTTTGTTTTTTTGTGTGAACACCTTGATAGGTAGGGGTATGAATTTTATGACCCATTGTCTGAAAAATGTATTCTTCATATGAAATTTCCTTTTAGAATGGCTGTAAAATATGGGTCTCATCTAGAAAAAGAGATTTTTTAGAGTAATAATAACAACTGTTTCGATATTTTGAGCAGCTATAACATGTTTTAAGTAAATTTTTTTTATTTAATGATTACACCCCCATTGAGAATAAACAGAATGACTCTTTTTTTTGATAAATTATTGTAGTTAAAATTGTACCAAGCAATCTATCATAAGTTAAATAAAATAATAAAATTACCAACAATTTTTAAGTCAACGAACTTTTATAGAGCCAATGAACAGACGCAATTAACCCACTCTCCATTGACAGAAATTTATAGGCAATGTCTTATATTCTTCATTTGCCTGGGAGTTTTGTACGAGCAAAATATATTTAGATATATTTCTGTCAATGGTAAGTGGGGGAAATTAAACGATAATTAAATTTATGTTGATAGAATAATAGCTACATTTCGCAAGTAAAAACTATAATGATAAAATGACCGGCTAACACTTACAAGAACTGTAAAAAAGCTGCGGATTTAAAAAGTTTAAAAAGTATCTAGCTATTCTAAAGTATATTTCTTTTTACATCATATAAGTTTGGGTATTGTGTTCTTTATAGTAATAGCAGGGTGTGTTATCATTTCTGCCTATTGTCAAATCCACAAAGTGTTTCATGTAATCAACAAGGATGTCAACATCCATAAGTAGCGAAGCTTAAAAATTATTGATGGACATACGGAAAAATGAACTATAGAGTAGTGTAATACAAATTAAACATTAAAATAAAATAAATCACGAAACCTTTTATGATTTGAAATGTGAAAATCTAGGAATCGATCTAGCACCACAACAAATAATTAAATCTTAATAAAACTTTGTGAAAATATGTAAAATGTGAATTTATTTAATCTATAAAAATTTCAGCCGTCTATCTAGACTACGAGTTGAATAAAACCTTGAACACTTAAAAAACTTGGAATCGATCTAGCACCCAAATCAATAAGCAAATCTCAATGAAACTTTGTAGAAGTGTTCATAATTTAAACTTATTTAATCCCTGAAAGGGAGCCGAGAAATTAACGTCTCCCCCTAAACGTTTCAGACGGACAGACGGACATAAGGACAAATGGACATGTCAAATTAAAGAGTAGCTTCGCTTATAAAAAGACATTATAACAAATAACAATTATAAGGGGTATTTTATTATGTGATTAAAGCAAAGGAAATAATTTTAGATTCAGATTATTTAAGTATGTGTTACATTTAGTGGTTGTGATAGAACATCTTTTAGTAGATATGTTATTAATAATGAAAAAAACTATTCTACAAAATTTATTTAAAACTAATAAGTAGGATAGCTTTTAAAAATTCAAATTTTATGACGTTAGTACACTGAGATATTATGTATCTAAGATGGTAGGGAGGGTAGAATCAACCTATAGATTTTAAACTTTGATACATTTTGAATATTAGCTATTTAAAGTAAATGTTAACACATTGGCGTGCTCAGTAAATCAAAATGGGGGGGGGGGGGGCGAGGGGGTGTAGGTAGATGTGAACATTGGGTGGATGTATTTAAGACATGAATAGGGGTGCAATTTTATTGTCAGGGGGGTGAGAAGGAGTTGGACTAATATAGTGTGTATATGCCCCCCTTGGTGAAATTATCATGATCTTTTTAAAGGTGATTTATTAGATGATAAGGCCCAATGTTTAGCACAAAGGCCATTATTCAAGAAATTTTGTTACAGATTTACAAAGGTTTTTTTCAGACTTCAAGTTGACTCTATTTTGGTTGTAATGCTGTCTGTTTAAAGTAGTTAATGTTCGTTTGTCCGACTATCTGACTTCTAGAGCTTCGCTCTCATGAGAGTTGTTATCCTTGTTTTCTATTCTTTATTTTGTGTAAATTTATTTTAACGTATATGTTGATTTTGTATGTTTTTTAGCAAGTTTACAAAGCTGTAAAAGATAAATAAAAAAATAGATAGAAAGAAAGAACGAGTTATAGAATCGCACAGTTTTTCTATTAAAATTCTTTGATCTTATGGGATAAGACAATGGAAGATTAATAAGGCATGCATCCCCCAGTGATAATAAATAAAATTATCCCATCTGCATGATAAAATTATTGTTTGAAAGTTTAATACGTATTAAAAGTACCCGGAATTCTAAGTAAGCAATTATAGAACATATCAAAATTTGGGTACAATTATAAACTTTAAACTCCAATGTCCCTTCCATGACTTCCTAAACAACATTTCTTTATTTTTTTTATTCAGGGGCAAGAAATAGTCTAAAACCATTTAAAGAATGAAGCTTCCTATAAATGTAAAACTAAAATATGTGCATTTGATGTTTTTGTGCTATAGCAATAATTTGGGCATGTGATGATTGATTTAGCTGAACTGATAGAACACCCTTATTGTATTCAAATAGTTTGGAACAGTAAAAAGTTGAAACTACCAGTAAAAATCATCTCAAACGCTCATAACCAACAAAAATTAGTCGGAGTATTAACGTTGTAGCATATTTTTCATATCCATAAATAGCGCAGCAATAACAAGGTAAATCAGTAGATAAAAAGTATAAATATACTTAATAGTTATATACTTGCGGCTGCGTCCCTAGCATCTACTGGCTTTGTACTTTGAGGGACAAGAAGAAAAGAAAACATAAATCAAATAATAAAAGACCCTAATACCACAACGGGACCTATGTGTGAGGCATTACAAAAATGGAGAACTCAATCGGTTCAGTAGATATTGCAATCTTAAGCTACAAACATAAAAATCTTGCTACTTTATATAATAGAGTAAGGATACAAATGTCAAATATGGCCTGTAGTTGATCCCCCCCCCCTCTTTCACACACCTCAACTGCTACCTTCTATGTAATTTTTTTTCAGATTTGGCTAAAAATATTAAGAGTTCTTAGTTGTTTTGGTAGCACAACAAAAAATAATAGTTTTTCTTTGGAAAAAAGTGTATTTCGATGTTATTTTGGGTATGATTGCGAGATGTAAAATAATGCAAACATATAATTAGAAGGTTTGTATAAATATGTTCATGTGTTTTTAAAAAGGCTTCATTTTCATATCTTTTTGTTGGTAGAGTAAAAATATTTTTGTATGTAGGTTAAGATATCAATAACTTCTGAACCGGTTGAGTTCTCCATTTTAGGGAAGCCTAAAATGACCTTTTAACAGTATAGCCTAACTATGTGCATCAGTATCATAAAAAAGTAGTAATATTTTGTTTGTACAATGATCAATGAAACTATTGAGTTCTACATTTTAGGTAAGGTTCATATAGAGCCTGAGATGATATTGTAGGTGTGTATAAATACACCCCCGCTCATGGTTTCAAACACTCTATGCAATTAAAATTTATCAAAAGCAAAAACAGTAAAATCTTAGCTATGATTGTTTATAGCTTTTAAATATTTCTTTTTCTAACCTTGTGGCTTATAGTTTTTTGAAGCAAATCTTTTCTTTAACAATGGATGGCTGAAGTTTGGTTATTAACAGTTAGCTCTCGTCGTTTATTTAGACATGTAAAAATTGTCCTATCGATTTGAAACTTTGGATGATGATTCTCGTAACATTTTGGTAAAATTTAGAAAGCATAGCAATTCTCTAATCGTTACCAGAAAGTCCAAACGTAAATCCATGTTGATTTTAACTTTTTTGACAACAATTTTTGTATTAATTATCTATTCATCTGATTTTTAAAAGCGAAGCTTTTCTATAATTAGGGTCGGTCCGTCCGTCCGTCCGTCACGGATAGCTTTTTTCGTTAATTTAGACATGTTAGAATTGTCCTATCGATTTCAAATTTTGCATGGTGATTCCTTTAGTAGTTAGGTACGATTTAGAAAGCGTAGCAACTCTATAATCATTACCAAAATGTCGGTACGTCCATTGTAAACATGTTGATTTTTTTACTTTTTAAAATAGCTTTTTTCGTTAATTTAGGCATGTTAGAATTGTCCTATCGATTTCAAATTTTCCATGGTGATTCCTGTAATAGTTAGGTACGAGTTAGAAAGCGTAGCAACTCTATAATCATTAACAGAATGTCCGTACGTCCATTTTATACATGTTGATTTTTTTTACATTTGTATTTGACCTAATTATCCGATTGGTCTGATTTTTGGTATACTGATTCCTGGGACAACAAAGTACAATTTTAAAGGGGAAGCAACTCTATAATCAAGTCCTAAAAATGTAAGTATGTCCATAATCATTATCCTGTAGCAAGCAGTTTTTCAACAAAATTACTTCCAATTTTGCTTTGACTCTTATACATTCGCATTCTGATTATTCAGTTCTGACATTATACAAGTGTTAATGTCCGTTTGTCCTACCGTTTCAGAGCTTCGCTTTTATGGATGTTGTCATTCTTGTTGGAACAATGAATCCTAGGACAACAAGGTTAAATATTCTAAGAATCTAAGAATAAAATCCTAAAAATCTAAGTATGTCCTTAAACAGAAAAGTTTTGACACTTGTTTTCATGTTAGTTTGTTTTACCTTTTGATTTCAGAGTTTTTCCATCCTTGTTTCTTTGAATAATACTATGATTTTTAAAAGAAAGGGTAAACAAATGTTTGGAGTTATTTTACAGTTTTGAAATTCAAAAAAGAACACCGTAATAGTGTTTGACTGATTATGACGTAACAAAAAAAAATTAGCCAATGAGAGGCCGTTATTGACTTATGGTAAAATTTAAAGTGGCCTCTCATTGGCTAATTTTTTTGTTACGTCATAATCAGTCAGACACTATTACTGTGTTCAAAAGAAAGAAATAAAGTAGTGGGACAAAGTGACTCAAAAATTAGCCATGTGACGTCATTAAAATGAGGGATTATTCATCTCTTTTTCTAGGGGTTTTCTTTCCCACTTCTCCTCTAATCTCCGTCATGTTTATGAAGTCACTTGGCAGATTTTAAGTCAATTTGTTGCACTACGAAAGAAAAATCTTCTCATGCTTAGGTTTTTGGTTCAACCTTTGGTTATTTTTAATCATTTAGAGTAAAGAAAAGATGATTTAAAAAAAAATTATTAATCTATTTCTCAGTATTGTTTGTTCATTTTTTTCATAAAGCACATTCTAATAAAGGTTGTACTTTGGACTTGAATAAGATATTTATGCACACATTTCCGACATATTCCCTCTAGACCCAACTGAACTTCCATCCCTTCCCTACTGGCTTAAAATTAAACACGAATAATACGAAGGAGAGCTTTGTATTCGGCGGGATAGAGTAAAGAAGCTGAAAACCATCCCAAGGTTTAAATCTAAAAAAATAGTCTAAAACCATCACAGCCCACAGGACATTTATGAAGCTTATCTAATATAGAGAACCCAATCGGTCCTGTAGTTATTAAGATCTCAAGCTCCAGACAAAAACAAACTTTCTATATTAGGATTACCTTAGTTTAGGACTTAGGTTAGGTTGATTTGCACAAGGAATCCCCAGTACAAGAAAATAGAGGGAGCACGAGCGTTACGCAACTCTACCCACAGGTTGGCGCCCTGTGCCGACTTTTAACTGAGTCTTTGAATATCAGACAAAATAGCAGAAATCAATTTTCTAGCAGACGAAAAAGGTTCCCACCACTTGGGCCAGATAGTTGTCTGGATTATACATCTTATACTTATACATTTAATCTCAAAACTACAGTAGAGTTGGGGTAAAACAGTTTCATTCCTAAGACACCTTTAATTTTTATCTAAAAAAAGAAGTTTGAAGGTGCATGTATGGACCACTAAAGATTAAAGGGATCATGCACAGATTTTTATTGCTTCACTGTCGCATTTTAATGTTTAACAATTAATCTTTCATAGCTCTGCATTGTTTTTAGATAAAAAATATAAATGTACAGCATAACCCATATTTTTTTCTTTCTACAAATTTTCAGTATTTAAGAATTGTTCGAGCATCCAATAATCCATAAAACATAATTTCAGGCATGTTAGAATAGTCCTAAATCTCTTAAAACATTCCACAAATAGTATACTTATTATTAGGTAAGATATTGAAAGTGATCGTTTCTCTAACTCTAAAAATGATGATTCTTATAACAATGAGGTAAATAAAATATAGTGATAAAATATCAGTACATTGATAATATGTCATCTATATGAACTTTCATGAAACAATATTAGGTCGACAAAAATCATTCAAATTTTATGTCAACATTAGCCCTCAAGTATTAACAGGGTTAATTAACAGTTTTTGTTAGTTCTATTTATGAGCAGTAAATACTACTTTTAAAATAGCTTAATAAATTTTATATAATAGTTCTAATAGATAACAATTGTCTGATTTGTGTAACATAGAAAATCGCAAAAAAATATATTTTTTTTACAGAAAAGTTATATCAGTTGGTCAGTCAATCAGTTGCAGCTGCTAATTTTGTAAGCCGATTCGCAGATTTGGCTGATATTGCGACTGCCGAGCCCAATTTATCTTCGTTACTCCAAAATTAGCTATTATAGATAAGATGAATTTGACTTTTTTGATAAAACACATATTACATAATTTGTAGTAAGGTGTTGGAAACGGCGTGACTGTAAAATTGCTAATTATCATTTCTGCAAAGTGTTTTTTCAAATTCGCACAAAATCAAAATTGCACATTATATTAGAGGGGGTACATGTTGGACTATTCAAGTAATGTATATATTATCTCTTGGATCTTACACCAGATTTTCATGTTATCTAATAAGTGAGACACGCAGCGGGCTAAAATAACGATTTCCCCCTTATACTGCCTTAACCTTGAAATGTATTAACTGACCAATAGATTACAGGGGAAATAGCAAATCTAAATTTACTTATTTTTTCTCTGTCATAATATCCACATATATTCTACATCCATTATTAGTTCTAACTGTAAATCATTAAATTTTACGGTAGTGATTGAACACTGAATGAAACGTCTTAAACCAATTAAGATAACACAAATAAGCAAGGATGATTACGTTCAAAAAGCAATTAGCATGAATTGAAAAGTAAAAATGTAATAGTGATATTAGCTTCGTCACATTATATACAATACGAATCGTTTTATTCAATTTCTTAGGCTTTATAATTAAAAGCGTCTTTTCTTTGACACTACTGGCAATTTTTAATAACATTTTTAAATTATTTTTTAAAACATATATTGTTTTTTTTTAATATTTTATTTTTCTTTTAATCTATATCCACCTTTTTTCTTTTTATAAAATACCTATCTTTGTATCTATAATACAAAGTAGCTTAATGTCTGTCCGTCCCTTAATATCTCGGTAACCACTGAACCGATCGGATTCTACTCTTCAGGGAATATACCTACTGGTCCTGTGGTGGTTTTAGGCTATTTTCTTGGGGGGTTGGACACCTCCAACCCCCCTAAAAACAAAAAATCCCCCCAATATTTTTTTTGCTGAAGATTTCCTTGTTTTTTTTTGCTGTTGAAAATTTCCTTGGTCCTTTTACTAATTTCGCCATAATTTTTTTTATCACCTCTTGGGGCAAAGCCCCTAGAGGCTAGGGGCGAAGCCGCTAGTATTATAGAAAGTAGTAAGGTTGTTTTTTTTTGTCTGTAGCCTAAGATTTCGATAACTAATAAACCAATAAAGTTTTCCAATTTAGGGAAGCTTCACATAGATCTCAGAATATTTTTAAAAATGAATTTTAGTTTTTATTTAAGTCTTGGGATGGTTTTAGGCTAGAAGCTTGAGGCTCATCTGCTAGTCAATAAGATATACAGCAGTAAAAAATAAAAATACATCTTTCTAAAAAGAACAGTTGTATTTTACTTGCCAAAAAGTTTTAGGCAAAACTGTTTTTCTTGAGATAAAATATTATGATATCAAATATGTTCATGTTTCTGTTTAATGATGGTAATGCATCACTTCTGCATATTATCCGCTTATTATCTGCTTATTTTCCGCATATTATCCGCTTATTTTCCGCATATAATCCGCACGCTTTGGCATATTTTAATACTTTCATTGTGATTTTTATTCGCCAAAAGACACAACAGCAAATAAATCGGTACTCTTCCTCTAAGTGACTATCGACCAATAAATCCCTTATTTGGATAATAAAGAAGAGAGGCTTAGTATTTCTCCTAAGCCTAACCTCTGTGGGGTACTCTAACTTTGCAGGGCCTATACTTGCGGTGCCCTTATTTTGCGACTGCGTTGTTTTCTAATATAACCTAACGTAACCTGCCTTAAGGAAATAAACAATTAAAAATCTTTTCATTTTATTAAAAAAACTAAAAGGGCCGGGAGGGGGGAGGGTTATTGATTAACTAGACCAAGAATTAGGGGGCAGTTACTACTGTTGTAATAATTTGCGTTTTCAGTAATTTGTTATTGTCTTAAATGTGCGGAAAACTATGCACACCTTTAATGATGGGTTAAGCAACTTTTTATTGAATTTTGAAACGATATTCTCTTTACTTAAACCATCAAATGTTCATCTATTTTACATATTCTTACATATAAGACACATTATTATAGATTTGTTTCTATTATTAACAATTTAGAAATTTAAATATGTTAGATGAAACACATTTGAAAACAACCTTCCCTAGAAAATCATAAAATACTGAAAAATGTTAAATACCCATTGGCAGTTGGCACGATCCCCCCCCACCCTTTCAGGCGCTAGTTTTCATCTGTGTATTTGTTAACACTTATTATCACTTTATTTAAAAATATGGGAAGGGGTTCAGTGCTCAATAGGTACTCTGAAGGAAAGCACCTAAAAATCAAAATAAGATTTACGAAAATACATTAAAGATACTCAAATTTAACTCTATTATTCTATGGAGCAAAATTTCAAAATATGTTTATTCGATAACAATAACAATTATATATTTTAGCTAATAAACAATATCTTATTAATTTTTTTTTGTTTTTTCGGGCGTTAATTTATTTGTATTATTCCTAAATAACAATATAAGTCTTACTTTCAAAAAACGCGCGGCTAGAGCTAACTACACAGTAAGAACACACTTCTTTGTAGAAAATATATTTCGCTTTATTCAAGCCTTCTCAATTCTAATTGTATGAGAGTCTTACTTTGCAATTTCCTTGATTTTGAAACAATTTTAGCATTTTTGAAGAAACATTGAAAATTTTAGATTGTTGTTAGAATTAGAAAGGATAAATAATCTTGCAATTTATTCTGAGCTGGATCTTTAAATCGTGAGCCATTTCATAAAATGCTGTGCTCGCATTGGTGGAAAGTTGGCTCACCTCGATCTGGCTCACCACTAAAATGATTTAAAGATCTAGCTCTGGTAATATGTTAGATTGGACATACCAAGATTGGTTACGTGATTACTCTGAAAGAGTTTAATTAAATTTTTGATATTTGTAACATTAGCAACGAAGCTTTTATAGTATCTATCAAGCTGGACTACCGTTGGTCAATTAAAATGTATACTGGCCTGTTATTGGTAATTTAGTCTGTATATTGGCCAATAATTCAGTATAGATCATCTTATAAGCATTGTGTACACATTTACCCCTTTTTATAGCGTTTTTTCATATTCTCAATAAATAAACCTGTAGGTGTAGACCCTTTCCATTACCAGAGCTGGATCTTTAAATCGTTTAGAGGTGCGCTGAAACGGGGCGATTCATTTCAGCGCACCATCAGATTATTAATACCAATCTTTAAATCGAATTGGCATTGGCGATTTAGCGCGGCCAGTAGCGCGGTACCAGCGCGCCAATGGTACTCAACTAGTGGCATTGCCGCGCTAAATCGAGGTGAATCATATTTAATAAATAAATAAATATATTTTTAAAATTAGTTTAATATTTTATTGCAAAACTGTTGTGAAAACATTTTTATAGATATTTTTAAAATAGATTATATATTGTTTTATATAAAACACCGTACTGACCCGACTTAAGTTATAAAATTGTACCGGCACGTATGGATATGTTATTGAGTGGCGCCAGCAATCTAGCAACACCGCGCTGAAAATCTTTTTAAAGATCCATGTAAAATAGCAGTAGCTGTGGCATAGATTACTTGGATCTTACACCAGATTTTCATGTTCTCTAATAAAGTGAAAAGCGAAGCGGGCTAAGATATTACCCCCTTTACCCCATCCCCTCGAACTTGATGAACGAACTGACCAATAAATGACTTCCATGTTAGAAAGCTAAATTGACGACAAATTTTCCCTGTTCAGTTATTTGTTCTGCAGACTACGTATCCCTAGACATGTAATTCTATGAGGGACTGGGACCACCCTTTGAGAAAATCAAACAGTTTTTTTTCTTCTTTTCTGCCGTTTGCCTAATCAAGAAGCACAAGATATTTTACTGATTGCTATCAACATATACACAGAGATATAGTGATACTTAATTTAGGTATAGTTAATACGCAAGGAGAATAGAGATCTATCCGTCTATTCGTCCATCTTTAAATCAAAGCCTTCACTCATCTATAATCTATCCATCCATCTATCAGTCTCTACATATATACAATGTGTTTCAGAAAAAACTGCGTTTTCCAGTTTTGGGAATCAACCAGAAGGAGCATGAAAAAATGATTATAGGTCCATATTCTCTGTAAAAATGTACATAACATTTACTTAAGGTGTTTTTCGATATCTCTAAAAATGTGGCTGTACTGATAGGTACATGTAGGTTAAAAATGCCTGATCCTAAATCTGTGACAACAATTAAATTTTAATTAACTTATTTTTTTTGCAACATATCGGTTGAAAAGTACAATATTAAATTAATTAAAGGTTAAATCAATGTCCCCATTTTAGATTTTTTTTTACATATTTTCTTTTTTTGGCTACATACAAAGCGCTTTTTAGGTTCTTCAGAATTTAGTTTTTTCTATTTCTCTATTGTAAAGGCATTTTTCATAAAAAATCTCTTGTAATTCCATGTGCATTTATAAATAAAACAAGTCACTTTTTAATTCATTTCAATATCTTAAAAAATAAGCAAGCTATCTTAGTTTGAAAATGTCGTTAAAAGTGCTTCTAATTATATTATATTAGGTTAATATGTCACCTAATACCAAATCAAAAGGGATTAAGAGATTAAAAGGGGAGGGGCAAGAGGAGCAGTTATGAGATCATAATTGAATGATCATAATTGAAGCGTAACTAAAGCAAAAATAAAATTGGTTATTTATTTTTAAAAAAAGCATTGTTGAATTAGATTTTAAATGTAATTATTAGAATATTTGGTTGAGCATGCTATAATGTCGTTTTCAAGTAAAAAGAAGAATTTAATTGGACGTTATAGCCCTAAATTCTGCAAGAATAAAGCAACACACTTACATTTTGAATTCTTGAAGCTCTAAAAAGTGCTATTGTTTAAAGATATATTAAAAACACCTTTTATAAAATTTATCCATATTTTTATAGAGAATAAGAATATATAATTATTTTTTTCATACTCCTACTAGTTGTTTCCCAAAACCGGAAAACGCAGTTTTATTTGAAACACCCTGTATATCTGTATATCCATCCATCTATCTGTCTATTCATCCATCTGTCTGTATATCCATCCATCTAACTTTTTATTTATCTATCTGTCTGTCTATCTATCCATCCAACCAACATCTATCTATCTATCCATTTATCCAGTAAATAAAATATATCTATCATAGTTTTTAAGACTTAAACAGATAAAATGATAATTTTTTTCTTTGGTATTTGGTCAAAAATATTTTTGACATTCGTTAGGATAAATTGCTATTTTATAACTTAAAATTGATGCATTAACAAAGATAAAAACTTATTCACCCCTATGTTACACCCCTGGGGTGGTTTTCATACAATTTAAGGGATAATACACCCCCAGTCACCTTTTTACCTTCCTATATCTACTTACATGTTTTCTTATTGAAGGTTACTGTTTTTTTGTTACTATATAAATTGAAAATAGAAACCTTCACAGGACCCATGAGAAGCTACATAGTAAAAGAGAACCAAATCGATTCAGCGGTTAACGAGATCTTTTGGTACAGACAGACCAACGGACAGCTAAACATTTGGTTACTTCTTTAAAAGTATTATGCTTATGAAAATTCTTTATTGTTGTATTTATTTTGATTAATTATTAATTGATAGAAAAACTTTATTGTGTAGATATTTTAGACCTTAATTAATTAAAAGTCTTTCAGATTTTTTTGTCTCACTATTTGATGTCAAGGGCGTACTATGTAAATTTGTTTGAAAAACAACACGGATTATTATGTTAATAAATTTTTGTAAGAAAATAACAGTAAACCGTAATAAAATAAATGTGTAAGCATACATGTATAACCCAAATAACTACATGACCCAAGTAGTGGCGACCTTATTCGTGTCCTAGCAAATTGCTTTCTGCTTTTTTTTTGTAGCGACTTGGCTGTTTTTATATTTCCGATGCTATTGACTGATATTCAAAGACCTAATTATAAGTCAGCACAGGGCAGATATACATATAGCTCGCGCCCCCTCTATTCTGTTACTTAAAATAGTTATTTTAAGCAGCATTATAGGTCCTTCTCTCGCTACAACTAATTCCCTTCTAACCCATCACCTAATACGCTAATGTTATCTTTCTTCGCGCACCTGGCTTAGTGGAAGGCATCTGATATTTGAAACAAAATGTTACGCGGCATTCTTAGTTGATATTGCACTTCTTTCGACTACTTTATCGCCCCTTGCTTGATCACGGCAATGTGATCTGTCGCCGATATGTGGAACACATTCAAAATTCAATCAAAATGTTACGCGGCAATTTTAGTCTTTTTCTCCCTCCAGCTAACTACCTTTAAACTCCTCTCCTGATTACGCCAATGTTATCTGTCGCCGCCCACCTTGCTATGTGGAACGCCACTCAAAATCTTTTAATTGGCCTCATTTATAACCATGTGCAATTTTTTCTCTTTCTCTCATTATTTGGTCCCATTATGACTTTCAGATGTTGCAGACAAAAGAAGCGCATCAATAACAAGCTGACAGTATTTTTTGATTTTATTAAAAAAAAATATTCACATTTAAGAAAGTTATGTCAATAAATCACTGAATATTAAATTAATTAGAAATTAGAAATACATTTTTAAAATCCGTCAGAAATTAGGTATGGTGTTTTATTAAAAATTTCCGATAGCAATTGGTAGTAACGGGATGTCTGTATATCTATGTGTCTGTTTCTGAAGGATCTTACTAACCTTTTTAGGGTCTTGTTTTTTTTCACTGAAAAGATTTGTTTTATTTTGGAAATACCGCCCCCACATACAAAATAAAATAAGTTTAACTTAATAGTTGTGATAATTTAGACAGCTTTTGGAAATAACAAACTACTAAATGAAGTTAATAACCAAGTTTAAGTTTTCGTTAATTTGAAACAGTTACATAAGTTTAAAAGACTGACATACATTAATTATAGAGTAGCTTTACTTAAATGGCTTTAAACCCGACTTAAACAGGTTAAAAAGGCTAGTTGGTAATTTGTCACTCCAAATCTCCAATATATGTTTCTTCTGTTGGTTGCTATATTTACCGCTACGTCGGAATGTCGCTAGCTATTAACAATTATTTCCTTTTTTTCAAAGTATATGTTAGAAAACCAAGTTTGCAACTTGTCACGCCAAATTTCCAATAGATAATTCTTTGTAGGTTGCTTTATTTCCCGCTACGTCCGAATGTCGCTAGCTATTAGAAAGACAATTATTTTTTTCTGTTTTAACAAGATATATGTTAGAAAACCAAGTTGGTAATTTGTCACCCTAAATCTCAAATGAATGTTATCTTTGTTGGTTGGTTTATTTCCCGCTACGTCGGAATGTCGCTAGCTAATAGAAGGCCTTATTATCTTTTATTCATATCAGATAAGTGTTTCTATAATAAAGTGAAAAATTAAGACGTTCTAATTAGACAATAAAACCCAGATGCATATGTAGTTGTTAATTTAAGTGTTGGTTAGATCTTTGTATATATTGATGAAAAAAATCCAACACTCCCTTACACCCCTTAAAATCGGTAAACACTCACTTGCATGAAACTTTACCATCAAAAACAAACTAAATAGCTTAATAATTGCTTTGTTCTTTAATATTAATTCAAAATCATCTTATTATAGTAGTAAAATGTTTTGTCTAAAGCTTATGAACTCAATAACTACTTAACAAGATGATTTAAACTAGTTTATTTTCAATTTATGTCTTCGATTTATAGGTTATTTTTACGGCGCTCTACTTACCCCTACACAATCACAATGCCCCCAGATGCTAGTGTCACAGCCGTTTGTTATTGTTTATGTTATGTCTGATATTTTTACTAAAAGATTTTTGTCCACTGCCATAAAATAACCAATTTTTAACATCTTTGGTATTGCACGAACTTGAGTATTGCACCGTAATAAATTTATTCAAAATTCAATAATCCAATTTTGATAAATTAAGATCTTCTTGAATTTTTTCCCCAATATTTATAAATTTCTACTGTTTCATTAGAACGTCAAAGATTTTTTGCTAAAGGCCCAAAGTAAATATATAACCATTTATGTCATTGATTAGGAATAAAAAAGACCCATAATATGTCTGGGACACTGATATATATTCTGAAACAATGACGGTTATATACATAAGAAGCGCAGCAATACCAATGAACTTTGGATAAAAGAAGCTTTACAGTAAGAGTAAAAAATCAATATTGATGTTTCAAAATTTAATATTTTCCAATGAGCACTAACTGTTTTTTTTGTTGCAAAACCCTACACACCCCTCCTTAACTGAACTTTAGATAAAAAAAATTTCCCAATCATTCAGACAATTGGACATTCAAATAGGACCTAAGGGTAGTTAGAATCAGTTGAGAACAAAATCCCAACTGTCCTTCTTGCAGTTTTAATGGGAGTCTGAGGGCAACATTGAGTCTTGACCTGCTCTATTGGGTGCGGGTGAATAACACCCCAGAAAACATGTGGTGCAGACCTTCAAAGTGCTCCACTGGGGGCCTGGGGGTGAATGGTCCGGTTTCTGGTTATGATAGGCCTTGCCTTGGCTGGCCATCCATCAATCACAGGTGAAAATACTGACCTCATGCTGTAATATAAAGCTATTCCATATTGGTTAGTTTTGGGAATGGGTTCGAATTCCTACTTGTGTTAATACATTAAGGCACTCTCTGTTAGGAACTCCATGCAGTCAGTTTGGCCACAGGAAAAAAGATATTCTGTTTTGGGGCTGTTCCACTAAGATTACAGTAAAAATTACAAGAAGATTTAAGTTTGTAATAGGATATTTAGTGTTATTTTACTTAGAATCTTAAAATGGCAATATCTGGCAAGAAGGAACGGCTAGGATTTTGTTCTCAACTGATTCTAACTACCATTAGGTCCTATTTGAACGCCCAATTGTCCGAATGTTTGGGAATTTTTTTTAATCTAAATTTTGGTTGAGGAGGGGTGTATCTATTGTACACATTTACATTTGTGTTCTAGTATTTTAATCCCAAATAAAATAATTTATTTTTAAAGTTTTATTTTAGCAAGAGTGACATCATACGACTATCTATCTATCTAATTCTCTATCTATTTATCTAAATACTTATCTATCTATTGGCTTACCCAAGGAAATTTTCTAGATATTTCTTCCATTTCAGTGTGTTTTAGTATCTCAATTAAAAAAAAAATATATTTTGAAAGCTTTATCTATCTATCTATCTATCTATCTATCTATCTATCTATCTATCTATCTATCTATCTATCTATCTATCTATCTATCTATCTATCTATCTATCTATCTATCTATCTATCTATCTATCTATCTATCTATCTATCTATCTATCTATCTATCTATCTATCTATCTATCTATCTATCTATCTATCTATCTATCTATCTATCTATCTATCTATCTATCTATCTATCTATCTATCTATCTATCTATCTATCTATCTATCTATCTATCTATCTATCTGTCTATCTATCTATCTATCTATCTATCTATCTATCTATCTATCTATCTATTTATTTATCTATCTATCTATTTATCTATATATCTATCTATCTATCTATCTATTTATCTATCTATCTATCCATGATGTAAAAGTTAAGGCCAAAAACCTAATTTATTTTTCTCAAAAAATGCAAACTCATGATGTCAAAAAATTGTCTGTGTTGGTCTTAAAAACCTAATATTTATCTATCTATTATTTTTCAAGTAGCGCAGCTAATCTACAATAAAGAGTCTGTGCGTCAATTCCTCGTGTGTAAGTTTATTAAATGGTAAACATTTATAATGGGATGTATGTGGAGTAGAGAATGCACATCAAGTAAAATGGTTGTACAAAGTACATTGCTCTTAATGAGGGATCTAAAGAGATAGTACAATAGCCGATAAATTGATATATCTCCAATGATGATACACAAAATTAACCCTTCTATGGATTAAAATCAATGATTGAAACGTTTGGACACTGAACTCAATGAACCAACTAATCAAAATTTAATAAAAGGCATAATGGTTGTTATGCCAACAAATAACAACGATATTATAAGACTTTGGGGACTAGTGTATTGGAAAGCCCAATTTCCTCTTCCTCCTTGGCTCTAAATACTTTGTTCATAAATCTTTATTGCTGCGATACCTATAACAAAGATCTCCTTGTATTAAATCTATTTATAATTATCTTATCATTACTTTAGATTTATCTAAAAATTGTAAATTAATATTTTTAATTTTGATTAGTATAGAATTATTTACTTTCTTTCCTTTTATAAAAAAAATGATTATACCAGGTCAAAATTGTAAGAGGGGTTATATGGCCCCTGCTAAATAGCCTAAAACATGCTGGATTGAATGATACACGAATTACGATTAAGCTGTTTAAGAGAGCTTATTTGACACAACAACGGAAATATTTCAGTAAGGTTTTTGGTTGTTTGATCGTTAAGGTCTCAATAACCACTAATATAATAGACATATACTGGACAATGGATTATATATTAATATTCCCAAAAATTCAAAATTTCTAATATATTTTTCCAGTGTTTTTGCATTAATTTAGTTAATTACTTTACGCCAATCAAACCTTTACTCTGGAAAAATCTCGAACCTATTAATAGTGTTTAACTTTTTATCTTTGTGACGTAACAAAAATCCATCTCTTTTTTAGGGGTTTCTAGAGTGAGATTTTGAACCTAGTAATAGTGTCTAACTTTTTATCTTTTTGACGTAACAAAAATCGAAGGAGTAGAGGGGAGGTGGGAAAGGAAACCCCTAAAAAGAGATGGATTTTTGTTACGTCTCAAAGATAAAAAGTTAGACACTATTACTAGGTTCAAAATCTCACTCCCACAAAGCGGAGAGAACTTTCCTACCCCCCCTTATACCGATTTTTATGTTGAACAAGGACATTCATATCCATGAGTATAGCAGTAGGAACAAATGATAGAGATTTTAAGGATCTGTAAAGTTTTTTTTAACACAAATTAATGAAGATTTTCTCATGTATGAATGAAAATTATGCTTTTGATTGATATATTTCAGCTGTAACCAGCTACTGAATTAATTTGAAAAAATATTTGATAATTTCAACTGATTTTTTCGTGATTTTGAGGGGCAAATACTATTTTAGATTTATTTCGCTTGCTGACTATACCTTACTCCCGGATTCATAAAGATTTAAAATTGAATTAAACCAATCGCTCCTAACGTGATATGGGGAGAAGGAGAGGTCAGAAAATAAATATTATATCCTGTTAAAGATTTTTATTTAAAAATAAATACACTAAA
Source organism: Acartia tonsa (assembly GCF_053477335.1). Classification (NCBI taxonomy): domain Eukaryota; kingdom Metazoa; phylum Arthropoda; class Copepoda; order Calanoida; family Acartiidae; genus Acartia; species Acartia tonsa. Next base: position 38,894,197 of record NC_137266.1, read on the forward strand.
ACCATTCTAAAAGAGAAAAGAAAATAGATGATAGACACATACTGCAAGGAGGGAGGGGACATTTGGCTTATTACCAGTCCCCAAATTGAACTTTGATTGGTTGGTTCATTAAGTTGAGTGTCCTAACGTTTCACCCAATAATTGTAAACTATAGAATTGGTGATATTGAGTATAATAATTGGGAATGTTTATCATTTTATTGGCCTGCCTATTTCGTCACAGTTTGAATTAAAATTTTTTTTTTACATTTATTGTATACATAAATATACATGCATACAAATTTGTCAGGTCAGAGGAGGGGGGAGGGAGGGTGGGGGGTTGTAGTCCCTCCCTCCCACACGTCCTAGTGTGTACATAAACATACAATGATCTTAATTTCTTTTGAAGTTTTCATGAGCTAAGCTTTTACATACAGAAAAAAATCATTAAAAGGGAAGCTCTTCAAGATAATCGTTTGAACATAAAAAAACCCAAAAAGACTTTTTACTTGAACAACTATATAGTATATATAAAGAACATAATCTAAAGTAAAAGTTTAATGAATGAATAAATGAATGAATATGTATTTCGAATCTGCATGAAATAAGATTACAATTTTTTAGAAATTTATAATTTACATAATTTATATTACATGCAGACCAGGTTCAACCCCCTCCTATGTTTAATTTAATCGGTGGAGTCTTACAGTTGACCGGTTCCAATTTACAAGGCTACACTTTGAAGTGCTCGTCAAATGAAGAGTGTCCTATTAATTATTTTTACTGCATCCGAAGCAAGTAGGCACTCGTCAACTAGTATCCAGACAAAATTACACGAAAATCATAATATCAATTGACTTTATTTTTCAGGTAAGCTTTTTAAAAACCAATTAAAACAATTCATATCATTTAAAGTAGCCAAAAAAATTGACAGGATTTACACGTATTTGTCTATATGTGGCTAAAAATCTTGTTATAGTTACATCCCCCCCAGGGGCGTCCAAGCTTTTTATTTTTTGGGGGGGTGAAATTTTTTTAAGGGGGAGGTAATTCGGTTAGGGGGGGGGGGGGTAATCGCCCCATTACCCCCCCCCCCTTGGACGTCTATGATCCCCCTCACCGCCACCCTTTTCTTAGTAGGAAGGGGTTCAAATTGACCCTGGCACGTTTTGGGCTATTTTTCTCAGCAAAAGGCTTTTATCTTTTTATCGTATTGCAATAACACTTTTCAATATAAGTAGATTTTTACAAGATAAGGCATTTGTCCAAATTTTATGATCCTAGAGAAAGATAATCCTTTTTTGTAGCGCAGCTACTCCATAACTTGGATATTGTTTGCACTTACTTTTGTCAATACGTCCAATTGATGATGAACCATTGCATATAACAGAAGTAAAGCTTTGGGTATTACAAAAGACGAACAAAGTATCTCAAAAAAATTCTGACGTCTAAAAAATGAGGGATGAAGAGAAGAGGAGTGAGAAAGAAAACCCCTTTTACAATGAATTTTAATTTGTTGGTTCCAAACAATCATTGTTCAAACATTTCAACCCTTAACACAGATGAAGCTAAGTTAACGTTTAAACTGAAAAAAGCTCGAAATGAAGTAAATTATTTATTCTAAAAGGGAACTTCTGACAGGCATGGCTAAAAAAACATAAATATAATATAATAATATAAACTTAATCATTATAAATGTACTAACAAGTTTCATACCTTAACTTAAAACTGCAGATATTATAGAGTAGCTGACTTCTATATCCTTTGCTAGCTGGACCTATATGGAATTATTTACAATTATAGGCTCAATCATATAATGCATTTAAATCTCAACAAGCATGTTTGGGTCCAATGTTTGCTTGCTTTTTCAAACAAATCGAGAAATAACATTTTTAATAACGCAGCTACCAAAACTGTATAATGTTCGTGTGTACATAAGTTGAAATACAAATACGAAACCGTTTAATATCCGCTGGATTAGAAAATAGCATAAATTGTATTGCAGACAATTTTCTACGAATATTAAAATAAAAATCTTAAAATTTATACTAATTTTGTTAGAAAAGGGCATTCGGGGCTAGAAGGCTGGATTTAATCTTATAATTTTTAATTTTAATATCAGCGTATAGCTGTAATACTAGAATTTGGGTCATAGTTTTTAATAAAAGTCGAAATAAAGTAGCTAATATTTAAATAACAAATGAATATGTATTATTGACAGACTATTTAACTGAATGCACGATCAACAGACAGACATACAAACCTTTTATTATAGAGTTATAGAGAAGATTCGTAACTATAATTATTGAAATTTATATATGACAATAATACTGATTGAAAAAAATAAAGCTGCAAAATAAAACATTTGCTTTATAAAATGTCTGAAGTGAAATTTTAATTGAAGAAAGACATTTTTTTGTAAAAAAATGAGCTAGTCTTGGTGTAAACTTAAAAGCTGTCATAGGAAGGAAAGAAGGGGACTTTGGGCTGTTTATCACAGTAGTCCCCAAAGTTTTTAATAACCTTTTTTTTATTCGTTGGCTTAACAAATATGGGGTATTTTAATGAATTTCGATTAATTGATCCATTAAGTTGAGTGTCCAAACGTTTCAACCATATCAACCAAAAATACGGACCTGTCAAAAATATACAGACAAACACAACATACTTTTAAAGTGGCGTCGATGCTGAAAAATATTTAAAACCCCAATGTTTATTGACCTGCTATAAATTGGTGGGCTATCAATGTCACTAATCGACAAGTGCTTTATAATCGCAAAAACACACAATAATAAATATATATTAGATGTTAAATAATTGAATTAACTCAAGGGGGAAGAGTTATTTGTGCTGTTTAAAAGAATTTATATTTTGATCAGTAGATAATTTAATACATTTAAAATAGCGGTTTCGTCCCTAGCATCTAGAGGCTTCGTATTTAAAGGGGTAATATGAAACTATCCCAGAACCAATATGAAGTTTCTTTACAAGGATAATTTAATTAGTTCAGTAGTTTTACTCTTAAGCTTCAGACTTACTACTTTAAATAATAGGTTTACTAATTAATGTGAAACAATATGCGGGAACGATGGCTAACTCTATAAAACACTTTTGGGTTTTTATTTGAATTTTAGTCTATACCACCAAATATTTTATTCAAATCAGTCATGGATACTAAATATTTTAGAAAACAAGGATAACATTCAAAAGTAGTTAAATCATTTTTTTTAGATTTATTTGAACGCAAAAAATAATTATTATGAAATTGACCTTTTTATTACACTAGTCCCAAAAGTTTTATAATAACAATTTCTTTTTCGTTGGCTTTATAAATTTCAGTGTCCAAACGTTTCAACCACTACAGAAAGAGAATTTTGAGTATCATCATTGGAAATGTATATCAATTTATCGGCTATTGTCTTATCCCCTTAAATCCCTGGAAACACGCTGTTGATCTTTTGGGAATCTGCACAAAAATCTACTAAATATGTCCCTTTACACTTTAAGACTGATAGAATGATTAACAGACAAAGTTAGTTACAGAGTAGATACTAACTGGTCAGTGTCATTTTTACAACCGTCGTGGTATTGACAGACAGACGAACATACAAAATGAGTTTTATAGCAACTTTGCACTGCACCCATGACAGCTATGTGAAGCAATTATACATTTATCTAATATTATTGGATGTTTACATCTGAAGTTAATTCTTGTCCGTATGTTTGTCACTACGTCAGATTAAGATAAGTAAATTGAATATTGTGTACAAAGTATATCGCTCTTTTAGAGACTTTTATATAGACAGGTACGCAAACACAACACACATACACTTGAAGAAGCTTGAATTTGAATTTTGAACTAACATTTATTGCACATGCTGTCAGGGAGGGATGGGACATTGAGCTGTTTATTGCACTAGTCCCCAAAGTTTTATATTAATGTCTTCTTATTCGTTGGCTTTTATCGATTTTTGATTGGTAGTTAATTTTAATCACTCATTGTATTCTACAAAGGAGAAGTTAGGGATGTACATGTATATATCGGCCATTGTCTTATCCCTTTAGATCTCTGACATGATGTAGCCTAATCCAATATTGAGTATTACTACAGCCCAATGTAGCTGCACTACATATGTTAACAATTGATCTTGTTTTGATTTTTTGTTAAGATACATTAAAATGCCTTTAAAAAAAGAAAGCAGAAAAATGTTAACAAAACTGTATCCAATTTTAAAGCGATACTATTCTATAGAATATATAGTATATTAGAGTAGACTTGAATCATTGGTAGTTTTTAACCTAAAATAGCCTAAAACATGCCCAAATTCTAAGCTGTGAAAAATTTATTTGATATTAGTAAAAAGAACCTACAGACAACCAAACAAACATCATCTTAACTCTTTTATTTTTGCATTGCGGTTCTTTTTTGGTATGGTATTACTAGTACATAGTATGGCTTCGAAACCGATTGATATACGCTGGATTAGAACCGGTTCTAGTAGATCGTATTACGGACAATTTTCTACATCATTGAAAGGCAAATAATAAAATTAATATCATATTTGTTAGCCCAGGCCTTCGGCCCTCAGGGATGATAAAACTGGTTCTACTCTTTTAATTTCCATTTTAATATCCGCGGAAAGCTGTCTTTAACTATTCTTATTTTGCTGCTATGTGAATGGACAAAATCGTTCTTGTTATTATTTTTCTTCTAAATATGTGGCTTTGTTTTCAAAACGGGGGAAGTAGAAAATTATGAAAAATTGTAAATTAGCATTGGATTATTTCAGGGGGGTAGGGAAATGTAAATATTTCCACCCAAGTTTCAGGGGTCTTACGGGATAATACAATGGACGATAGACTGATATAAATCCCCTAATAATAATAAACAAAATTACCCCTTCTGTAGAAAAGTTTGAAACCAACTAATCAATATACAATAAAAGTACTCACCCATTAAGATTACGTAGTTATACAATTCAACTTTGGGTACCAGTATAATTTACAGTCCAATGTCTTCTACCTCCCTGATATGTATATTCCTATTGTATAAATTAGTAAAGATTTTTGTCTACTCGTTAAGATCTTGCTTACCACTAATCTGATCGAGTTCTCCCTTTACGAGAAGCTACAGATGTTTATCAGGATGGTTTGAGCTAATTTCCAAAGATGCTAGGTTGTAGTCTTTTTTAATTTTTAGTTTGATAATCAAGGATAATGGTATCCATAACTGGTAGAGCTTAATTTGACAATTTTTTTTATTTGACCGTCCTTTTTGTTGTCTATTTGACTGTCCCGAAATCCCAGAATTATGTTAAGAGTTGCCGCAAGCGTATTTTCATTTTGGTCGGGGCAATTTAAAAATAAGTGCCCCTACAATGCAATGCAACAAAAATAAATAGCAATCAAATTATTATGAAACAGGTTGATAATTTTTTAACATTGTATTATTAGTTAGAAGGAATAAAAACTCAATTAATTATATGATTATAAAATGTTAAAAGTTATTTGTCGCGCCGAATTATAGACAGCTTTCCGCGGAAAGTAAAATGATAAATTGAAGATTTTTGTGTTGGCCGCGGGAAGCTGAAGCCCGGGCAAACAAAACTAGTATAAGTAATATGAATTTATTTTATATTATTTGGTGAATACGATACGATACATGTTTTTTCAGCATTAAAATTCTTTATTGTTCTTTCTCCTAGTATGTTTTAGCTTCTTTTTGCTTCGCTACTTATGGATCTAAGTGTCTTTTTTTGTTGTAAAATTTAGCCTAATTGAAAGTTTACCAATTTAGAATATATGGCATATAGGCCTAAAATTTAAAGAATATAAAACATGGAATACTATAGATACAGAGTTAGGTATTTGATTTTTAAATTCTAATTTATGTTCTTATAATATACAGACAATTATATTATTTAGTACCAAAGCAACAATGAGTAAAAATTTAAATAAAATTAAACAGTAAACTGTAAAAGTTATTACATATGTATGTGATTACTTTTTAGTGAGCAAAATCTTTTTTAGCCAGTGTAAGTAACTTGGTCAAATAAACGGACAGGCAGACTTGATTTTAGAGTTACAACAAACAAAAGATTTTTATTAGAAACTAAGTTTTTAATTAAATTTTTTAATTTGTACTTTAGTATTCTAAGATATAAATCTAATAAAACCAAAGTTTTTAAAACATTTATAAAAGGGCATTATTGTATATTTCATTGAATTGATAGAATTTTCCACTTTATTTAAAACTTTGATGACAAATTTAATAGTAAGCTAGAGTATCAATTTACTTGAACTAAAATTGATCTTGGTCCACTTTGAGTTTGGGTGAAATCACTCAAAAAAGGATATTAAAAATTTTGTGACACTAATGAGTAAAAATGAAAAAAATATAGTAATATACCAGCAACGATATTTGGACCAACCTATCCCCTCCCCCCCCCCCCCCCGTAAAAAAGCGGTTCTTTAAAAAGTAATTTTTATTATTGGTTTCTCTATGTTGAATTGCCGATTTAACAGACTTTTATTGAGTATTAGAAAAAACAAAGACTTGATAACTACCTGATCCCCCTGTTGGGGACCTTTTAAGTCTGCTAGCAAATAGCTTCTACTCTTTTGCAGCGACTTGGCTGAGTTAATATTCCCAATGCTATTGGTTGAATTGAAAGTCGTCTCAAGGTCCTCGGGAAGGGGACATACAGTTATTTAACACCGCCTCCCTCTATTTTTTTACTGCAATAGAAAAACTAACCCTTTTCCTATTTTTTTTATATTTGAAATAAGCAAGGGGGTTATTTTGTGGTCCAAACATTTTGTGGGAAAATGCCAAACATCGCTCGGAAAGAAAGTGTAATGAAGTAGACATAGAAATTTGTAAAATCATTTTGGCTCAATAAATATAAATTAAAGATTAAATAAAACTTTTATTGTTTCATGCAGCAAAGATTTTCTTAAGCTTGAATTTTTATGTCTGTCTTTCCATGCAATTTTAAAAATCATATTCTTTCTTTGAGTTTATACCTTTATTGCCAAAAAAAAAGAATCTTTAGGGACAAGAAAATGGAGGTATCCCCAATGGGGATAAACAAAAATACCCTTTCAGCAGTTTGATTTTAAATATTTGGTGACTAATAGTTGTAAACCAACAAATTAAATTTCAATAAAAGATTTTTAGCCAACGAATAAGTTGAAGTGGTTATAAAACTTTGAGTAATCAAATGTCACCTCCCTCTCTAACAAACAATTACAATTATGTTAATAGATAGTGCATCAATAGCAAGATACAATAATTTTTCATAAAAACAACAGTTAATTAAGTTACAACTGTTTTTAGTTGCGAAGGTATTCTACATTTATATTAATTCATTTTGTCTGTCCACCAGTCCGTAACGCTATGGAGGAAATGTAATTTTTTCGGCTGCTATTGAAGATACACAGCTAAATGTTTTGGGAATATTCCTGTTGCAATTACACATCTAATCTAAACATTGTTTTGTTCGTCTGTCTGTCGTGTTGGTTATACTTTAAAAGACATTACCCTATTTTTTTTTATAGATCTCATGTTTTTTTGTATAAAAATTGTCAAAACATCTGTCAATTTTAATACATCGAAAAATTTTTTATTAAAAACTCTTTCACTACAGGTAATTGTTAAAATTATATTTGAATTGAAGGACAGGTGAGCAGACATACCCTAATGGTAGAGAAACTACTAGCAAACAAAATCGTCTTGTTTATTTGTAATATATTTCTATCAATCTGTCATAACAATATCTTATATTATGGAAAAATATTTTTGGCTTTGGGCATTTTTTGGTTCAAACTTTGGAATTTTCTTCACGTTCATCGTCGTTTTATGTAGCATAATTAAAAACGAATTTGTTCATAAGTAGCGCAGCAATATCAAAAAGAAAAGTAAACAGTACTACAGTATTATTAGAGAAAATGTATTTACTGGAGTGCATATATATTGCTTAGATGCTTAAGAGTCTTGACTATGTAGATACTGTAGAGTCTAGAATGTCTTGATTCTTCAGAGCTTAGACAAGTAAAGAGTCTAGACTGTCTAGATACTATAGAGTCTAGACTTGTAGATACTGTAGAGTCTAGACTGTCTAGATACTATACAGTCTAGACTTGTAGATACTGTAGAGTCTAGAATGTGTAGATACTATAGTGTCTAGATAGTGTAGATATTGTAGAGTCTAGAGAGTGTAGATACTTTAGAGTGTAGATACTATACAGCATGACCCTCGAAAAAGTATTTTTAAGCATCTGCAGCACTTATTTCTCAATGAATTATTAAAAAATGCATATGTCCTTGTTCTCTATAGTATTCCACGTAAGTAGATATAAAAATATTTTTTTTACCTCCATTAACACCGAAGATTTTTAGTGCTAAAGTTTTGAAAAAGTGACTGAGGAAAAAGTAACTTTTAACATGATACGACTTTTTTAGCAAAATTAAGCTAGAAATCCTTTTATTTTTGTTACTAGCAGAAACTTTATACAAAAATGAAATAAAAAATTTAGTTTTTGAGTAAAAAGCATTTTTTTACACATATTTTTTGAGTCTTTTTAGTTTAATGATATTTTCAAAAACTTACTTATTAGGCAAAATTGTTTAAGATTAAAAAACCAAATAAATCTCTATGAATATAGCAGGAAAATTGTTTTTGTTTCACAATCCTAACTTTAATAACAAAAAAGTTATAAAGAAAATAAAAATAAAACATAATGATTTTTTTGTCTAAAAAGCTTAATTTACCCCTTATTAAATAATTGAGATGTCAGAAAAGTAGGCGGAGCAACTGTCATAATTAATCCTTTTCTATAAATAAGGGTTAATAAATAACCTAAAATTTGCAAATAATCAATTCATTCAGTAGTATTTTTTGCCATTAAAAATTTATATTTTTTGGTGGAATAAAAAAGAAATAATTAGTTAACTTGTTTTTCTTTGTGTCTCATTATTCCATTGCCAGAAAAACATAATATAACCATCCAAAAAATAAGAGAAACAAAAAAAAAATCTTTTTCTCAGTCACTTTTTCAAAACTTTAGCTCTAAAAATCTCCGGTGTTAATGGAGGTAATGAAAATATTTTTATATCTACTTACGTGGAATACTATAGAGAACAAGGACATATGCATTTTTTTATAATTCATTGAGAAATAAGGGCTGCAGATGCTTAAAAATACTTTTTCGAGGGTCATGCTGTAGAGTCTAGACTGTGTAGATATTAAAGGGTCTAGAATGTGTAGATACTATTTAGTCTAGACTGCGGAGATACTATATTCTGTAGATACTTCATAGTCTAGAATGCGGAGATACTGTAGAGTCTAGACTGTGTAGATACTATAGAGTCTAGACATTATAGATACAATAGAGTCTAGACTGTGTAAGTACTATAAATTCTAGACTTCATAGATACTATAGAGTTTAGACTGAGTAAGTACTTTAAAGTCTAGACTGTATAGATATTATAGAGTCTAGACTGTGTAGCTACTATAGAGTCTAGACTGCGAAGATACTACGTAGTATAGACTTCATAGATAATATAGAATTAGACTAAGTAGATACTGTAGAGTCTAGACTGCGTAGATACTATATAGTCTAGACTGCGGAGATAATGTAGAGTCTTGACTGTGTTGATATGAAAAGTTTAGAGAATAAACTGTGTAGATGCTGTGCTTATTAAAAAGTTGACTAAACCGTTTGTAATATAACATCTAACATACCCAGGAGGTATTCAAATTTTCACTAGATACCTTTCAGAGGCTAAAGAAGACTTAAATATTTTTAATAAAGAATTAATGACAAGGGTTAATTTTATGCTATTTTCATGAACAGTTTTTTAGTATATTAAATACAACTCATTTCTGATAAAGAATGTTAAAGTAATGTCATCATCATCATCATCGCCATTTATCTCTTCTTTCCAGAGCATAGGCCACGCACAATGGTTCTCCATTTATCTTTGAATTGGGCCTCAGTAGAGGCTTCACTGAAAGATGAAAATTCTTCTTTCTCAGTTCCTCAAGGAATTCCCTCCTCCAGGTTGTTTTTGGTCTGCCTGGTTTCCTTTTCCTGTGAAGGAGTCCCAAGTTAAGGATTGATTGGTTAAATCATCATGCCCTTTCCTTAGAGGGTGCCCCAACCATCTCCATTTTCTCTATTTTATTGTCAGTTTGATGTCTGACATATCACTGCGCTCTAAAAGCTCAGCATTTGTGATGTCATGGTTTTAGGCTATTTTTCTTTACTCTCACGCCCTATTAGTATATTTCCTTCTTCTGTCAGTAAGAATAAACATTATGTAAAGTGATATTACGCGGTAATGGATGCACACCATCATTAATAAATCCGTATTCCCTGATTTTCGACACCTGACTCCAGGGATCAAGGGAAAGACAATGAAAGAAAATTAAAAATCTTCTAATTCTGTATATTGCTATGCAGGAATCTAAATAGATAGGCCAATGATAAATGGATATACAATTACATCCTCAATGATGATACACAAAATAATCTCTGTTGTAGATTAAAATTAGTGGTTGAAACGTTTGAACACTAGACTTAACGAACCAACCAATCAGAATTCACTAAAGTCCCCAAAGTTGATAAACAAACGAATAAGAAAACGTTACAATAAAACTTTGGGGACTAGTGTAATAAACAGCCTTCTCCCTTATCTCTATAGTTTTATTTGTGGTATTTTAATAATATGACTAAACTTTTTTGCTCACTGCCTCACTTAAATTAGTGAGGCTCGCCAAATTTTTTTGTGAAAAATCCTCCAAAATCTCATTAAAAATCTACAAAAATTAAATAAAATCATAACAGGGTTATAAACATAAAATATTGTTTAATCTTTGTAGATTTTTTATGCGATTTTGTAGGATTTTTCACAAAAAAATTTTGCGAGCCTCACTAATTTTAGTGAGGCAGTGAGCCAAACAGTTTTTTAAGAATCCACCTCAGATTAATTTATCGTTTATTTAACTATCCCTAACTCCATTAAATTGGGCAAATAAAACAATTAATCACATTTTTAATAATCATAATCATCAGGCAAATTCTAGTAGCAAATCTAATCTACAAGGGAACTGATTTGGTCTTTAAGTCTTTACCTTTAATTCTTAAAGTTTTAAAAGAATGCATAGCTACTCTAAAAACATAAAAGAGTTATAATAATTCCATAAGAAAAAAAGATTTATTTATAACTAGCCTTTAGGGGCTTTGCCCCAAGAAGTAATGAGATTACCCCCCCTCATATTTACAATTTTTGTTAAAGCTATAGAGATTATCAAAAAATCCCTAGCAAAATTAAACCAAGATAAAAACTTGAACATATAAATTGTAAACTTTAAAAATTTTAAATATGGGGGTATTTTTAGCTTAAAATTACCGCAGAACCAAACGCTATATTCCCACTAGAACCCAATCGGTTCAGTGGTTGCCACATAAACCTAAATTTTATATTGCAATTCGACATAATGCCACTGGTATTTACATTGTGTAGGTATTGAGCATCTAGTGTTTTGCTGGCTTTTATAGATTATTGGTTTAAACTGATTTTATAAGTAATCAATTATAGCCTTAAAACTTATTTAAATGAAAATTTTAAATTTCTGCCTTTTAATGAAAATATGAAAAATTCTAGAAAATTAAAATTTGCTTACACGTCATATAGCTTTATCTACTAAACCTGGTGTTTAACAAAGCAAGAATGACAACATCCATTAAAATAAAACAATCAAAAAATGAAAATTAAAAAATGAAAATTAAAAAATTAAAAAAATATTGAAAAAATTGGAAAAGATTCTTTTGAATACTTAAAAAAATATTTATAAAGTTCGAAATTAAAACACAGGATGCTTAATACGGACATACTAACATTTTGAGGGGTGATTATAGAGTTGCTTCCTATAGAAAATTGGGATCTACTGCAGTTCACGGTAAAATATTGCTGGTAATGAATATTTCCAAAAATCTATGAATTTTAAAGGCTGCTAGCTGCCAAACGGCTGAACGTACAGATCATGCCCGCACACCATTTTAAGCGGCATAAGAAAGTCTACAAATAATCTGGAATAGCCAAGATCCAATGATGCACAGGGAAAGCTTCACTGAAGAAAAAACGCGTAAAATATGTCTTTTTCGCGAATTTCTCTGCACTGCGAGATAATTATGCATTATTGATTTATGGCTATTCCAGATTATTTGTAGGCCTTCTTATGTCGCTTACAACTGTGTGCGGGCATAATCTGTACGTTCAGCCGTTTGGCAGCTAGCAGCCTTTAAAATTCATAGATTTTTGGAAATAATCGTTACCAGCAATATTTTACCGTGAACTGCAGTAGATCCGAAAATTGTGTCACTTTGTCCTTGGAATCATTTTTCCAAAAATTAAATATATCATATCATATAAAAACAGTATTGCAGCAGCTTCTCTCCCCGATTTATTATTTTTGATGGTTTAAATGCTTATTAATCCTAATTTGCTAAATATTCTCATGTTCATAATTTTCATTAGTTTTAAGCTTTTCTTAATTAGAACATGCGGGTGTTTTTAAGAACCCTTGAATTTTCATACATAAAGTGTTTCCATAAAATTGTAAAAACAAATAGTAATAATTGAAAATTTTCACATATGTTCTGGGGAGGCTTTTGGCTATTTTATTTGTAAATTTTGCCCCGGGATAGTTTAAGGCTTTCGTGTATGGAGCAACTAGATATTATGGACGCAACCGCTAGTATATATAAAAGCATATTAAAAGTCTTTACAAATGTTACATAGTAAAAACGTATATTATATGAGTGAAATAATAATTATTTCATAATTTTTCAAAGCCTTTAATTTCAGTTTACCTAGGTCGTTCTATAAAACAGTCAAAAATAGAAATTATATTTTTGTTTTTTGAACCCCTAAATATGTAAACTAGCTTAATACCTGCCCTGGATTAACTCAAAGATACCCTAGGAATTGTTGTCTTGGTAACTTAGCCGTTTTAGAGCTCTTACTAGACAAACGTACATTTAGCAATTATAGAATAATCTGTTTTATAAGAATACTTATATGTGATACATATTCTTTTAGTAGCGCAGCTACTCTATTACTAGGTTATGTCTGTAATTCAAAATGTCATTCCTGAAAATGTTTATAAAATATACAAAGTACAACTCTCCCTCCCTATGTACTTTACACATATTCTTGCTAGCATTCCCTCCTGTACAGACTAGTATACACACACGCAAACATACAAACACTTAAGTTACTGCTTAACTTTTTATATTTACTGAATATGTCATAAAGTCGTCCATTATACTTATCTGATTCTTTTTATCTAATGAGTTTACTAATATTCCTCAAAGTTGAATAATAAGCTCATTGTTGCTCCCCTTTTTATGAGGACAAGCGGTCTAATTAAAAAGTTAGATCCGTTCATCCGTCCGTAATGGTCAGCTTATTTCGTTGATTTAGACATTGTCCTATCGGTTTCAAACTTGACAATTTAATAAGCAAAGTAAAACATTTAGTACAATTTGTAAGCGAAGCTTCTCTATTATCAAGTTCTAAAAATGTAAGTAGTTCCTTAAACAGTGTCCTGTATCTAAGCAGTTTTGAAACAAATTTACTTAAAATTTTGTTTAAACTTATAAATTTATATTCTGCATATTTAGTTCTGACACGTGTTAATGTTCGTTTCTCTACCATTTCCAAGCTTCGGTATTATGGATGTTGTCATCCTTGTTTTTAAGAAATATTACATACTAAATAAACCTAAATATAACCGTCCCATTTAATTTCATTTTTTACACGTTGAAACTCGTGTAATTTTTAGTTTCCTAGCTTAAAATAAGTTTTTCTTCGGGTGGGCATTTCTATCACGGAAAGGGACAACAGTTAGGAAAATCAACGCAAGTTGTCTAGAAGTTTGGGGCTATATCCAACCAGGGAAAGTTTAGGTTATGTTAGGTTAACTAAAACCCCCATATGTTAAGAAAGCTCCAAAAGCAAAATAGAGAGGTTCTATCTAACCTATTCTGCTATACATATGTATATAAATCCTGTTTATTTTATTAAAAATTAAAGGAAAAGCATGTCTTTCTGGTTGTGGCGAAATATCTCTGTACCTTTATTGCTCTCCTTTATAGAAAATCTACTTCTATGCCTTTAAAAAATAAAACTATATTGGGGTAGGGAAAATAAACCTTTTAAAGATTAATAACCTCTAGAAAATATTTGAAATCGTGCAATTAAAGAGTGGTTTAGTTCAGAAAACTTACCCGTGTGGCTGGATTCAATTTGCTAATTAATGTCTCATAATTTTTGCTATGACCCCTGACCTAACCAGATTTATCTATGTATTCCCCGCAGGGGTAAGGTAATATGCAAATTTTTACATAGATGGGTATTCAAGGTATCCATTCGCCCGATGGAAAACCTTTTAACTGCAGGACCTTTGTCTGGAAGTCCCAACTCTGAATGGTAATGTGTTGCGCCTGTTTATGGGCCAAGGTATTCCTCCTATTCTTACTATTAATGTCATGCGCCTGGCATAGAAGGTGATGATACCATTTTAAATGTATCTAGATAGGAGTATAGAAAGATATAGAGGGAAAGTAAGAAACAAAAATAAAAAGGTGGCATAATAGCAAAATAGCAATATAAAGTAGCTTCGCTTTGGTAGCTTTGATTATAAAAAGATTAATGAAGAGAATGTCTTTTATCCCTGATAAATTTTCATACTCTTGTAGTTCTTATTTTACAAATACAGTTATAATAGAGTTTTAATTCCAAAAGTTTTTTTCTATGTTACAAACCAGACAGATTCGGCCATAACACGCAGTTATGACATAATTAAAAGTAAAAATATTAGGTTCAAAATCACAATTAAAATTATATGATGGACATAATATGTATATTATGTAAACATAATATACAATACAGTTATGTTGACAAAATAGCATATTGATGGCTCTATACACTTTAAGTCTATTTTAATGCACATATTTTAAGCTTTTTCTCCATTTCATAGATTTAAATTGTTAGTAGCGCAGCTACTCTATGAATATGTGGAGAGGAAAGAAGCAAATAACACTCTACCTGTCCTCTTATTCGTCCTCCTAATTTTTGTTTTGTTTGAAGAAAAAAACATTTAGGGGTTGTTGTCTAACAACCTTAAATCATCTCTGGACAAAAGTAAATTTATCTGAAAATGTTGGAACCTATCGTCAAACAGTATACGAGATCTTAGCGGACATGCATACGTAAATATAGACATCCTGTTACTTTAGGTTATAGAAATATGATATAGTACTCGTATCTTTAAAAATGTAATTAGTTTATTTTCATAGGTGCATTTGTGGATGTTGTCATCCTTGTTTACCTAAGAGTAGGTACATTTTATACCCCTAGGATTTTATTAGTTAAAGGCTATTTCATACATTTGTAAGTTGTAATTTTCATGTAAAATTTATTTCAAATTTAAGTAAAAATTTTAGTTTTGAGTTTATTTAATTTCAGCTACTAGTCTATATTAAAACTATGGCTTTTAGAAAAGCTTTACTTTATTCTAAAAAAGTTGAGTAGGTAGGTTGGTACTTTTTTTTATAAACTAGCAGTTACGTCCCTAGAGGCCTCTATTTGCACTTAGAGGGGGGGAGGAAGTTGACCCCCCATTTTAAATACTTTTTTTTGGGTGGGGGGAGGATTTTTAAAATGGCGATTTATTTTGAAAGTGTGGCTGTACCCTCCCTCTAAATAGTACCAAACCTTCAGAAAACATATGAGATGTTAAACTGCAAAGGAAAAAACATACCGGTTCATTGGTTAGCGAGATCCATCGGTTCATTGGTTAGCGAGATCCTTCGGTGCATCAGACACCCTATTACTTTTATATAAGGATTATTTATTAATGAGAAGTTTCTTTTACGATAAGGGCCTGTACTTCTGATCAAAAGGGACAAGTTTGCCTTTTAAAGTTTACGCATGTAAGAGTTGTCTATTGGTTATGAAACTTTGATAAATAATTTTTATATTTCTAATATACTACATTTAGCGAAGCTACTTTATAAGTATTATCCTTATACAAATGGGCTTAATTTTTGTCCATTTGTTTAGGGTTAGCAACAAAGCAAGGATGACAACATCCATAAGCAGCGAAGCACAAAAAAAAGGGAAAAAAATAACAAAAAAACCTTTTAAGCAAGCATTTTTTAGAAATATTTTGTGGGTTTGAATTTTAACTTTATTTGTGAATCTACTTAATAACTAAGGGTGAATTCACTATGATCATATAATATAAAATGTCTCATATTAGTAGAACAGAGCCCTGTGGTACTCCCTGTGTGTGGTGTATATTCACTTCTGTACATAGCCCTGTGGTACTACATGTGTGGGGTGTGTATTCACTTCTACATATGTATCATTTTATCATAGTACCTAGTACAGAGCCCTGTGGTACTCCATTTGTGGGGTGTGTATTCACTTCTCCCCTTGTATCATATTATCATAGTACCTAGAACAGAGCCCTGTGGTACTCCATGTGTTGGGTGTGTATTCACTTCTCCCCTTGTATCATATTATCATAGTACCTAGTACAGAGCCCTGTGGTACTCCATGTGTTGGGTGTGTATTCACTTCTGCACATGTATCATATTATCATAGTACCTAGTACAGAGCCCTGTGGTACTCCATGTGTGGGGTGTGTATTCACTTCTCCCCTTGTATCATATTATCATAGTACCTAGTACAGAGCCCTGTGGTACTACATGTGTGGGGTGTGTATTCACTTCTCCCCTTGTATCATATTATCATAGTACCTAGAACAGAGCCCTGTGGTACTACATGTGTGGGGTGTGTATTCACTTCTCCCCTTGTATCATATTATCATAGTACCTAGTACAGAGCCCTGTGGTACTCCATGTGTTGGGTGTGTATTCACTTCTGCACATGTATCATATTATCATAGTACCTAGTACAGAGCCCTGTGGTACTCCATGTGTGGGGTGTGTATTCACTTCTCCCCTTGTATCATATTATCATAGTACCTAGTACAGAGCCCTGTGGTACTCCATGTGTTGGGTGTGTATTCACTTCTGCACATGTATCATATTATCATAGTACCTAGTACAGAGCCCTGTGGTACTCCATGTGTGGGGTGTGTATTCACTTCTGTACATGTATCATATCATCATAGTACCTAGTACAGAGCCCTGTGGTACTCCATGTGTGGGGTGTGTATTCACTTCTGCACATGTATCATATTATCATAGTACCTAGTACAGAGCCCTGTGGTACTCCATGTGTGGGGTGTGTATTCACTTCTTCCCTTGTATCATATTATCATAGTACCTAGTACAGAGCCCTGTGGTACTCCATGTGTGGGGTGTGTATTTACTTCCGCATTTGTGTTATACTATTCAATAATCAGAACAGAGTCCTGTGGTACTCCATATAAGCAGACAGTCACAATAGCATATTAGTAATAGAGTTTTTTTTTTGTTTTTTTTAAAGAGAAAACTAAAGTATAACCGACAATTTGTGGTATTGTAAAAATATGTGGATCTGATGATTTAATAATGTAATGCATGTGGGGAAATTAATGAACACCGAAGATTTTGGTGGGCAAAATTTTGTTTTAGTTCGTGATTAGAATTAACAAATTCAATGTCTTTTCAGGGACAAGGCTTAACTTTATACAAACTACTACATTGTCTTGTTAAAATTTACCCCTACCCTGGGGGTGCCGTAGGCACCCCCAACCATTTAGGAGGGGCTATTTACCCCCCCAAACAATTTTGGGGGGGTAAATACCCCCACCAAAATAAAAAATCTCTAATAAAAATTTTTTTTGCCCGCTTCGCGCGTATTTTTAATAATAAATATTTAATGAAATTTAAATTACCCCGGGGGTAAATTTTGGGGGGGCTGTAAACATAATTTACCCCTGCCAACAGATTTAAGGGGGGTTATTACCCCCCCCCAAGCAAATTTTACCCCCGGGGTAAAAATTTGGGGGGGGGGGGGTACAACAAAATTTCGGCGCGTTTCGTGCGCCAATTTAACCCCCCCCCTTTAAAATTTTTTACCTCCCTCCCCCAAAAAAGTTTGGACGTCTATGTCGCTGTGCATGATTATGTGTTCACATGCTCTTAGACAACCAACCCTTTGATTACATAACCTTAGTCTGGAAGTCCTAACTGTGCATTGTAATGAGTTGCGCCTATTTTGGGCCAAGGCATGCCGTCTATTCTAACTATTTATGTGGCACACCGGGCATATCAGCATTAGAAACTATTTTAATTCTTTGTTTATGACGCGGTGGAGAATCCTCATAGATTTTTCTCACAAACGCTTGAAACTTAAAGCAATTAACTATAGAAATACAGAAGAATAGATAGAACAGTTTTAACTATGCATCAACAGACAGACAAAACATTGTTTTAGAATAGATGTAATCATTTTATTTGTAAGAAATGCATTCAAAAAAGGTGACCAAATTTATTTTCATAAGCATTTTCACTGTCTGTGCTAGGCGTTAAATTTTATCTTATTGCCAAAAATTTGACCCATATGTTTACACGGATACAGGAATATGCAATTGCGTAAAAATTATTCATTAAAGTTTCATTGAGATTACCTTTCAAAAATTATTTATAATATATCAAACAGCAAAAACCTTTTGTTTTTGATAGTGATTAACATTTTTAAGGTAATGTCAGAGATTTAACTATCATATAATGAGAAGGAATATAAAATACTTAAATACTCACTAAAATATTTGTGAAAAATACTCCAAAATCAAATAAAAAATCAACAAAAATTAAATAATATCATAAAAGTGTTATTAACGTAGGATTTTGTTTATTTTTAATGCGATTTTGGAGGATTTATCACAAAATTTTTAGCGAGCCTAACTAATTTTAGTGAGGCAGTGAGCCAAAAAGTTTTTTAAGGATCCACCTCAGGACAAATTTTAATCATGCATTATTTGTGAAAAAGATACATTAATGGAAACAATTGTTTGAAAAGGGTAAGTAGGCAGAAAGAAAGTGGACATTAAGGACTGTAGATTATATTGTTACCCAAAGTTTATAACGTTTTATAACATTCTTTGAATTAAATGCTTTGGGGACAATCATTAAATCTTGATCGGTTGGTACAATTAAGCATTGTCCAAACTTTTACACTAATAATTTAAAGTTAAAAAATAAGTTAAAGACACAAAATCTATGTATTGAATTTTTTATTTTTTAAAATTTTAACAAGGAAAACAACATCCATAAAAGCAAAGCTCTGAAACGGTAGGACAAAAGGGCATTATTGTATAATGTCAGAACTGAATAATCAGATTATAAATGTAAAAGAGTCGAAGGAAAATTGTAAGTAAATTTGTTGAAAAATTGTTTGGTGCAGGATAATGTTTAAGGACATACTTACATTCTTAGGACTTGAATATAGAGTTGCTTCGCTTATAATATTGCATTTTGTTGTCTCAGGAATCAGTATACCAAAAATCAGATTAATCGGATAATTAGATCATACAAAAATTAAAATTTGTTATTAAAAAGCTACTACAGGGATTACCATGCAAAATTTGAAATCGATTGGACAATTCTAACGTGCCTAAATTAACTATAAAAGCTATCCATCACGGACAGACGTACGTACGGATGTACCGACCCTAATCATAGAAAAGCTTCGCTTTTAAAAATTAAAACCATTTAAAAGTCTGAGCATTTTTATTAAAGCAAAGCTTTTCTAGATTTAGTGTATATCCGTATGTTTGTCTTTCCGTACACTTACCTCCTTAGGGTGTTATCAAGACTGAATGTGTATTGTATTATATTTATGAATATTCCTGTAATGAAACGGTATAAACTAGTATAACAACCAAGAGTAGCTAAATGAATACAGTTCAGGTTTGGGACATTGAGCTGTTTATTTCACTATTTCCCAAAGTTTTATTATAACGTTTTCTTATTCAATGGCACAACTTTGGGGACTTGTATTGAGCTTTGATTGATTGGTTCATTAAGTTGAGTCTCCATTAATTTTAGTCTTTTTATAGAATTGTTATTATTTCAGGTGAGTAGAGTAAGAAATACATTTTTAGCCCCATCAAAAAGTTGTAAGCCCTCCAATAATAGATTATAAAACTTTTGGTGCTAGTGTAATTTACATTCCAATGTCTCCTTCCTCCCCGAGTCATTCAGTATTTAGAAATATGTCCATTATACAATGAGGAAAAAAACATGATTTCTAAAAGAGGGTAAATTACAACTGTAGAGTATTTTAGAAGACAAGAATGACAACATCCATGAGTAGCTAAGTTCATAGATTTATAGCAATTTCGAAATCAGAATTGATAGACGGACGGACAAAGTTATCGATTAGATGTTTGTTAGACTTTTCTTAAAAAAAAACAGCTATCTATTTCAAATAACAAACAAGAAATATACATTTTGTAAATGAAGTTAGATGTATTCAAGGGTGTACTTTAATTTGTTAGAGAAATCAACAAACAAAAATCAATTTATCGCTGTTAGCAGCCGAGTTAATAACCTCTTGTGTAATGGTCTGACAGGCAAAGACACTTTTTTCATAATCATATATAATTTTATTTCTTTTTCAACATTTTTTTTCAACTAATCTATAATTAATTTAGTTAGACTTAGAGATTGAGCATTTTAAGCAATGTATACTTTTGACGTCACAGACTCATTAATGATCAACTGACTGACAGACCAACAGCAAATAAAAATTATACAAAAGCTTCGCTGCAACCAATCAATGAAGATTGAAGACGAAAAAGCCGTCATGGAAAAAAGTTTTTTGGATGTAGTAAACAAGAAAATCCTGATAATGTATCAGGATTAACCTGTCACACACACACACGCACACGAACACACACATCAAACAAACACGCACATAAGAAATGGGGGAAACCATTTTGCGAAAATTCACCACCTAAAATTTCCACCCATTCCCCTTTTTTATTGCTCTTTAATTTCTCCCCCCCTCCATACCGTCTTTCCCCCTTACTACGTGCAACCATCGTATCGTCCCCCCACTTCCTCTCCAGACGCAAATTTGACCAATGCGCTCTCCGAGCAAGCGAGACCGCTTTGACAAGTCCAAAAAGCTTTCGGACGACGGAGACTTTAACGCAAGGAGTCGAACGTATGTGTGTTTGTGTGTGTGTGTGTGTGTCCAGCGTCTTAAAGATAGCGACGGACGCATGAGGAGAAATAATTAGGGGTACCATTATATAATATGCTTTAAAGGGGGAGGCAATTAATGGTCATTTTGGGTAGGGGAAGGATGAAAAGGGAAAGGGGAGGTTAGGTAACAAGTGGTCAAAAATTTACTACTCTTTCCTTCCCCTAAAATTGAGTAGAGGACCCTAAAATCACACAAACACACACACACACACACACACACACATAGATATACTATATACTGATAGGCGATGGTTTGAACTGGTGTGAGGGAGAGCAGAGAGATATCAACTATGATGTCTGCCCCTCCTGTGTCAGCCGCAGCTAGCGTAGTGAGGTGCCACCAGAGGTCCAGCAGCAGTACCCCCACTCTAACAACAACGGGTAGTAGATCCGTCGCTGTACTCCTAGCCACAACTGGAATAACAACTGGCCTAGTTGTGGGTTCTTCACATCATAGTAAAACTAGTGCTACACAAAAAAATCCGCAACTCGCAACAGGCCTAGAAAAATCTTTGAAAATTTTTGGCCAACAAGGACAAGGCTCATCCGGTGCAGGGAGTGTCGCTGTTCTATGTTCTGGCGCAACAGTAAACAGTACAGCTGACGTTGAAAGGTGTCCAAAACTATTCGTCAATTTCAAAATTTCATAGCTCTTTTGTTGTTTAAATTTTCATTTTATTTTGCTAATTTCTAAAAGTGATTTTGAAATACAAAAATGGGCAAGTATTTGATTAACATACATTAAAACAGCCTAACAGGGCATACAAAGAATAAAGTAAAGAATCAAATCAATGTTAAAATCTTTTTTATTCTCTTCTTAATAATCTAAAAAGTATTACTTTGTCTTCCCTGTTCTACTATTTTACATAATATATTAAATGATTTTGACATAATTTTTTACCATTTAGTTTTCAAAATAGCATTGCTTACAAATCATAAACTTGTCAAATAATCATTTTAAAAGTAGCGGTTTTACTAGTGTTTTGGTATCTTCATGTAATTCATCTCAAAAAACGCGCGGCTAGAGCTAATTTATGCAACAAGCCAATTTTATAACTTTATTAACTAATCCCAAATAATGCTTTTATAAGCATTGTTAAAAAACTGCTGTAGTGTTTAAGTTTCTTTGGGGGATTTCACAAAAAATATAGTTCTCACATAAGTGTTTAGCTTTTATCAACAAAAACAAAAAATCTTTACTATATTTTTATCAAATTTTCATATAAGATAAGAATATTATACATACTTGTATGTGTGTGTATTCCCTTTTTATGAGAGCAGCTACTCTTTAACTAGATTTATCTTTCTATATGTGAGTTTTTCATTGACCAATTATGAGAATTTCATTAAATTGGGTGCTTAATGTTTGATGGGTCATCAATTAATATTTCATTTTCAGTGATGATCTGCCAAATATCAAGAAATATAATCTTATTCACTGCATTTGTACTTTGCTGTTTTTGTTTATCTCTGAACATTATGAGCTTGATATTGCTGCACTACTTATAAACATAATTGTCCTTGTTTAAATCTGTACAATGTCAAATTTTTACCCTTCCCCTTTTTATTATTGCTGGCTAAGGCAGCCCTATTTTGATTTACAATATCTTAACACTCAAAAACACACGTATAGATGATAGACATTCAGCAAATTTAGTCGATTTCAATCACATATTTTTGGTGTTAATTTCCCCCTTATGACCTATATTTACTTGAACTAATCCCTTTAATTATGCAAAATTATCAGAAAATTTTAAGTCTAATATAATAAAAACTTAAAATAATTAAATTGATTTAATTCTTTGAATATTTATCTTTTTCTCTTCTTTTTCTATACATATGCATTACATTTAAGATTGTAAGTAAGGAATGGGATAAAGGAACAACAAAAGTTCTTAAACTTTTTTTTTAGGGGGGGGGGTAGAATAGGAAACTTTTATGAATTTACACCTTTTCTGTGTACTTTTGGGTTTAGAGTAATGGTATAAAGTAAAATACAAATAAAATATTTATTTAGGGATTAAAGGTTGATATACAGCTCTATATCTAACCTTTATTTAGCAAATTTCTTCGCATAATAATAAGTTTATCCCCCAATGCTTTATCCTTATTAAACTAAAGCACTGTCTCTCTGCATATTATCAATCTCTTTTTCTTAATAAAATAATAACACCCTCCTCCCATCCCCTTGAAATCTGTAGTGTACCCAATCCCTCACTTGTGTACCCTCAATTTATTATTGTATGTCCCCTTTTAAAGTCACTAGATTTATGCCTCTAAAATGCTACAGATTTTTGATCTAGCTAGATCATAAAAAACCTTTAAATTATTAGAAGTTGAATAATATTTTGTGGGATGAAAGGCATGATTTTGTATTTTTGTATAGGTGTCATTTGGGGTTATAAATTGACTCGTCTTTTAGGTTAGACATTTTATATTTAATTGTCCCCCAAATTTTTTTTTAGCTGTTAAAAATGTATACTAAGCATCTTATTTGTGTTGCCCAATATATTTGTAAAATTGATCTGTTATCAGACGTCCTCTCCCCACTTACTTTTGTCCCCCCCCCCCCATTCTTTGCCTCTTTTAAAGTTATTGTGCTGTTAAGTTAGTTACTTAAGATTATTCCTATAGTCTTTCAGTCACTCAAATATCACAGTATATTATCAGCTTTTGGGGTAAAAAAAGTATTGTTATAACAGGGTTATAAATAACTTTGATACTAATGTCTCCTTCTCCTTTTTATCTAAATGCCTTTAAAATTTTGAAAGCCCATATCATTGACTTGGAATCTATTCTCTCCTCTCAGTTATTCAGTTTTAGTCACCAAGTTAACTTATGTAAACACTTTTTGACTACGTAAATACTTTAAATTTGTTATTGATGACTTAAAAACAGATCTTATACAGTTTTTAAAACCCCTATATTAATGATGTGTGGAGAAAAGTGACTTAAAATAACTTTATAAGTAGTGCAGCTACTTTATAGCTAATTTTTTTTATTAATGTATATTTTGATGTTGACGGATAGCACACCAATTGTTAGGGCCGCGGGCGGAGACATTACTGACGAGCTTGAAAACCAGGTCATAACCGACTCAAATCATAAACCAACTGCTGCAGCAGATAAAACGGCGGCACCAACCGAAAATCAAAATCTAGACTCTTGTGAACTAAGTGACATCGGCGGCAAATTTGTCGGGGACAATTTTTATATCGACGACGAGTTCAATTCATCGCCGAAACGGGCCGCAGCCGCCAACGACGATTGCTGTGTCGAAAATTGCGCCGATAACCCTGATCTTGAACCCTTGAAGAAAAGGGTTAAAATTGTTGAAAAACTTGATTTTCCAGATAAACAAGTAAACTACAAATTTCCAACAAGTATTCAAACTGAAAAGAAAAGTTGTTTAGAGAGTGCAACAACAAACATTGCAACCAACAGCACAACAGAAAATCTTCCAAAAGTTTCAACAAAAAATCCTCCAAGTGTCGAAACATCAAAAAATCTTCCAACAGATAATCAAAATACTTCTGACCATAGCATAGTTGAAGTGACGCCTCTCTCGGATCAAGTTGATCTTGATAAGAAGGATAAGACTATTGTTCATAAAAGTGAAGAAAGACAATGTGTAGATATAGTTATCAACAACAAAAAAGACAATTGTACTAATATTGATATTGACAAAGAAAAAACTAAAAACATTCTTACCCAATCTCCTCCTTCTACTACTATTGTATATTCTACTGAAATTGCTAAAGACCTAACCGAAAATCAAAAATCAAATAACACAGTTAGCCTTCCAAAAGTAGCGGAGCTAACTAAAATTTTTACAAAATTTACAAAAACTGACAATTTGAAAGACTTTAAGAAACAAGAAATTTTCTCTACAGAACTTACTCAAAACACTCTGGGACCTAAACTAAAAGAGGTAAGGTTTTTAATATTTTAAAAATTTAAATACTATGTTTTTTTTTTTTTTTAAGTAATAGTTATATCTAAATAAGTTTTTTTATCATAGCCTCTAAGGTTATAGTTTTGATATTTGTAATGCATTTTTTTTAGGCGTTTTTATTAAATTTAAAAGAAATCAGTATTTGTAGTATATTTTACTGTAAAAATCGCAAAAACGGAGATAATTCGAATTATTTAAAGTAGCTGAAAATTCTTTTTTTGTTTAAATGTAATTTTTAACAAGATTTAATTTTAAAAACCATTAATTCATATATAAAACAAAAATTAGAGGAAAGGGGATAAGAAAATTTACGAAAAACAATTTATTTCTTGCTTAGGCTAGTCTTAGCAGAATTATTTGTTTATATGTTACCTAGATAGATAGTTGGATTTTTCATTATGTACTGTTTTGTTATGGGCGGAGGGATGTATCACTTTTAAATATAATAGTCGACATAAACCAATGACATTTTTTCTTTTATCTGTGTATATTTTTTATGTTCCAAGATCATTACAAATAAATATAAACCTATAGACAACATTGCTTCATATAAATCAAATGGCTTAAAAAGATACAGGATTAGTTTTTAACTCTGAAAAAATGATAAAAAGTGCTTTAAACAGTATTAAAGGAGTTTTTTAATATAGGTAATGTTTTTTTTTAACTTGTTGCATGTATTAAATTATTAAAAATCATTGAATAAAAGACTATCTTTAAACTTGGAAAACAGTTTTTAAAATTTTAATTTAAACTATAAATGCTCTTTTTAAGAGTGAATTATGATTTATATTTGACTGGGGTGTTTGGAAGTGTATTTCAATTTATCTTAACCCGGTAGCTACAAAATTAGATACATGTATTCCCAAGAAAAAAATGCTAGTCTATAACTAGAGTAAGTCCGAAAACTTTATATAACAACGTTTTCTTATTTTTTTGCTTAAAAACAATTTTTATTGGTCGGTTCATTAACTTGAGTGTCATTACGTTTCAATACGTTTCATACGTTGTAATCTACAGAAGGGGTAATTTTGTGTTTTATCATAGGGGATGTACATCAATTTATCCACCAATGTCATACCCATTTAGATACCAGATTAGTCCTTATATTTAATGATCATTTTTTATACAAATTAGAATTGAATGTCTTTTTATTGAATGCTAAAATATATTGCACTAACCAAAAACTACAATTTTAACTGTATACTGATTACTTATCTTTTTCTTTTATCAATTTTTAGAATACTGTGCTATTTCCAAGTTTATTAGTCTAAAGTTGAGTTCTATAGATATCAACATTTTTTGAAGGCTTTTCTTTTACGTTTGATTTAATACGTTTAATTTTCAGTGGGATTAAACCGGTTTTAGTTTTGAAGAGAAAAGTAATATTTTCCATAGAAACGTAAATAATTCCGGTTTTTTCGAGCTTTCTGATTAACAAAAATCAAAAGATCCAAAAATTCTAATCTTTTGTTTAAAAAAATAATCAAACCTATTTAAAATATAATTTTGTACAGTTTCAAATTTTCTTTGATATTTCTTGGCTACTAAAGTAACAGGCAGTATATTTATAAAGTGTGTTTGTTTTGGTTTAAAGCAAAAGTGCATTCTAATAAATAGTATGGAATCAGCCTTTTTTTAATTTGTTGCCTTAGGTTGTAAATTGTAAGGGACCATGATAGACAAACGAACGGACGTTTAGACAAACATTTTAGAGAAACATTGACCTAAAATGCAAAAGAAACTTTTCATGCTTTTGTTTTGAATAATTTATTTGACGATTCATCCATAGTTACTAGATCCATTGTTTATAAGAATGATTGTTTGCTCTGCCAATTTGGCCAGCAGATAATTAGTAATAAGGTGCTATAAGCAAACTTACAGGTGCTTTCCCATTAAGGTGATTTCGAACACTAACCCCCCCCCCCCACACTTTGTTTATTTGAAATTAATTGGAATTAAGAGGGGCTTTAGTCTGTTTTACTTACCACTTGTGGAGTCCTAACGCTTCGGATTGTGCCTTATAGCAATAGGGGTCTGCTGCCCATAATCTAATTCAACCTAACCTAACCTGACATCCTATTATGTAAAGTAGTAAGCGTTTTTTGTCTGTCCCGAAGGATCTCGCTAACTGCTAAACCGATATTGTTCTCCTTTACAGTGAAGCTTCTTATAGGTCCTGGGAAGGTTTTAAACTATTTTTGGGAGGGTGTCTTTAACCCCCTCCCTCCCCCGAAAATTTTTTTTTTACTCTTTTAAACTCAAATTTAAAATGGGATGAGGTCAACTTTTCCCTCTCCTACCTTAAGCCTTAAGTGCCCCTAGAGGCTTCTAGGGGTCGTAGCCGCTAGTAAAGTAATAAACTAACAAATTAAAAACTATCTCCCATAATTTCTTTTGAAAATATGGGGATGAGGGTTATTTTTGCTTAACAGAGAACTTTAAGGGAAAACGCAAACTTCCAAGGACTACTACATGCTTCCTTGAAAGTAAATAGTAAAAAATATTTAGTTTCAAGTTTATTTTTTAAGACAATATAAAATATATGAGAATATCTTAAAGGGGAACTTTTAAAGGACTTTAGCTTGTTTTCAATTAGATTCAAGATGAACTCCAATTTAGTTTCCGAAAGTGTACCTAGCGGATGAACTGAAATTAGTTTCCGAATGTGAACACATTTTCCTAGGTGTTTCCCAATCCTATCTCAATATTTGCTACTGGCTAAAAAACCTTCAAACTTCAAAAAAAAATCTTAATTTGAATGTATTAACGATTTATACATTATACATTCAAAGTTTTAATTTTTCAAATTTAGATTTTTTTTTGGAAGTTTGAAGGTTTTTTTTAGCTAGTAGCAAATATTGAGATAGGATTGGGAAACACCTAGGAAAATGTGTTCACATTCGGAAACTAATTTCAGTTCACCACCTAGCGTCCGCGTCCTATCGCGAAATTTGCTATTAGCTAAAAAAGCTTCAAACTTCCAAAAAAATATTAAAATTTTAAACATTAAAATTTTGAAGATTCAGATTCAAGATACATAGAGCGTCATTTCATTTAAGCAAATGTTGAAAATACGAATTTTACACTTTTATTATAGCCATTTTGTTTGATATTTACGTCGACAATAAGGCCATCATTAAGCCATCTTACTATAACCCATTGTTCACAATATTCTAATAGTGATATTTTGATTATTTTTTTATTTACAAACATCATAAAGTAAGGTTATCGCAATATTTTACTGTTTTTTTGGGAAATAATATTTATCTCCCATTGATCTATGGCTGTATCACCGGGCTACTGACAATTCATTAATGTTACCATTCAATGTTAATTTGTAATGGAATAATAAGCTAGCCTACTCTGGGTCGTTTATTAATCAGGGTAGTAAGAAACTAATCAAAATATGGAGCTATTAACTTATGAAGAGATTTTAATTACGAAGGAGAACGGGGATTTTCAACACCCCTTTTAAAAATTCAAATTTGTAGGCCAGTCTACTTCTTAACTTATCCCCTCAAGGGCCACACCCTCCCCTTCCCTGTGAGAATATTTATTAATCTGCTTAGACTTGTAAAATTAAAGTAACCCCAAATTGACCAGCCCGCGGAATAATTTTCATTATGATTTTGGGCGGCTACTGCTTTAACTAATTCTTATTTCTAGTCTTATTATGATTAAATTGGTTTTTTTTTCATAGCACAGCAACTCTTTTATGTGTCATTAGATTTTAAAAGTTCTATTTTATAGTTAAATTGGTCACAATTTTGACCATTTAACAGACAAAATACTTTGTATACCCGTAGAAAAAGAAACACTTTAATAAAAGAACCTTTATTTTTAGGTTCCTATTGAAATTACTGTATCAGAGCTTCCCACAGCAGACACAGATATTTCTGACACCTTTGGTTCGATACCCGTCACTGTTGATCAAATTCTCTCGGATCCAATTGTAAAGTCCACATTCTCTGATGCTCTAGGTTCAGGATTATTTATATTGTTTTGTCAACGTTTTATAACACTTAAAATCAAATTTCTTTATGTGAATTTGAATCTATTAAGAAAGAATTCTAAAAAACAATAGACATTACAAAAGAAATTATGTTTAAATTATATCAAAAAGCATAGCATGGACTTTTTTCTTTAAAAATCAAACCGGCTCTTACGCATGAAGAAATTTTTTTTGAGAATTTGGCTGAGAACCAGTGGATATTAATCGGCTTCGAAGCCATACTGGAAATATAGATTAGAATACTTTTAAATTATTGCATTAAAGAAATAATCCTCGAAACCTGCAGGAACTGGAACATATTACTCCTGTACAGACCTACCCAGCACCTACACATCTTCAAATACAGACATTATACCTCCAGCTATTTCCGTCCAGGTACAACTTTGTTAAAGCGAAGCTTCTATGTAATTAGGCTATGTGGGGACGTTCGTCCGAGTAATTCAGTGGATGGACTGAATCGTTATTTTGTCAACTATAAGTTTCACTTTATTAGAGTACATGATAATCTCAAATCTGGTGTAAGATCCAAGTAATGATATATCTATTTTTACAGGCGTCTGTACCTTACACCTGCACTGTACCTTATACACTCACCAGCAGTTATCCAGCTTCGGTTATTATCAGTCAGGCGCCCAACGAAGCAACCGTGAGAAGCAGCACAGTGCCGCAATTTCAAACAACATTCTCTAAGGACTTCACCGGCCTGGTAGACAGCAAACAATTTATTAAAGGTGAGCTATTACACGCAGCTGTTACACGCAGCTGTTACATCAGCCGTTTGATATAATTACAAATATTTTACCTTAAATAGCTCATTGCAAGGCAGCTTAAGAACTAAGAGACAATAGTCATGCAATTAAAAAAAACCTTTCTTCTACGCTTCTAGAAATGGGCTTTTTCCATGAATAATAGCATTAAACCAGCCCTCCAAATATAATAAGCTTTTTAATTTGTGTTTAACAGAATCATCAATCATTTGCTTCATGTAAAAAAACTTCTTGAAACTATATCTTGCTTTATTATTTTTTTTCTGATAATATTATAATATTTTGCTTTGCAGATTACCTGCCCCTTGTCCCGGTAACTGGAGGACCCTGCAGGGATTACCTGACCCTTAGCGACAAGCACCTGTCCAAAGGATTCTCTAACAACTTAGACACAGTGGCTGTCGCAACCCTTGGTGAGTAATGTATAGAGTAGCTTCGCATAATATAAGATTGGTAGTTTTATGAAGTGTATTTTAAGAGTTTGAAAGCGTGGTCACTCTATGCTATTAAATAATATAGTTTGTTAGTCCAATAAACTTCGCTTTTATAGATAATTTTATTCTTGTTTATTTTATATTGGAAATGGGATTTCTTAAAGTAATATAAATGCGTTATTGCATAAAAAAAACAGTAAAATGCTAATTTATATGCACATATATCGGTAATATTCACGAAAAGAAACAAATATTCAAGGATATTAATCGATTAAAATTATGTAATATTTGTATGTAATTTAAAGCAAATATGTCCTTAAACAGTATCCTGTAATGGAGCAGTTTTGCAATAATAGTACTCACGTTTTATTTAGACTAATACATTTATATTCTGTTGATTCAATTCAATAGATGTATGTAACTACCTCCCTCCCCTTTTCAATGACCTTTTCCGTCTGCTACCAAATTGTTTTCTGCTACTTGGCTGTGGTAATACACACCACACACCAATTTTCAATGACCCAATTGAGAGTCGGTACTAGGGCAGTGCGATGGGGTGTTACAGTTATTTAACCCTTTCTCCCTCTAGTGTTTAACTCTAATATTTGTCCTATCGTTTCAGAGCTTCGCATTTATGAATGTTGTCATCCTTGTTATTTTACAGCTTTAGCGTATTTTTATTAGAATTAAAGAATGCAAGCAAAGGGAGGAACCCATTTGTTAATTTCTAGATAGCCTTAACTTTTTTACTATTCCAAGGGATTAGGCAATGTTGAAAAATATATTTTAAACAGATTAACCCCAATACATTTATAAAGATTCCATGACAATTTAAACTCACTGGAACTTGAATATTCCGAGATCTTGAGCTTCAAACAAACCACCTTCACTATTCACAAAAATCATTATTGGATTAAGAAGAGAGATAATAATCAATTTTCGCTTGGCCAAAATATTGATTGTAGAATTTTTTTCTTTAAGTGCTCTCTCCCTTATTCACTGAAGTTTTGAAACATAGTTAGAGATGAAGTTTGGGGTTAGGGAAATGACAATAAAAGATTCTATTTGTGGAAGGTTATACTCATTTCGGTGTTTACCCCCCCTCAAACTTTAAAACCCGTCATTTTACCCCTCTCAAAATTATGGAAAATACATTAGAACCCCCTCAAAAAAAGCTTGGACGTCCCTGCCACCATTGGAATAATTCCACGCTGGATAAGTAGTAGAAAATGATTAAACTCTCATTGTCCTATCTATTATTTTTATGAAAACATATGAATGTAAACTATTTCAGATTTTAAAATTTTACAATTTTTTTTCATTGTTAAGGTTCATTATGTTTTAATTTTTTCTTATCTATGCACAATTATAAAAAAAGTGGGCCTAGAAAGGGAGAAGTATTTGTTAAAATAAATTAGAGAAAAATAAATATGCCTTTTCCCATTAGATTCACCTATCCCTTAATATAATAGCATTAAACCTGTCTAAAATAAGTTTATTTAGCCGTTTTAGAGATCTTGCTTAACATGCAGAGACACACACACACATATGAATATCAAAATATTTTAGAATAAGAGTTTAACATATACTAGTAACAGTTATTGTCTTACAATCCTATTTTTTTTCCTCAAAATTTTAATGTTTTTTTTTTGTTTAAAATGTAAATATCTATAATACTAATCTACATACAAATAAGGAAGTTTGAACAAAATAAATATTCCACCATTTTTTTCAACATAATAACTTTTTTTTTACAACTATTTTATGATATTTTTGCCTCATTTGGTTGTTATCATAGATAAGGGTTTAGATAATGAGGTTAAAAAGTGTTAACAATTTTTGTGTGTGTTTTAATACAATAGATTATCACTCAACAGAGTGACACATACGCTTTTACAATAGCAGCCGATATTTACTGTAATTTCAAATTACTCTAATTGATATTGAAACACTACTTTACATAAGTATGTCATAAATCTGCTATATTATTACAGAATAACAGCTAAAACTTCTTGTTAACTATTGTGACCTTTTTATTGTTGCGTTACTTCAATGCAAGTAATAATTGTATCTGAATTTTTTTATTAAAATTTACACATCCCTTTTCCTCATATTTTCAGTAGCTGAATACAGAATATTATTAGACTAGTGCTAAGGTTATTTTTTATCATACTATAACAGTAGAACAACTTATTTTGCTTAAATTATTTACTTTAAATCATCGTCCTGTCATCAATGTATATGTTATTTTGACTTGAAGACTACTTATAGTTATACCTTTAAATTTGGTTTAATGGCACTATTATTTATTTAATTTTTAGTGTCAAACTAAACACCACACTATGTTCCAACAAATGACAAAAAATCGTTTTTTACATTTTGGAAAATACACTTTTAAACAATTGTTTAGTAATATACACAAGTTTTTGGAAATAAAGCCGAAAGAATTAGCTCTTTACTATGAAAAATAAGAATTTTACGTGTAATTATACCAGAGGTGTGGAATTAAGTTCCTTTTCATCATTGTAAACAACTATTTTTAAGGTCAACTAAACTACATTTTAAATCAGTGTGGACCCTTTATTTTTAAAGCTATTTTTAAGTATTATATATTTTTGGAATCAGTATGCAATAATATATACGTTTAGCTTTTATAATAAGTCAAATCTCCATTTTTTGTTGTAATTGTAGATGGTTTTCTTAGCATACCCGATTTCTGTAAAATAGACAATTTTCTTCTAATGAAAATTTTACGTTTGGTTCCAGATCTCTTAAGCGCAAAAGAGCGCAAGCAAATCCTCTTACATGGTGATATTAGATGTATGTATAATATCAGAGAACTTTACCCTGTGTATGCGAAGGTATGCGAAGTTTGTTTTTTTAAGCCCTAAAGATACTGGGTCTGTAAAAAAAATAACAATTTTTAAGATATAAAAGTTATTTATTTTTCAACTGATTTCCAATACTTATTCAATTAAACTAAAAATAAAGAAAAGTTTTAAATAAAGATTATCCCTAAATGTCTAGGCTCTTATCTGAACCATTTTACCTTTTTATTGGGGGGGGGGGGGTTTGCCCCACTTATTTCCACATCTGAACCCATTAAAGCTAGAAGTTTAAAAAATTTTATGTGGTTTTCTAGTTTAAATATATATTCTTATTTAATTTGTTAGCATTATTTACTCCCTTCACCCTTTTATTAAGCAACCTTTTTCCAAAGGTTTATCATACTTGTTAAAAAAAGACAAGTAGAATTTGTATTGTTTAAGATAGAAAATGCTTCCTTTCAAGTAAATTGAAAATAAAATGAAAGCCTTACATATCAGATTTATAGGGATTAGACAATGGCCGAGAAATTAATGTACATTCCCAATGCTAATACACAAAATTGCCCCTTCTATAATTTACAATTAGTGATTGAAACGTTTGGACACTCAACTAATAAACCAATCAATCAAAATTCAATAAAAGTCCCACAAATTATTATGCCTACAAATAAGAAAACGCTATTTTGTGAATTTGGGGACTATTATAATAAACAGCCCATTGTCCCCTCCCTCCCTACATATACACACAGAAAATAAATAAGAAATAGGCTCATCTGTTTGTAAACTTTAGATTAGAAATCTCAAAAAATAAGTTTCGGCAGCGGCGATCGGCGGGAAAACGGCGGCAGATTTTCATATAATTTCAGTAGGTCATGCATACTTGTTAGATAAGCCTATGTTTAAAATTTGAAGTCTATAGGTCAAAATTGCGGTCTCAAGAGCTGTTGAAAGATT
The DNA here is from genome assembly GCF_053477335.1 of Acartia tonsa. Taxonomy (NCBI): domain Eukaryota; kingdom Metazoa; phylum Arthropoda; class Copepoda; order Calanoida; family Acartiidae; genus Acartia; species Acartia tonsa. Next base: position 38,928,365 of record NC_137266.1, read on the forward strand.
TCTGAGGGATCAGGACCTGCTGGATCATACCTGGAGCCTGAAATTGACTTAAACACTTAAATTTCATATTGGTATTTACTAGTATAGGATATTTTAGTATTTGGTAACTTAAAATGCTTAGTTTAAGGCAAACAAAATATTTTTGCTCTTTACCTGTATGACCCTGTCAGGTTTGCTGGCATCCTGTGCCAGCCAGGATGGAGATATTTAAAATTTCGCCATTATATTGAAAGATATGTGGATACTTATTGATATTTAAATAAAATTTCATCAAAATTTTAAAATATACACTCTCTATGATTTTTTGTCATTTTTTGGATTTTCTGGAACACGGTGCACCACAATTAGTTAAGCCTGTATTTTGCAAAGACATTTCGTTCATATTAATGATATATGTAGAGATAAGCACAAAACACCATCTTGCTTAGAATACGACACCATGTTACTAAATTGAGTAGTTTTCAGTATGAGTGCTTATAAATAATCTGTCTACTTTGCCTTATTCCTCTCTCGGTACTGTGCTTATCAAAGAAAAAGGATGCTTGACCATTTAATGTTATATTGTTATTATTAAATGTCCACAGGACCGGCACATTATGTGGCTATATTCATAGATATTGATCACGAATTTGTTAGCTTTTCTTAGGAATAGGCACATATATTCATACATTTTGATCTTATATTGTTTGTGTTATTTTATCTTTAATTTTACTAGTCAATTTATCTTCCATTATCCTATCCACATCTTTAAAATTTATTTATTCTAATGAAGATTTAATCGAAATGAAAGTGGATATTTAAAAGGAATAGAATTAGAAGGGTAAATAACTGGGAAGGAGAGGTAATTGCACTGAAAATTACACTGGTCCCTAAAGTTAGGTAAACACGTTTTCAGTTATTCGTTGACTTTTCAACCAATTATTTTATTCTACAGTGGTGGTAATTTTGATAATTATCATTATAGATGCATAAATTTATTGTCGATTGTCTTAAATCAACAAAATTATACGATTGAAATTTCTGAAAATCTGTACCTGTCTTTTAAATATAGATTAGAAATAGAAAATATACAAAGCTATATATGAAGGGTCAAATAGCTAATTCAAATAGCTTGGTAGCCTAATAAAAACATGACTACATCGAAAAATGAATTAGTTAGATTCTTGCCTTTAAAATTCTTTAAAATCGCGATAATGTTCAGAAAAAGTTTATTTAAAAGTTAGTTTTTCTTTTAAAATGTAAACAAATTTTCTTTTATACAAATTTTAACAATTTGCTAATCTTAATAAATGATAGTTTTCCAAAAAAAATGTCTTCAAAGAAAACTTCAAATATATTGTAAAAAGCAAATTTTTGAATGAAAAAATACTTTTGTTGTTGTTAATCTGTTAAGTTTTTCTGACTGATGTAAATCGTGTAACATTTGGGTGAAATTTATATTTAGTTAGTTTAAGATCCACAAAAAGAATTAAAGTTCCTACTTCTTTATACGGTCCTACCCCAAACGTAAGAGTCCCAAACGTCAGAGTGGACAAACGCAAGAGTCCCAAACGCAAGAGTCCCAAACGTCAGAGTGGACAAACGTCAGAGTGGGACAAACGTCGGAGTGGACAAACGTCAGAGTGGACATTGCTTAAGTAAAACATCAGAGTCTATGCTATTTTAATTATATGACAATTTTGAAAGTTTTTTATACCACTGTCTACAAAATAATGGTTATGGCCGCAGCGCTCGGCCCCCTAGCCTGCCTAGCCGCAGCGCTCGGCCCCCTGGCCTATAACCTAACCTAACCTATCTAAGAAAAATAAGGGGACCGAATAAAGGGGGGGGGGGGAGGGTGGATAAAAAAATTCAAAATTGAAAAAAAAATTCAAAATTGAAAAAAATTTCAAAATTGAAAAAAAAATAAAAAATTAAAGAAAAATTCAAAATTGAAAAAAAATTTAGGGACTCCTGCGTTTGTCCACTCTGACGTTTGTCCCAAAAATCCTGCGTTTGTCCACTCTGACGTTTGTCCCACTCTGACGTTTGGGACTCTTGCGTTTGTCCACTCTGATGTTTTTCCACTCTGACGTTTGGGACTCTTACGTTTGTCGTGGAACCCTTTATACCACAGTGCTTTATTTCCTTACAATTCAAGCTACTTAAAGAAGAATTGATGAACGAATAATTTAACGTCCATATAACTATCCCTGTAACCCTTAGATTTCTCACAAATATTTTAAAGTTCTATTTGATTAGTCCAAAGATTTTGAGATGTAACAATTTTTTAGGGGGGATAGGGATGGAAATTTTTAAAGTATTGTCGCACAATGTTGCTAAAATTTTAGATTATAAACAATAAATTTATAAGTATAGATGTATAATACAGACAACTACCTTGTCCATATGTCGGAGGCCTTCTTAGTCTGTTAGCAAATTGATTTATGGTTTTTTTTATAGGGACTAGTCTGTGTTTACTTCTAACGCTATTAGCTGATTTTAAAGACCCAATAAAAAAATCGGGACAAGGTCCCCATTCCGTGGGTATAGTTACATGTAGATCGTGCCCCCTCTATTTTTTTACTTTAATGTATTTACCATTCCTGGAATAAAACTTTGCCTTTTTTCTTGTTGTGTTGTGGCAACACCTGATATCATGATATTTCTTCCCAGGATAATGGTTCTATCGTGACCACACCATTTAGATATATATAATAGTGTACTTACATTTCCGCAAATAATTGTGCTTCCACCAGCACAGCTTTTATATGAATTTGAATTGTCTGTACTTCCTTAATAGATGAAATGCTTGTGTATTTTTTTGCATTATATAATTTTATTCAACTATTTTGGCTGTGCTACTTTTAGACGATTTTTCTATCTGCATACCATAGTATTAATAGAAAGGATAAAAAAATGTATATTACAAATATTAAAAAAGGACAGACAAAGTTTTAATATAGATTTAGGTTTGTCCGTACGTCTGTCAGTTTGACGATCTGTTTCTGTAGACATTGAATAGAATATATTTTTAAATTGTTTTATTTTAATGGATATATTATCCCAGATTTTCATGTTCTCTAATAAAGTGAAATTTACATCGGGCTAAAATAGCCATACCCACCTTTACTCCATTCCCTCCCTTCTACTGAATGAAGAAATTGACCAATGAACAAGTTCCATCTAAATTGACGATAATATTTCCTCTTTCATAATATCCACGCATATTCTTACATCCATTTTATATGATGTAAACGTTAACTATTATACAATAAAAAATGTCTTTTTCAAAGATTTGTTGATAATACCTGCGAAATGACTTATAAATCTCCTATTTCAGATTCTGTGCGTGACCCTGGGGTCGGAGTGGGCGGGCACGCGGGGGTCCTCACCTTCCACCCAGGCGGGGCTGCTGTGAGCGAGGCGGGTGATGCTCATGGCCACACTAGCCTAGCTCTGGATCTTATTCAAGAGGGCCTGCATAATGATTCACAAGGTAAGGATCAGTTTTTTTTATCACGGCTAATAAAAATGTGGGAAAATTAATTTATTGTCCATTGTCATATCACTGTGTCCATTGTTAATCTAGTTAGAAAATGTCGTAATAATCAGGGATATAGGGACAGGACAATTGAAGATAAATTATTTTCACACTCGACTCCAAATATGCTTCTCCATTTTGTAAAGGGCGGAAGATTAATTAAACTACCATTGTCATCTCCCTCCCTGATTACATAATTCTTAATTTGTATAACATTGTTTAAATTTTTATTAATGATTCCATAAACAAAATTGTTAAGAATAAGATAATCATCTTTAAAAAGCATAAAAATCAGCCAAGTTCAAACAAAAGGGTATATTTCTGGTAAAACTGCTAAAAAGCATATTTTAGCAATTTTGAATTTGGTTAGGTTAGGTTTATATAGTATTAAAAGAACCCCAAAGATTTTTGAACCTACAGGGCTGCATTTCCACATACACACACATACGCTTACAGTGGCTATGTAATCCATTGTTTGTTTGGTATTTTTATTTTATTTTATCCTATTTATTCTGAATTAAAGTTTACTATTCTTTTCTATTTTGTTATCTTAACGATACAAATTATGGACATTTTTGTCCTTGATGGTTAAAGTTTAATAATAATAATAAAAAGCCAAATAAAATGTTGATTTGTCGGCCACTTGAAAGGTTAGGTTTTGCCCACCTGCTGTAGTAATGTGCTACATAGAGAAAAAGTAGCAGTTTTATTTTGGCCCCCCGCAGGGATAATACGCCGAATAGCATTACCTTTATCTAACGTTTATTTGATGTAGGATTTTTATCAGATTATTATGCTTTTAAGAAGCGTAGCAATAACAATTTACACAATCAATTTAATTTTTGACATACATACCATAGTTTTAAAGTAGCTACGCTCCTAATACGATAAATGAACTAACTAAAGCTTATTGATAAAATATAATTGCCTAATAGTTTTTATTAGTTCTAATCACTAGGCATAACTCATTGAGAGTTTATCCAACAAGGACGATTAATTCAAAGAATAGCAAAGTTTTATTGTGCTTAATTAAATAATAGTTGAAGGACTTACAGACCAATAGAGGAGACTTGTAGAGTAACTTCGGTATCAAAATTTCTAAATAAATTATGATCTTATTTTACAACAATTAAAATTTAGAATTCTTGTTGCGCAATTTTTAGGATACGTTTTTGCAAAAATTAGGATGTACACAGTACATCATTAGCTGAATCATTCTATTAAATTCAAACCCTAAATGAAGATTCTTGTGACGATGGGGATTGATATTAAAAATGTTACGACTCCTAAATCATTTGGAGAAAGTCTGTAAGTCAAGTTTAAGCACATTCTTTTACTGTTTTGATACAAAATATAATTGAATTACACATTCTTGTTTTTTAAAACAAAATAAGATAAGATAATACCTAAGATGTGGTATTTTTGTATAAACATTTAGAGTTGCTTGTAGTCATAAGATTATCTTTTTTTATACCACTACCACAGTAGCTTTTTCTTTATTTTTATTCTCTTTTCTCTCTCTCTCTCTCTCGCTCCCTCTCTATCTCTCTCTCTCTCTCTCTCTCTCTCTCTCTCTCTCTCTCTCTCTCTCTCTCTCTCTCTCTCTCTCTCTCTTTCTCTCCTCTTTCTCTCTTTTGCATCCATTTATGCTTACTTTTTTTTATTGCCGTTAATTTAGAGATTATAGCATTTTATTGTTGAACCAAATAATATCAAAATATTCCTTTTGAAAATCTATTTTGTACCTCTTTTTATATAAAAAAACATCTTTTTGATTTGGTAGGATTGACTTTCAATCTAAAAAATAGCCTAAAACCTTTTCTACAAACTGTATTCAACTTTAAAGAGAGTTTAACCGTTTCAGATATACTAAGAAAAAGAAACAGTCAAACAAACCTCTCTGTTAAAAAATTATAATAGAGTTAAAGATGCGGCTGGATTTTAATATACAAAAATGTTGTTTTTTCTTATAGGGGTTCTGAACTAAAATATGTAGATATTGTTTTAAGACGTTTTATTTCTTTTTGTTGAGGAGTGGCAATTTTTTAAATACAATTTGCTTTCAAGTTAAACTTCAATACAGTAAGATATAATAAATAGCAAAAATTATTGTTATTCTACTGATATAAATGTTTAATACTAATGCAATTTTGTTCAAATAATTTGCTTATTGGATCAATTGACTCATATTTTTCATGTAGCCTATTAGAAAACTAACCCAGTTTGCAATACTTTACCTATAATTTTGTTTTCATTGGCTAAAATTGTAAGATATATTTTAAAGTTATAGAGTAACACCTTTTGTTTTATAAAGTACAATAAAATTTATTTAAGTTTAGACAGAAGACGTAAAAAAAATAGAAAATATTACTCTCAATAAGAGATTAAAGTATTATATAATAATGTTTGGTTTTGTAAATATGTATATTTTGTTATTGCATGTTTTATACACTTTTAAATAAGAATATGTTCATGTAAAGTCTTTTTGGTTTTTATTTTTCTATTTTAGAATTTATATTTTGACATCTATTTGTTAAAGTCCATTTTACTTTAAAAAATGTTTCTATTCTACTAATAAATTTATCCTTGCCCCAAAATTCCCCTGAATATAAACACAATGATGTGTTGATGTATTTATTGAATACTTATACATTTAAACATGGATTTTTCACATAATAATTTTCATACTTGAAGTATTAGAATATTCAACAAACTTTCTACTAAAGTTTTAATTGCATTTTAAGAATATATGATATTATCCAATTTAATGAAAATGAATAAGCTTTGCTGAAAACACTTCTTTAAAAGATTTATTCAAGTAATATGATATGTGTTTTTCTGTAAAGCTTTATAGAGACTCATAAAAGGTTATGTTCCTGAAAGAAATCTAATAACACTTTAAACAAAGCGTGTTTGCATGTTTGTTTGTACTGCATATTGTAAAAAATGTGCTAACACATTCTCCTTGTAATCAATATCATTTTCATATCAGGAATACTTTTTCTTCGCCTGATACTCCAGAAATAAAGGATGAAAAATGCAAAAGTAAATTTTAAAAAATTTGAACAACAAGATTTTATATTTTTTATTTTTTACCCCTTTTGCTTACAATGAAACAATCTAAGTATATTTTTTATTTATCCAATTCACTAAGGGTACTAGAAAAGTTAAAACATTAGATACTTAAAATACAATATATAATTAAAATGAGCATTTTTATGACTTGTTAAATATTAACATGGTGCAATTTTCAAGAAAATATTTGACATTTTTGCTTCATGATCCCTTTAACCCATGCAAATTTTAACATCATCGATATGATGACTGGTAAGAATATAGTTTTATATTTACTTTGTCATCCACTGAATCATGTTTAGATTAATATTTTAAACCTTCTCAAGTAACTTTAGCGTAGGATAGGTATAATTCTTATTACAAGTAGCGCCGTAATGACAAGACACATTGAAACAATGTTATAGTGTATTAATATACTTTATAGTTAAAAAAGTGACACTATCCTTGACAGAAACAGTCACAAATTATTTTAAATTTTAGACTACCCAAATAAAAAAAGAAACATTGTTTTTTTTTAAAGATTAAATATCCCTTGTTTAATTTTTATATTAACACACTAGTCACTACAAAGTCAGTACATAGATGAGGTGAAAAAAGTTGGTGTCCACATATTTAAACCAAAAATTTTTAAATTCGACTTAGTAGGACTAAATTTCCTATATTCTAAGGGCTATGTTCTAGTTTGAACGATATAGGTAGCCTTTCCATATTTTGATATACAGAAGTCTATAGCCTAAAGAAAACAAGCCCTTTGTTTTCATGACCTTTTTCTGGAAGTTTTTACTGCACAAAAATAAGTTCTTAAATATTTATGCTTTTATAACGCCTTTTGTACACTTAAAACTTATCATATACCTGACATCGCAGCAGTAAGTACTTTTATACTATATTATAAAAGATTTTTTAAGCGATGGCTACAAATAATTTTTACTAAAAGAAACGGACACTGATTTAGGAAAGCGTTACAGAGAATACCATTATCTATAATTAAAATCTTCATTTTATAAATGGATCTTTTCTTAAAATCCTTCCCATATTCCTTAAATTATGTTGATATCACAGTAAAACAGCTGGTTACTAAAGTCAGATGGTATACTGTGACTGTATGAGTTTTAGTGCTCTTAGAAATGGTCTAAAGTTGGTTTAACTAATTTGTATATGTTTGTTTAGCCTTCTAGAATTAGTTTCAAAATGTGATCAGCATGTACACATGTTATGGCGGCTTTAAGGCTATTTTAATCTATTTGAATTAACCACTCTCAGTTAAACCCAGGGAGGATAAGAACATTGGACTATACATTACGCTGGTACCCAAAGTTTTAAAAGAAATTCTTGTATTCGTTTGCTTAAAAACTTTGTGCTATCTTGACAAGTGTTCAAACAAGCTGTGAACAAACTTTTCAACCAATAATTTATTTGAAAGAAGGGGAATTTGTTTATCTTTATTTGGGATATCCATCAATTTATTGACCACACTCTTATTACTGACATATGTATCAGATGTCGATATCATCTACTTGAGTGAGTACAAATAATACAAATTATTTTAACCATCTTATAACAGACATATATGAAGTTTTTCCATGTATATTTATGCTTTTAATCTAAATTTGACTTATGAAAGTAATGGGGAGGTAGAAGGGAGGTGGATTTTTCTTGCTATCGGTCAAGGTGAAAAAATAAATTAATTTTTAATTAAGAAATTATCTTGTAATATAAAAATCAGAATACTTCATAATATTAATTACTTATTAGAAATTATATGTTTCAGATAATCCATGATTCTAAAAGTTCGTCAGTCTATAAAAAGGAAATAGTCAGTAATATTGGCGTTTTAAAAAATAGATTTATGATATTTTTTGTGAATATTCCTCTCACTTATTCACGATATGGGCATTTACTTTTTTCCACTGTCTTGAAAACGCTATAACTGGATTTGCACGGCTGCTATACAAGGTAGGATTACTAAGTTTTTTTGTGCTTGCTTCGCGACATATGAATGTTGACTTTGTTTTTGTTTAGCCTTTAGTGAAATAAATGGGTTTATTACCGACGCAATCTTCATTATACTTTGACATTTAGAACAAAATGAATTTTTATGGTTTTATTATTTTTCATTGCCCATTATATATTACTATGGCCTGGACTGTGTCCCTAGCCCTAAGAAAATAATGTATTTGATTTCTTTGCCTATTTACTCATTAACTGTTTCTTGACGTGATTTTACTGTTCTTATTTTATAAAACTTTGATAAACATGATAAAGCTAACGGCGAAGATGCAAGTCTCTCTTTTTATATGAAATTTTTAAGTGTCATAAAATTGACATATTTATGTTTATACTAAGTTTAAGAATTTTTTGGGGATTTTTAGAATATTTCATCATTAATTGTATGTATATTTTTGTAATAAAAAAAAACTATAAAGTCAAAACTTTTAAAAGTCCAACATATTTTTAGCAAATTCGATACTAAACGACAATTAAATATTATAATTTGTCTTTTTTTGTAAATTTTTCGAGTGTGTCCAAGTCAAGTTATTTTGATTTTACATAAAAATATACGTATATGTAGACTACACTAACATATCCTAGTCATGGAGTAGCTATAAAAGTAAACAGTATTTAAATAACTAAGCGCATTTAATTTTAATAAACGTGAAGGAAAAAAAATTAAATCAATCTAAAAATCCTTTTCCAAAATATTTTTAGCTAAAAAACGCAAAATTTCATCAAATTTAGGGGAATATTCAATGACGTCCAAGCTTTTTTTTGAATGAGAGTAAAAACAGTAGTAGGATTTCAAAGTTTGAGTGGGTAAACAACGCTTTACCCCCGCCTTTGAACGTCTAGGAGTCTGAGAAGGGTGATTTTTCATCCTTAGGCATATCCCTGTATCCCTTGCAAGGCGTGGGATTTGTGAAAAATTATTGTTTGTTTGAAACTTGACAATCTTTAAAACATCAATGTGTTCAAACTTTTTACAAAGCAGCCAAATAAATTTTAGAAATGTAGCTACTCTATTACAAAGGTATCCGTCCGTTTGTCCAGTAAATGCGTATTTTAGATAGAACAATGGACGTTAAATTATCTTCACTCAAATGTCTTCAGTGTATAATTGTTGCTTTAATAGCTGCTAAACTTTAGGAGGAAAGAAAAGTTGTAGATTAAGCACACAAGCATCCCCTTCCCCTTTGTTGCTCTTTTGATAATTTTGTATTAAAGTTGGAACACTCTTGCTAAGAAAGTGTGATTTTCAAGAATTTTTATGCGGTTCGGGGTTATACAACAGATCTATAGTATAGATGTATATACAGACAACTACCTCCCTTCCTTTTTCAAAGACCTCTTTCGTCTGCATTTAAATTATTTTCTGCTACTTGGCTGTGTTGATATAAGCAACACCATTGGTTGATTTTCAATGATCCAATAGAAAGGTTGCACAAGGCGGTTGCGATGGGGAGATACTGTTATTTAACTCTTTATCCCTCTAGTGTTTTACTCTAATGGTTATACAATAAACATTGTACATACAAGCAACAAGATAGGGATTGCTATCATATATTATTATTCAGAATATTAAAGTATAGAGCTTGATAGACAAAGATTTAAAATATTCTATAGGTTTTAAATTATGATAATAGTAAGACTAAACTTTGTTCAACGTTGTGTTTTTTATTTAAAATATGCATCCTTACTCCTAATTGTTCTGACTGTAAGGGATCTGTGAAGATGTTTTCATATAACAATCGATTTCAATTATATAAAAACATAGCAAAATTGCGTATTAAATCTATCTTTATTTTTGTTTTTCAGGTAAGCTTTATATGTTGATGATTCCTACTGCAAATGCGTAAGTTTTCATTTAATCTGATCTTGTTTTTCTAATAAAAATATTTTGCCTTCCTCTTTTCAACCTGTTAAAATGTTGTTCAATTGAGAAAAAATACATTTGAAGCATATTTTAGAAAATGACCATTTTAACTGGGGGAATTGATGTAGTAGATTTATTTCACCAACTAGCCTAAAACCTGTGCCAATATTAGGTTAAAATCTTAGAATTATACTTTTCGTATGCATATTTATATCAAATAAGTTTTTTAAAAAGTGGTTAAAATTTACTAATTGCTAAAATGTATGAAATATTATTTGGTAAACTCGGGGAAACAACATTTGGCACCCCCTCCTGGGAAAGCAGTAATTTATATATTCCTTGAGAGATCTTAAACTGCAAGGGAAGTTCACAAGGCGGGGATCATAAATAAGATTATCAAATAATTAATCTTGATTCTCCAACTCCCTTTTGTCTCAAACAAATAAACATCGCCTGGTGTGCAGACAATTCTGTATATCAGAGAAATAGGGGACAATATGCTGTTTTATTATTACAGTAGTCCCCAAAGATTTATAATAAAGTTTTCTTATTCGTTGACTTAACAACTTTGTTGACTTTTATTGGATTTCAATGGGTTGATTTACAATGTTGATTTTTCAAACGTTTTAACCACTAATTGTACGCTACAGAAGGTGTAATTTTGTGTATCGTCATTGGGCATGTAGATCAATTTATCGGCAGTTGTCTTATCCCTTTAGATCCTTGGCTCTTTGTTCTGTTGTAATAATATGCAATTCTTATGATTTTGTAATGAGACATATTTGTGGAAGTGATTGAACACTGCATATATGATTGGAAATCTAGAAAATCAACAAATAATTTATCACATTTTATTGTTATTCTTTCTTTTGAGGACAAAATGTCTACCTGACATTTCCTTTCTCTATTTATATTCCCAATTATAATAAACAAAATTACCCCTTTTGTAGATCAATATTATTGGTTGAAAAGTTTGAACTCGCCAGTTTGGAAATAACTAATCAGATTCAAAAGAAGTTTTTAAAGTTTTTGAGTCAATTAATATGATAATAGGATCACAAACTTTTATGTACCAATGTAATTTACAGTCCAATGTCCCCTCCCTCCTTGTATTTCTCATAGATTATTAATTGACTTAATGTCGACTGATAATTAACTTAATATTATCAATAAACGCTATAATATCGACTTTAATAATTGAGATTGTATGTTAACGTATTGCTGTCCCGTTTAACAGGGAAACATTTGATAACCCAAATTTTAAACAAGCCTAACCAAAGAACTCTCCTTATAAGAAAACGGTTGTGACTTCAAAACCACAACTCTGTAACATTTAAATCAGCAAAATCGGACTTTAGCTGTTTATTGCACTAGTCCTCAAAGTTTTATAATAACGATTTCTTATTCGTTGGCTCGACAACTTTAAAGACTTTTATTGAATTTTGATTTATTGGTATATTTTGTTAAGTGTCCAAACGTATAAACCACTAATTGTAATCTACAGAAATATGTATATGCGATATTGAATGGACACCCAGAAAAAAGTTGTATACAAAACCATGATAAAAGAAATAGAAGCCCCTATTTAAAAGAGCTAATCTCATTCAAAATTAGCCTTCTATAGCCCAAGGAGCAAGGACGTCCAAGCATTTTTATTTGAGAGTGGTAAAATGAGTGGTTTCAAAGGTTTGAGGGGGGTTGTATCCCGCTATTAAAGTAAATGCTACTAGAGTGCCCTTACAGTCAAAGCTATTAGAGTATGTTAGTGTATAGTGTTAGATACCAACTTTTATTTTTTTTCTAGTTGCCAAATTTTAATAATCCCTACACTACGGTCATATGTTGATAACATTTGAAGGTAAAAATCAATTATGTACACCCCTTTCCACTACTTAAAGCGGCCTTTTTAGTTTACTATGTACTTCAAATCTGACTTATCATGCCTTACAAAAAAAACGAAAACAAATAAATAAAAAATGGATAAATATTTTAAAGCCATTATCCAATGTTGTTCTTTTTGCCATTTTCTTGTATTTTCCATCTATGTAATCGACCTTTGATAAACTTATCTGGGACCAATATGTTGGTCTTAAAAGTCGAGCGAACAAACAGACATATATTCAACATACATATCTCATATTAGAATGATATATTCAGTAGTTAATAAATCCATTAACCAGCCACACGCTTTCCCATTATTCTGCGTAACAAAAAAATACTAAATACTTATACAAACACAAGAATGACAACATCCAAATATCCAAATAAGCGAAGTACTGAACTGAAAATTGTCTTACTCAAGGACAGAAAACTGACGTTTAAACAAAATGGTTATGGTTGTGGGTAAAAAGTGGGTAAATTGTTATTTATTGCGTCGTTTTAAAGACAGTTTTCCGTGGATATTAAAATAAAAAATTAAGAGTAAAACCAGTTGTGTTAGCCTCAAAGGGACAATGGTACGAGCTAAAAAACGTGTATCAAATTTATTATTGTATTTTATTATTTTGTGGAAAATTGCCTGTAATACGATTCTATACACGATATTTCATTATGGCTATAAACCTGGTCTAATCCAGCGGATATTAATCGGTTTCAAAGCCATACTGTAAATACACATATAAATATTGCTTGTTTAAAATAAACTCTAGTTATGAAAATAAGTATGATTATTTGAAATGTCAGAAATAGTTAGGATTATACAAGTCTGGGATATTCAAGCTTACAGGGTCAGGACAATGGCAGACAAATTAATTTTTCCTTCATTTTAATGTCTGTAGTTCTTTGAAGGTGAAAAGGAAATCCTTAAAAGTAACAGGATGTCTCACTTTGTGTACCGAAGGATCTATTTGTCCGCTAGACCGATATGATTAATCTTTACAGTGTAGCTTCTCATAGGTCCTGGGAAGGTGTATAACTAAAGGGTACCACTATACTTCTAAGTAAATCTCACCTAGAACAAATCACAACCCCCCCCCCCCCCAAAAAAAAACACTTTTCCTAAAACTATGATTGAAAATTAGGTTTGTTTTGACTCAAATGCCGCTAATGCCTCTAGGGGCGTAGCCGTATTTGATTAGCTATCTAAACCTTTATCTATAGTCATTTTAAGAAGAACAAAATTAGTCTTAAGGAAAATGTTGGAAATATGATTTTATGATTCTTTGTAGAATTTTATGTTTTTTCGGTTGGCATGCTGGACTTAGTTTTCTCCTATTAAGATTCATTTAAGATTATTAGTTACTCTTTCTTTAATTTTATTTAGTAATCTATAATAAGGGTCAGTCAGTGTTTCCGCTCTTTAGAGCTTCATTTAGTCAAAGTAAGTGAAACAAAAATTGTTAAATCTTTCCTGCCTACAAAGTATATTGCTCTTTACTCATTCCACACGCGCTTCTACAGACCTGTACATGTGCATAGACACACATTACATTGTAATATGTTTTAGCTTATTTACATCAGGTATCTACATGGATAAGACAATAGCGGAAAAAACTTATGTACATCCCCAATAATGATACACAAAATTACCCCTTCTGTATATTACAATTACTGGTTTTAATGTATGGACACTGAACCAATCAAAATTCGATAAACAGTAATTAAACTCAAAGGGAAAGAATAGAAATATAAGTTTGTTGTTTTAAGAGAATAAAAAAAGTTTGAGCTGCCCAATTGTTTTATTTGGTGGAAAGAAAAAGGATTTAGGGCATTTACAACTTGGCAAAATTTTAAAATTGTTCTGTGGGGGAGAGATTCACAAAAATTATATATTTTTTTCCGTTGTAAAGGTACAATATACAAGAAGGGAGGGATTTGGGACTGTAAATTACACTGGTACCCAAAATGTCTTCTTTTCATTGCCTTTAAATCTTTGGATACTTTAATTCTTGAATGTTTGGTACAATATAGCAGTATCCATAATCTAAATCTTTGTAATTGATCATTTTGTTTTTCATAATTGGGAGATGTACGCCGTTTTATTGACTTATGTTTTATCCATTAGATCCCTGCATTAATAACTTTTGTATACCCTATAAAATATATTCTTTATTTTTTTGTGAATATTACCCTTTGACTACTCTACATTTTAATGATTGAAATTTTCTTGTGTTTCTGACCACCAAACTTTAACAGGGAATTAAATTCATAAAACAAAACAAATGTCAGAACCCGTTTTTGTTTAAAATAACCAATACCTCTTATCTAAATTTTAGCAACATTTAAATGCTTACTGTATGTTTTAACTAAGATTTTCTTCAAATGACCTACAGTTGAATTACTGAGGCAGTTTAACCCAAACATCAATATCTTAATAATTGTCTGTAGCTGAAACCAAAATTTACTTAATTCTATACAGTAAAACATACAGACACGTAATTTTGTACATTTTTAAAGGGTTAAGCTACATTTTTTAGCAGCGAAGCTACTCTACTATTAGGCTATAGCTGTACGTTTCGTTCAGAGTAAATTAAGAACATTGGCAATATCTTTATTGTTAAGTGGCGGATTTAAAAATTTAGCTAGTTAAGCAAAACAAACCCTATTGTACAATTCTTTATTACATGAACTTTAGTTCTAAAAATTAGGTTTAAAATCTAGGGAGGGAGTAGACATTTATTACACTAGTCCCCAAAATTTTATAGTATTGTTTTCTTATTCGTTGACTAAACAATTGGGGACTTGAATTTATTGAATTTTGATTGGACGGCTCATTTAGAAGAGTGTCCAAACGTTCCAACCACTAATTATAATCTACAAAAAGAGTATTATTATGTATCATGATTGGGAATGTACATCAATTTATCGGCTATTGTCTTTTCCTTGACTAAAATCTCAGTCTGTCCTGTTCTGCTATTTGTTTTAGAGAATATTTGTTGACCATCATAATTGGTTTTTATTCAGGGTTAAAGGGACTGGTAAATGGAAAATACTTCAGACTTGCCCCCATTTTTATCAACACAATACTGCTTCGAATGCAACCAATAGAATAATGCCCAAAATTTGTTAATTTGTTAAAGTAAATGTAGTACAAATTGTCTTTGCATAAGGCGTGTCGAAATTTTCTTAATCAATTTATTTTTCATTGTTCTTTCCCTATATCCCTGGTCTCTATTTGAGTTTTGATGGATTCTTATTGAATTAATTTTACCCAGGGCAAAACAAGGATAAGTATGTCCAAAAATAGCGCAGCAATAACAAGAAGTTAAAAACAGCTTTTTAGAAATAAAATCATCAATAAACAAAGATGGTTAAAAATAGAATGACATAGTAAAGTTGTGACAAACTAGGTCTAGTCATAGAGTAGCTGTGCTTACTACACATTTTTATGTACCTTATTGCAGTAGTGAAAAAAACCTTAAGAAAATAAGTTTTAAAAACAATAAATGATTCAAATCAATATAATCGCTTATCATAATAGATTGGGGGGGGGGGGGCATACTGATTTATCTTATTTGTAACACATCTCCCCCCCCCCCATAAAAAAAATTAATGCTATTAATTTCACACATAAGACTGAGGATGGAAGATAATGTATCGTCAATTGACCTGCCCCTACAAATTATGAATTTACAGCTTATAACATTGGGCAGTTATTCTTATTATTTACATTATCTTGATATAAATATTTATAATAAAACAAGGACAATTATATACATAAGTAGATCAATTTTATGCTTTGTTTTATAACTTAATTCTTAAATCTTATGGTTGTATATATAACCATTTAAATTAAGTAATATAGTTTGAGATTTGTTATGTAATAGATATTAATCACATCGTATTATTGACAGCTTTTTACGGATGTTATGATAAATATTATAAGATTAAAACCAGTTTTGATAGCTTCGAGGGGCTGAAGCACTGGGTTAACAAAACTGGTATTATTTTTTTATATTTTTTGTTTTATATTTCGTGGATAATATTTGTAATACGATGCTATACATGATTTTTCAGTGTGGCTGATTAATGGTTCTAATCCAGCGGATACTAATCGGTTTTTATGCCATACTGGAATATTATTTCTTATCGAGTAACTACGACTCTCATATCATATTTGTAACAATTTCAATTTCCTAATTATAAACAATTCAAAGGAATGTACACAAAATTTAAACACACAATTCTGGCCATGATAACGAGAATAGTTATTTCTTTCAGCGTATTATAAACCGCTTTCCGCGGATATAGAATGTACAATTATAAGATTAAAATCAGTATTTTTAGCCCCAAGGTGCCGAAGGCATGAGCTATAAAAACTGGTTTTAATCTTATAATTGTACATTTTTATATTTGTAGAAAGCGGTTTATAATACGATGCTAGACATAGTTTTTTCGTATGGATGAGAACCGGTTCCTATCCACTGGATTCGAATGAATACGAGAAAATATTCATGTTACTTGATTAATATGTCAATCATGACCACTATTATTATATAAAAATAGTCGACAAATTCTATATAAAATGTATTTTGACAGGTCTTCTAGAGTTTCAAATGATTAAATGCCCATGTGTTCAATTTAAAATGAACCATGGACTGTTATTCAGTGATTTTAATCTATTTTAACTTAGCCCTAGTAAGGCAGGTGTCCTACTTTTTATACCCTAATTGATGGGACAGTATTATTGTGTAGGGGGATTTTATATCATTATATAAAGTAGAAAGGTTACTTTGTTTGTCCTTTAAGAGATTCTTAACAACTGAATCGCTTGATTACTTTGTATTATCAATTAAAAGACCCAGATTTATTATTAAACCTAAGGCTTGGGATGGTTTTAGGCTATTTTTCACCTTTTCTTCCACTATAGAATACAAAGCCCATAGATGCTATGCTCTAAAAATAAACATGGCATACTTGAAATGAAATAAAATCTTTCTAAAATAAGTACCTACAGCTGATATTAATAGTAAATGAAAATTATTGAACGAAGTCATTTATTACCAGGAGTTTAGATCAAAAATAAAATAGAAAAGGTTAAGAGAGATGGAAAGGGGAGAAGATAAAAAATGATTGGGGCATATTTTAAACTTTCTGCAGATGTTCACTCATTGCTACAAAAAAGTCTTAGCCATTTAAAAGATGTTATGTTTCAACACTGCTTTCCATAATATTTTATTCCCTTGTGCTTTACCTTTTTAAGTGAAGAAATTAAGTTTGTATTTAGAATTCAAACAAGCATTAAAACGCTTTTCGATTAAAAATAACCCTTTTTATTGCACTTGTCACAGTATTGTGTGTGCACCAAGGCTTTAAAAGGTTTGAATGGTCTGTCTGTTTTCACCATCTATCATTACCTTTTTCTCCTGTTGACCCTGTTGAGTAGTAATTAAAATGTAAATTTCTAATTACTTTGCTCAAGCAACACCTAGCCCTCCCACACCCCCCCCCCTCCCCCCTTCTTAACATCTTGTTAACTAAGGTATAGGATTAAAGGGCTATTTCCTTTTTTGATTTCATAGTTTTGCACCTGAAAATCGTGCAAGTATATGCATAAAACATGTGACAAACCGAACTTTTACATTTTTATAATGTTTGAGATTTTTTGTTTGAAATAAAAATTACAATTCTTGAAAATAATGGCAGTTTGCACTTATAAATATTCACTAAAGAACTACAAAGCTGAATCAAAAAGAGACAGAAACCTTACAACTAACAAATTTAGCTTGTTTTGTGAAAAATCATAAAATATTAAAGCAGCTTTTTTATCCCTCTATAGCTTACAATTATGTTCCTAAATTATTCTTATGTACTTCTTACCTAACTATATAACTCCCTTCTTACACATTTTACCAATTACCCTCCCCCCCCCCCCCATCACACACACAAAAAGGCTGGGAGGGAGGGAGATGACAATTCTCCCCGCCCAAAATCTAAAATTAAAATTCACCGGACGTTTTTTGGGCTTAGCCCTTTTTCCTCCTCTTTTCTATTTCTACATATCATGATGACAGTATAAAAGACTAGCAATAAAACATGTTGTATTTTTAATTTTTACATTATAACTCATACACATAAACCAAAATGTTGCTTTTTAAAACTACAAACAGATAAGCCCCTAGCATCTAGAGGCTCTGTATTCGTAGTGGTAGAGATGGGGAGAAAAAATATCCTAAAACCATTCCATAACTTGAATCTAAAAATGAAATAGCCTGAAACCATTCCATTATTTGAATCTAAAAATGAAATATCCTAAAATCACCCCATGGCTCAATCATTTTAGTAGTTATCAAAATCTTAAGCTACAAACAAAAAATCTTACCACTTGAAATAATAGGATATAAAAAGAATAACTCTAAACTTTGAAATTAAAGCATAAATCTAACTACTTGTATTGAATTCCTTTTACAACATGTAAATATTGGGTCTTTAGGCAGTGTTGAATTAGCCTGTGTGCAAAATTCAATGTGAAAAATATAATTTTGGATGTGTTTGGTTGCAAAATTCTAATCAGATGATTGTTGCAAATCTAAACTGGGTTATTCATAATACAGCAAAAAATGCAAAGTGTCACCGAGAATTGTAAATTATCTGTAGTCATCTTAAAAAGTTGATATACATATTATAACTTGAATCTTACACCAGATTTTCGTGTTTTCTAATAAAGTGAAACTCTCAGCGTGCTTAATTCACGTTACCCCCCCCCCCCCCCCCCACATCCAAACACTTTACCCTATTCCCTCCCCTTCTACTGGATGAACGAACTGACCAGTAATTGATTGCCATGTTAGAAACCTAAATTGACGACAATTTTTCCCTTGGCGTAATATTCACGTATATTCTACATCCATTTCATTAATCCATATTTTTCAAGAAGTAATTTGCGCTTTTTTGTGCTGTTTTCGAAGAACTCCTTTAAAAACCTCGCCATGCATAAAACATAAATATCTAGAGTAAGAAAAGTGCATACTTTTATTAGATTTTTGCTCAGCGGTTAGTAAACAAAGACGTAAATCCCCTTGTAAGTCTATACAATATATACACAGGCACAATGCAATATTGCTACAATAAAAGCGGTTAGGTCTTAAGTGGTTTTAAGGATTTTTTTCTCTGCAATTTTTCCACTAATTGATTTTTTATTGTTTGTTTGAGTGCTTTTGGATAATAACTGTGTCGTGCCCTTGATTTTTCTTTATTTCAATATGTTTACTACATTTATTTACTGCATCACTTTTAAATTAAATTCTACTACAAGTTATACAGAAAAAGTCATTTTTAACTTTAATAAATGGATGTAGAATATAAGGGATATTATGACCGGTATAAAAATGTCGTCAATTTAGGTTTTTATGTTCCCTGTCATTTTTTGGTCAGTTCGTTCTTTCAGTAGGAGGGTAGGGTGTGAGGTAAAGAAGGTGGATGGTTATTTTAGCTCGCTACAAGTTTCACTTAAATAGAGTACATGATCGTTAATCTGGTGTAAGATCCAAGTAAAATTGATTTATTATTTTACAGCAACTTAAACACTTTTATGATAAGAAAAAACCATACCTACATTAATATAATGATTAATCTTAATCCTGCATATAAACATTAAGAAACATAAAATTAAATTTGATATTGTTTTCAGTATACAACATATATGATATAGTTATATTCTGCAACCATAGTTGATAAAGTCATAACACCATTTTTGGTGGTCTCACTACAGTGTTCATTCATTTACACAAATATTCTAATAACTTCATTAGGGTTGATTTATAAATTAACCCTTAACGGTCGGGGGGGGGGCGTTCAACGCCCCCCCCTCCGGTTTTTTCTATCTCATTTTCTGTGTGTGAAAGATAAAGAGCCCAAACTGCTTGACTTTTTAAGTATGGGTATGACTCATAACTGAGAGTTGGAATTTTTTGATTATCTCCATCCTGGCGGGCACAGGATGCCAGCAAACCTGGCAGGGTCATCCAGGTAAAGAGCAAAAATATTTTTTTGACTAAAACAAAGCATTTTATCATACAAAAATACAAAAAAATCCTCTAGTAGTATATCCTTATATGAAATTCAGGTGTTCAAGTCACTTTCAGGTTCCAGATATGATCCTGCAGGTCCTGATCCTCCAGGTCTCCAGAAATCTTTAAAAGGCTCCTGTGGCCGCAATTTTTGACTTAGAGACTTCAAATTTTAAACTTAAGCTTTTCTTACATGTCTACATAACGTATTAAAATTTCATGAAGATCCGCCGCCGATTTCCCGCCGACCGCCGACTGCGGCGGCTGGCAGCTGCCAAGTAAAGCTGCGGCCGCTGAAATTTATATTTTGATATTTCTAATGTAAAATTTACATAAAAATAAACATTTTCTGGGAAAAAATTTTTCTTCTAGCTTCAAAAATAAGAAAATTACAGCCGTTTGAAATTTTTAAATAAAAAAAGACCTAAAAACAAAGGTTGTTAAATAAAAGGGTGAAGGAAGCGAAAATTGACTTAGACTTATAAAAGGTCGGAAATTCATTATCAAACAGGGGACTTGCACAAAAAAATTAGCCCTCTAGCTCTAATAGGAACTGAGATAATTAGGGGGGGCGTTGAACGCCCCCCCCCCCGACTGATTAAGGTGCGGCAAGGGGCCCGACTGTAAAGGGTTAAGGAAGATACAATCATTGATGACCATTCATTTTATCCTTATCAAAATTTTTAAAATACATAAGATTACCCCCTTAAATTTTTTAAATTTCTAATTTTACCCCTTTGAAAATAAAAAAGCTTGGATGTCCCTGGTTACAATTCTAAAATAGTATTTAAATAACATTTTCTTTCAGAAGCAATTGTTATTTTTTCCCTTATTTTTTTTCTCTCTTTATTGTTTGACAACACTATTATATATCAACCATTTTAAAATATGGATATCAACCCATTTACAGTCAAAAACAATGAAATACATGTTAGGGCCTTAAAAGCAATCCTACCTCTTTTGGACTTAGGACTCATTTAAGCTATCTTTTCCCCTCTCCCTCCCCTTATACCAACTTTTTTTTATCAAGCTTGTTAAGCCTTTTAAATTTTATTTATTTATATGATAGTTTTATTTGTGTTTGGAAAAGATTGGTAGACAAAAGATAGCTGCATTTAGAGACTTAAATATGAAAGTAATTATAATAAATTAAAGGCATTTCTGTGTTTTAATAACTAGGGTAGGTATGTAATTGTTATTGTATTCAGATAAATATTATATATATGTCCTTATTAATTAAACACTTAATAATTTGCATTTTTTTGTAGGTAAGTTTTGAATAAAATTTCCCCAGAAAATAGTTTTATAGATAAAAATTCAGGTAACTTAATTTGCACTGTAACTCCTGTATTTATGCCAAGGTTAGTCCTTTTAATGTCGATAACTGACATAGCACAATTAGGTACTTTTTGAATTTTCCTAATTGGTGTTATATTCGAACATTCACCTCCTTGACAACTAGCGCAATGCACTTTAGTTTTCTATGATCTATTGTATGTCCTAATGTTAGGCCTTATTTAAATATTTTTTATGCATCAGAAAAAAGTTAAATATCTCATTCAAACGCTAAAAGGTTCAAGTATTGTAGAAAATACATTTTTAAAACTTGCAAAGTGCTGACCATTTGATTCTATAGATGGATTAATCTAAAAATAGTAGAAAAGGGGAGACAATTAGTAACTTACAAAATACATTAGCGGCTGCTCGCTTAGTATCTAAGGTCTCTATATTCGAAGGGATATGAAAGGGCAAAAAAATAGCCTAAAACCATATCCAGACTTATTTTTTAAATAAATGGTCTAAAACCACCTCAAAACCTTTAAGAATCTTCATTGTTAACAAACCCATATCGATTTAGCGGTTTGCGAGATTCTTATCTACAGACAAAAATACTTACTACTTTGTATATAAATGGAATTTAAATCTTATCAAATTAAGTTAAAAGTAAAACCACAACACTCCAGGCCCCATATTTTAAGCATTTAACTTGTTACCTTTCCAAATTACATAACAAATGCATTACAGACTTTTAGACCAACAAAAGAGACTTAACGAGTACCCACGCATCTAATATTTTAAATTCAATGAAATTTTGAAAGCACAATGATAATGATAAAGAATGTAAAAATATAAAAATTTGAAAACTCATGGCAAAATTTGTAAATTATTCCCTACGTCACACTTACACTTTCAAAAAGGTATCAAACATTAGGAAAAGGAATGTTAATTCAGAAAAATATTTTAGGATTATGGCCAAAAGCTTACCCTGAACTAAACTTAGTTTCCTGAAATTTTTAGAATGATCCTTCTAGTCGTTATCTAGATCTTACTATACACACATACATACAGACAAACATCCTGTTACTCTAGTATATTTTTCACGTGTTTGTTATTTAAAATTTTATTTAAATCTTTCCTAAAATCTGAGCACACCCTATAAATATAAACCTCGCCCACTTGCAAATTTTTCACAGGGTTTGACAATTGTTCAAAGATTTTAATTAGTTTTAATTATTCAATTTTTGCAAGAAATTGAATTTTTTCACTTAAAGGAAATACATGGGTAGGTAATTGATGATTTTTTTTTGTAAATTATGATAGTAGCAAGATATTATTTAGATTTACTAAAATCTCTCAATGTTTTATTTTTTATCCGGAAGTGACAATAGTTTGAAAATTAATCTACACTACTTTCTTCCCCCTAATATCTATCCATGTTCCTTGTTATTTTTATCCTGGTTGAAATGAAGTAGAATAATTCCAATTCAGAGTTCCGACAAATATCCAAAGTCATCCTCCTACAGATTTTTATTAGCGCGAAGCGCCTAAAAAACTTATGATGTCACCAAATTTATGTTGAATTATAGTTTATTTTTTAAGTCACTTATTCACGTTTAAAATATATTAAAATGTTCAATATAGGGGAAGCAAAATTTATAAAAAAAAAAGGCTAACTTATCCTAAACTTTAAATAATGAATATATAAAACTATGCCTATTCTCCAATATTTTAATTCATATCTAAACCCATATGATTGTTTTCATTCTTGTTTTTGACCAATTTTAAGCCTCCACCCTCTCGGCTATTATTGCCCATGAGTTTTCAAACTTGCAAAATATATATTACTCAAAAGATACCACAAGAATTTGGAAAACTATTCCACAAAATATATATCTTTTATATCATTTGCTACGCCCCTAAGGACCTCTAGTTTTTATAAATATAAGAGTTTTATAACTAAACTAGTGCCACTTTTCATTCTATCTATTACAGGCCAGTTAATAGCTGTACAATGTTAAATTCAAAACCCTATTCTTACTATATCTGTCACGCATTTGACATTACAGCAGTTAAAATTCTAAAGTCTTTGGCAGAGACTCAAACCCAACAATAAGCAAGTTTTATTTTGTAGAACGCTTATACCCCTGAACACAAATAGTGAATTATATCTGTATGATATTTTGATTGGTATGGTTTATAATTAGGAAATAAAACCCGCCTTCTATTTAAATAAATCAAAAATACACATATTTCAAAAAGGTGTCTAGGGGTCAAGTAAAAGTTTTAAAACAAGAATGACAACATCCACGCATACAAAAACATCAATTTTAAAAAGATGAGATTAGCCAAATAGACGGACAGCCAAGGTTAGTTATAGAGTGAATGCTTATTAATAAAGAAGATCATTGCAACTTTTCTTATACATATATATATCTTTAATACCAACCAAACAAATCCAGGATTAAAGAGTAATTGATAGGAATCAGCATTACAAATTTCAGACATCTATCTCTAACAGCAGTCGCGATTTTGGATGTCAGAAATTTAGCTTTTTTAAACTATAGCGTAAAGCCCGAAACATTAAAAGAAAAGCAACTTGCCTCAAAATGCAATTAAAAATATTTTTAAAACCTGATTTCTCAGTGCTTTAATGAAAATTAACACTAGTAGCGTTTTCTAATTTAAAAACTGGAATTTTTTAATTTGGGCGGCTTTAAAACGTACTCTCAAAACACTTTTTAATTAAAATGAATTTTAAACAAAAGCAATTAGGTTTTTCTGGATTGTTATCGCTATTTTCAAGTAACTTTACATTTAGAGATCGGTTATACATCCAACAATTTGAGACAACTAAGGATTTGATTGCAATATTTTTACTTGTAAGATCTGACTGGTTAATGTAACAAATTGTCACAGCTTTCAGGCCAAGGCATTCCTCCCGACTTTTAGTGTTGATCATCTTAAATAGCAGCAGTAAGTTTTTTCTTGATCTCCAGGTAAAAATTACACGCATAAAATGGATAAAAATTATTTTTTATTTCCTTTGTCATATCCTTGTGTTTTAAAATGATGTTGTACAATATGTTGTTGCCCATTGCTACTGCACTTTTTGCTGTTGTGTTCTGTTGTTGTTGGCGTTCATAGCAATGCTTTTCTATAATTAGGGTCTGTCTGTCAAATCCAAGATCTTTAGTATACTTCTTGGATCTAGGACCTTTGTATTAGAAGAAGTAAAAAGGGGTCAGAAATATAGCCTAAAAACATTCTATATAAAGAAATCTTAATCATTAGACAATAAACACCCTCACTACTTTAAATAATAGGGTTTATTCATAATGATATGCCGTTTGTTAGTTGGTCCATTTTGTAGTATTTCTAGATATATACTAGCTTTGTCTTCTTTCGATAAAACTTTAGCCTGAACAAGACTACGTCAATAGAAGGTTTTGCTTTGAATTTATTTATATTTGCACTTTTATGGATGCTGTCTTCCTTGTTTTCCTCCTAAGGGTATGTGGAGCGTTGGATAGTTTAATTTTTGCACATTTTGAATTGCTGTGACGCGTTCCTACATTATTGCAGAAAATTAACTTATTAAACAGCCTTTTTAAGGGAGGTCATCGAAATAAATGTTTGTTTAAGTTTGATAAACTGCTTTACAATGCACTTAGAAGACAAAACTTATTTGTATATGTTAGCAAATCCAAACACAAAAAACAGCAAAGCAAAACTTTCAAATAAATAAGCTACATATTAGCTTTGCTATAATTGGACATAATTATCCTTGTAGCTTTCGCTTTATATGGACAGTAGATACACAGATTGCTGTTATTGCAACCCTAAACAGACGCTTACGCGAAAAAGTTGCAAAAAATTGCAAGCTAATGACCGTCTAACACTATTCCAAAATGTGTACTATGTTCTTTAAATGTCCTTAATGAAATAAAAATAATTTATATTGTCAAAGGCTGTAATTTTATTAGCAAAGAACTTCTATAAAGAGCATTGTAATCTTAATGTAACTTGTATTAAATAATAGATATTGTACAGATCCCACAAATTAGTTTAGTCGACATTTATAAGGTCAATTCAATTCATCACAAAGGAATTGCAAAATAAACTAATTTTTTGAGGAGAGTTGAAATAGAATTGTGAATTTTTCAATAAATTTGCAGCAAAACAACGACAACAAAAATATTTTTCCTTGTAAAGTAAACATTTAGCATTAAGCTTAAGATTTCAATGATTTTTGTACTTATTTAGTTCTGTTTTAAGCGTTGTTTTAGGCTATTTTTCTGCCTCTTCCTACCCACCTTTGAATGCAGATCAATAGATGCTTTTCATATTCCATTAACTAATGGCTTTTATTTGGTTTTATTCTGAAAACACGTATTATCTAAAAATTGTAATGTCATCCTGCTTTATCAAAAATAAATATATCTAGCAGTTTAATTCATTTTAGTCATGTAGTGTTTGGTTAGGTTGTTTTTTTGTTGAGAATTTTTGGGTTGGAATTATTTTTACACTGTCCAGAATTTATGTAGTGCTAATAAAAAATGACGTCATACAATACAAATGACCAATGATAGACCAATACACAGACTAAATTACCAAGACAGGCCAGTATACATTTCAATTGATCAATG